>NC_077227.1:613082370-613428152 GCF_027887165.1 Monodelphis domestica
ACTATGGGCTACTCAAGGGAGTATTAGATATGACCTCTTCCCTCAAGTAGATTACAATCTAGTTTGAAACACATAAAACAATTATAGTAAGTCAAGACACTATATAAATTAATTAGGAATTGCTATAATTGCTAGAGAGTGGAAATCAAAGGCAGAAAAGTTTAATTTCAGTTCTGCCTCTGACACATACTAACTTTTATCAAGAGCAAATTCCTTAACTTCCAAGAGCCTTAGATCTCTCTAAAAGACTCTAAATTGCAAAGGAGTTGTTTATCTATATTGGAAGAAGTTTCTCCATCTATAAGTTCCCTACATGAATAAAATCAAAGTCCAATCCCTATCCCTGGCCTTATAAATTAAATATTAAAGCATGGATTATATACTATAAAAACTATAGAAAATTGGAGAGATATTAATGTAAGTTAGAGAATAGCTAGGTGGCCCAACAGAGAGAGTGCCAGGCCTGGAGTCAGGAAGACCCATCTTCCTGAGTTCAAATCTAGCCTCAGACACTTAGTAGTTATGGGACCTGGGGCAAATCAGTTAATCCTCTTTACCTTAGTTTCCTTCATCTATAAAATGAGTTGGGGAAGGAAATGGCAAACAATTCCAGTATCTTTGCCAAGAAAACCCTAAATGATGTTACAAAGTTGGACACAACTGAAACAACTGAACAATAATAAGATGGGCAGTAGAAAGCATCATGGAAGAGGTAGGATTAGAGATGGATCCAGAAAAAATAAGTAGAATCTCAATAACAGAGGAGAGTATTCTGGATCAAATGAATTATCTCATGAGCACTAGAATTTCACCTTGAATTACAAAACAAAACCATATCACAAAAGCAGGTTATGAGAATGGTACCGTCTCCATACAGTGGCACTCTAACTTTGAGTAATACTTGCAGAAGCTCATCATCGTATCTTCTTCACAGAAATATATTTAAGTAAGACTCTTGGAATTTTAGTCATAGTCTTTCCCTAAAACATCTAAAACTAGAACTATCCAAAATCCTAACCATATAAACCATATAGCCATTCAGACCCATAATTATAACCCAATAAGAAAGAATTCAAGGATTATACATGGAGCACAACAGGAGATTGTCAATAACCAAGTTTAGGCCATTGATTTTGCCTTCCCCCAACTCCTCCACAAAGACTGCTTTTAGTCATCCTATAAAAATAAAACTAGCCCAGTTTCTAAACCATTTTCTCTAAAACTAGCCCTTCCTCACTCCTCAGAGTTTATGGTATTGTCAAGGGTGAAAACCAAGAATTTCAAGGAGGACTTTTATGTAGTAAAACTTGGTTACTCTGAGGGATTTGGTTACCTGGCTAGCTTTTCCTCTTTCTCTCTTTTCCCATATTGGTTGTCTTCCTGAAGAGAGTCTCATATAATAGGCCCCACCAAAACCTACTAAAGATCTTAAAGGCATAGCATACACCAAAAGGTTTGATCATTGATGGCACTGTCATAAGGTCAATGAAATCTACATCTTTGATGATGATGACTTCTCCTTTCCTTGGATCAGCCTGCTTGTTTCTGAAATTGAGGGACTCTGGTGGTATTACGAAGCCCAATATTAGGTTCAGGTGAGGCTCCCAACTTATCAGGGATATCTGGACACAGTTGAACACAATGGATAAGAGCACTAATCCTGGGAAGATCTGAGTCCAAATCCAGACTGAGATGCTTACTAGCACAAGTTACTTAACCATTGCCTCAGTTTCCTCAAGGATAATATTAAGATAGTATTATAATATCTTATTATAATAGCACTTGCTTCCTAAAGTTGTTGAAAGGATCAAATGGAATTATATATATATATATATATATATATATATATATATGTATATATATATATATATATCACTTAGCACAATGCCTGGCATATAATAGGCACTTAATAAATGTTTGTTTCCTTACTTCATTTCACTATCAGAGAAAATACAGCTACTATTGTTTCATAGGATCACTGAATAATCCAAGAGAGAAATGGCAAATTTTACACAATTAATGATGTAAAGTTTGCATAAATTTGAAACAAAAAAAATTTAAGTAACTAAATGATGAAAGATTTAGCCAGACAGGGTAAAGTGTTTGAGTTATGGTTTGTCCTTTGCAAACATTTTTTATTTCACCAAAGGGAAGCACCAAGGGACCACTCAATTATTTTTATCCAATAGATAGGTTATTGCAAGGCTTTCCTTTTTGGGCACATCAAACTAGGGAATTTGGCTTAAATAAAAAGAAAATCTTTGAGAAAAATGAAAAAATCACCATGTTTGATAGAACTATAACAAGATCAAAAGACAAAGAGAGACAAACTTTTTTTGTGCTGTGGCTGCAGTGTTTAAGGACAGTTTGGTCTGATGGCAAAAGCTTATGATGGCAAGAGGTAGAAAGAGAAACTCTATTTAAAATCACTCTAGACAATATAAAATATCTGGGAATCTATTTACCAAGACAAAATTCTCTGACAAAGTTCTCATTTCTCAAATATATAAAGAACTAAGTCAAATTAATAAGAATCCAAGTCATTGCCCATTTGATAAATGTTCAGAGGATATGGACAAGCAGTTTTCAAATAAAGAAATAAAAGTTTTTGATAATCACATAAAGTATTCTAAATCCCTCCTAATTAGAAAAATGCAAATTGAAACAATTCTGAGGTACCCACCTCATACCTACCAGATAGATCAATATGACAGTAAAGGAAAAAAATAAATATTAGAGGGAATGTGATAAAATTGGGACACTAATGCATTGCTGGTAAAGTTGTGAATTGATTCAACCATTCTGGAGGGCAATTTGGAATTATGCCTATTAAATTTATGGTTGCACCAAATATTTAATAGGTGGTCATCAGGAATTTAATTTCTAAATCCCAAAATGAATTACTAAAGTAAATGGAATTTATGGTAGTTTGTTTACAATAGAGGGAAGAGATTAAGGAAGAGAAAAAATGGGAGAGAGAGAGTGATAGTTTTGGCTTCCTCTGAACCAGGTAGAAATTCTCAGGCCCCAGTCAGGGGAAAGGAGTCACAAGAGAATGGGCCTCTCTCAGAGGTTCACACCCCCAGAAAGGCAAGGAAACTAAGTCAGCCTTTACACTCACTACGGTGACCACCTAAAAAGAAAGCAGTCTGAGGTCTTCTGCATGAGCTCCTCCAGGGGTCCAGTTCCACAGCCAAGTATCTTCACTCCAAGTCTGAGTTCTGTCTTCCAGTCTCTCAAGTGTCTGTCCTCCCTCCAGCTCTGAATGACTCTATTCACTCCAAGCCCCAGTGAGTCTCTTCCAGTCCAACTCCAAGAAAAATGAATCCTTCATTTTTCTCCATGTGCCTCTGTTTCCTCTATTTAAAGATCATTTTTTGTGTGTGTCACATCTCCTAAATTTTACATCTACCAATCACAGCAGACGCTACTCTCCAGGACTTCCCACTTAATGTATGAAATGGGTGTTCATACCTTTTGTGGTTAGTTCACACCTTTTTGTAGTTAGTTCACATTTTTGTGGTTAAATTTACTTTAAATACTGGGTTAACACTTTGGGGGATTAAAATCTAAAAATAGATATGGGATTACAATTTAATCTTCACAATAAAGGAAGAGCTAAGTACCTTCATTGTTACAATGCATGTATAACCCAGATTGAATCATTTGTCAACTCCAGGGGAAGGGAATAAGGGAGGGAGACAACATGAATTATATAACTTTGGAAAACTTATGTGTAAATTTTTCATTAAAATAAAATAAAGATAAAACATTTTTTAAAAAAATTTATGATGGTAAGACATGAAGGAGTTTTCCAGTTAGATCATGCCATTGTGGTTACTGTTGGCCTCACTTTGAGAATGGAGACAGAGACAATATTAATAGAATAATGCTCCAGAACCTTTTTGTGCCCTTTATATATTCTACTTTCCAACAAAACTAGCTTAGTTGATGTTTCCCATACAGAACATTTCATTTTTTTGTCTCTCTATCTTTGAACAAACTGGTCCTCATGTCTGGATTGTGTGCCCTTCTTAATTCCACTTTCTAGAATCATCCCTAATCTAGTTCATGTGTGGACTCCTTTGGGAAGCCTCTCCCCCAAACCCTAGTCATTCACTTCTTGTATTATCATGCTTTCATGCTATATACCCAAGTGGAATATAAACTACTTGTGAACAAAGACTGTTCTTTTTCTTTGTCTCTGCAGTGGCTGGCACAACACCTTAAACATAGTAGGTGCTTAAAATTCTTGTATTCAATTCAGTGAATTTTTTAAAAGGACCTACTATGTTAGGAGGCATGGTGCTATGTACTGTGTAGCCCCCAGTAATGAGAATAGGTCCCAGTAAAATCACAGCCATAGTTTAGAAGTAGTCAGACATGTAGCTTGCCCCCTAGCATGAGAACTCAATCCAACTCCTCCCCAAATACTAAATGTCCTTCCAAGAAATTATCAATGCAGGAATTCTATGAAAAACTCTGTTAGACAGTTACACATTGACATATTGAATTATCATCTATAGAAAACTGTTTAGAACCACTGAGGTAATCTACATCCATTCCCTCTATTTTGTAAATCATACTAGCTATTGTCTCTGCAAAAGGCTTACCCAATCCCTTAACCTATGTCATTCTCTCTATAAAGTATGTACCCCAAATCATTAAACCTTGTTACTGATCAGCATGAGCACCTTTGCATCTGTCTGTAAGTCTGTCTTTTGACCCTCCTGATCCCAACTCTATTTCTCTTATATTGATCCTTGGCCAGTGAATAACTTGACTGATACTTTACAATACTGGAGATGTAAAAACAAAAATTAAGCTGACCCTGCCCACTAGAAAGCTATATTCCTCTGTGGGGATGAGGGTAGAGCAGATAATAACATGTAAATAGCATATATAAATTAATTTTAATGGGGAAAGAATGTTAATAACTTGTTGTCAAAGGAAAATGGCATAAAGGAAGGTACTATGTAGAAGGTAGCATTTGATATGAGTTGTGTTTTGAAGGAAGAGATTATGGAAGATGAGGGTAGGAATATATTTGAACTTTGTAAACTACTTGCTCAAATTTAAAGGAAATGGAAGTGAATGTAAGGGGAAGAACCAGCAACCTAGTTTGGCTATGATTGAGTATACAGAAGGGAAACAATATAAAATAATTTTGAAAAGATAATTAGGAGCCAGAGCACCAGGCCTAGAGTCAGGAATATTTGAGTTCGAAATGTAGCGTCAGACACTTACTAGCTATGTGACCATGAGCAAGTCGTTTAACTTTTAACCTCAGTTTCTTCATCTGTAAAATGAACTGGACAAGGAAATGGAAAACCAATTCATTATCTTTGCCAAGAAAACTCCAATTGGAGTCACAAAGTATCAAACATGACTAAAAACGACTAAACAATGAAAATTACAAGCCACATTGTATAGGGCTTTAAATGCCATACAGAAAAGTTTATATTATTTCCTAGAGACAATAAGGATCTAGTCCAGATTTTAGAGCAGAGGAAGGCTATGGTCAGATGTGTATTTTAGGCATATCAATTTGGCAGTCATATGAAGGTAAATTGAGAGGCATGAAACTAGACACTGAGAGATCAATTAGAAGGCTAATCATTTGAGCAAGAGGTTATGAGGATCTGAAGTTGGGTAGATGCTGAGTAAAATGATGGAGATGGAGATGGAGATGGAGATGATGGATTAAATTAGATTGCTTTAGCCGTGAGGGGTTCCATTTTTGTCAGTGACTAGTGTGGGTGATGTGAGGTGAAGGGAAGCTGTGTGGCTAATCAAGGAACATAGAGTATATTATCTGATTCTCTGGAGCAAGAATTACATCATCTTGGTCTACCAGATAAATCAGTATTCAATTTCTGATAGAACTAGTGGTCCTGGAATGGAACTTTAGTCAGCCTTAAAAAACCAAAACTAGAATAACAATATTATAGATCAAGAATAAGCTTTAAAGCTCAGAGAGTCATAACCTTTGGTAAAATGGAGTGAAGATTAAGGGACTCCTTCTCTAAATAATGTTTTTAAATGCATAAGCAACAATGTTAGAATTACAACAGAAAATATAGTCATTGAAATTCTTTTTTTAAATTCTTGTATGCCAGGTTAAGAACTCTTGATTTTGTCCTTCTGATAAGATTTTATATCCAAAATATATAGGGAACTAACAGAAATAGAGAGAGTATCCCCCAAGGGATAAATGGTCAAAGTGTACAGAGTTCTCAAGAGAAGAGTTTCAAACTAGTAATAGTCTTATGAAAGATTGCTCTAAATCACTAATAATATGAGAAATATAGATCAAAACAATTCTGATATCTCACCTCACACTCAGGAAACTGGCAAAGCTAACAAAAGATGTTAATAGCCAATGCTGGAAAACTTTTGGAAAGATAGGCCGAACCAATAAACACATTACCCAAATTGGATATTACATTATGTTCCATGCCCATAGTTTTCCTTTTTTTTTTTTAATTAAGGGAGGGAGGTATTATAAAAGATGGTTTGAGAAAAAAGGGAGGAGGTTTATAGTTGAAATTGAAGATGACATAAAACAAAAAAGTTTTAAATCTATTCTTTTGGCCATTTTGTAGATGTAGAAATGAACCAGAAAAGGGAAGGGGGGAGGAAAAGGAGAGATACATAATTATAATGAAAAGGTATTCATTTGCATAACGGATTCTCAAAAAATTTTACATTTCCAATGAAATACTTTTATTGATTCTTTTGAGTATAATTTGACTATTTCTTTTAATAGTGATATAATTTGCTATTTGGACCTATGCAAATGCTTAGAGAACCACAGGTAACTTACCCGAGAATTCAACTACAAATATGACCCTAGTTTTGGGAAGGGCTAATGCTGATGTTTGGCACATGAGTGACACCAGCACACCCTAAATGGGTGATGAGTATACTGATCGATATGTGCCTGACCAAAGCCACAGGAAGAATATATTGTCAGCAAATTGCATTCAGTCCAATCCAACAACTCAAAGACTATTTATCACCACATGTTCCCTGCTATTTGGAAGCAATAATTTGAAACCAGTTAGTGTAAAAATAGGAAAGGGGGAAATATGCATCTCTTTGAGGACAAGAAAAGGGTCCCTGGTGAGACCCAGGGTGGACTGAAAAAAGAGCACATAGCCTTGAGAAGGAGGAGATCTTAGATCTTTTCTAACCAGTCCATCAAAAATCTCTATATCTTCTTCTTGTTTCAGTTTCTACCATCTAACAATCATGCCCACAATTTCATAAAAATGGGAAGAAACTGTAAGCAAGTGCTCTGCTCCTATTTTACATAGAAATTATATTTTCAAAGTTGTCTGACCTGAAGAAAGGGAGAAGCAGCCAACTATCAAGAGAAATTCAATTTGTAGATCCCCACCCCTCCAGTCCCTGGGCTATAGGAAGAGCTTATTGGGAGCTTGTCCCAGGGAGGATATGAGCTCAAAGCATGCTAATGATTAAGAACAATTCACACTATGTTATGGATGGGAAACTTGAAGAAGGGCAAAATCTGAGTCAAGATCTAAAAGAGTAAAGAGAATGCTATGCTGTGTCAAGTTAGAGTTCAAGAGACATGCCAAATTGAGCCTTTGAAAAGATCTTGTTATCCTCTTTTGCTGAAAATTTAAAAATGTCTATAACTGAAAATAAAATAATTTCCATTTTTCTTTTGCCCAGTGCCTAATGTGGTCCAGACTGCTGGTAGCAGAAAAGTAAGTAGATCCATCTGTGAGGCACTCTTTCACCTTTATTTCCTCTGCCCTTTGAGGCTGTTGGGCATTCCCAGATGCTATATAACTCCTAATTTTTATTGTTGAGTCATTTTCAACACTTCATGACCTCATTTGGGGTTTTCTTGGCAATGATATTAGAGTGATTTTGCTTTATCATGGCAAGAAGCAGGATCTTGCCTTGTTATCTTACCTTGCCTCATACTTCTTGCCCACCATCTCCAAATCACACTGCCAGGCAGATAGAAACCCTCCATACCTACTTTTCAGATGACATTTATCTATTAAAAATGTTAGTCTCAGTACTTATAAGAAGGAATGCCATTCACCCCCGAAAGAACTGTGGGAGTAGAAACACAGAAGAAAAGCATATTGATTTATCACTTGTTTATATGGGTATATGATTTGGGGTTTTAGTTTTGAAAGATTACCATATTACAAAAATGAATAATATGGAAATAGGTATCAAGCGATAACACTTGTATAACCCAGTGGAATTGCTTATCAGCTCCAGGAGGGGAAAAGGAGAAGGGGAGGAAAAGAAAACAAATCATGGAAACATATTTTAAAACAAAGAAATAAAAAGTAAAAACATTAGACTTCTTAAAGGAAATCTACCACAATCCATTTATCTTTATATCTATCTAACTGCAAGTATTGATTGATAAGCTGAACCTAATAATACCACCCCTTCCTTGGGCTTTAACCAATGAGGTGTGGAGGGGGGAATCTTATCCAATTTCCATCTTATCCAAGTTCATTCAATCCATAATCCAATCAATCAAAAGATATTTATCAAGTGGCTACTATGTGCCAAGTACAATGCTAATCATAGAGTTTATTACCATATGCTGAGGCTAAGGTTATCACAGTGGTGTCTCACCTACTCTAAGTAACCTCAGAAACTAGTCCTCTCTAGGCAGATTGTATGTTGAGTATAGCTTCAGGAAATAGTCAGAGATGAGCAGCAAGTCTTCAGTATCATTTTATTACTGAAGAACTACTCTAGGAAATTCACTACAGTAAATAACTATGGGCACAAAAAGAATGCTACAAGGCACTAAGGAATTCAAAGGAGATGAAATCATTTATTGCATTATAAAGCTTCCAGGCTTCATAAAGAAACTCAAAACTATGTCCAAAGGGTGATAAAAGACTGTCTGCCCTTTGATCCAGCCATAGCACTGCTGGGCTTGTACCCCAAAGAGATAATGGACAAAAAGACTTGTACAAAAATATTCATAGCTGCGCTCTTTGTGGTGGCCAAAAATTGGAAAATGAGGGGATGCCCCTCAATTGGGGAATGGCTGAACAAATTGTGGTATATGTTGGTGATGGAATACTATTGTGCTAAAAGGAATAATAAAGTGGAGAAGTTCCATGGAGACTGGAACAACCTCCAGGAAGTAATGCAGAGCGAGAGGAGCAGAACCAGGAAAACATTGTACACAGAGACTGATACATTGTGGTACAATCGAAGGTGATGGACTTCTCCATTAGTATCAATGCAATCCCTGAACAATCTGCAGGGATCTAAAAAAAAATACTACCCACAAGCAGAGGATAAACTGTGGGAGTAAAAACACCGCTGAAAAGCAACTGCTTGACTACAGGGTTGGAGGAGATAAGACTGAGGAGAGACTCTAAATGAACACTATAATGCAAACTCCAACAACAGGGAAATGGGTTCGAGTCAAGAACACATGTGATAACCAGTGGAATCATGCATCGGCTATGGGAGAGGGAAAGGCGAGGGGGGGGAGGGGAGGGGAGGAAAAGAAAATGATCTTTGTTTCCAGTGAATAATGTATGAAAACAACCAAATAAAATAATATTAAAATTAAAAAAAAAAGAAGAAACTCAAAGCAAGGATCCAGCTAGCTGTTTTGATTTCTTTTTTTTTCAATTAAGCATTTATTTTCTCTACCTCCCACTAAAAAAAAAAGAAAGAAAACTCTCATAACAAATGTACACAGTCAAGCAAAACAAATTCTCACAAAAATGTTTGTCTGGGTCTGCATCTTGAGGCCATCCCTTCTCTATCAGGAATTGAATAGCATCTGTCCTCATCAGTCCTCTGGAATCAAGTGTGGTTATTGCATTGATCAGAGTTCTCAAGTCTTTGACCTTTATTTTTCCTTACTGTAGCAGTCCACCCCTAGCTATGGGCAAGGGGAACAGTTGGTATGTACAGATTGCCTTAGAAGAGAGCATGCTCAGTCTTGAGCATGCTCAGTATTGCATGTGGCTGGGAAAGCCTCTGACCCTTGACCCCAGCTTCCCCCAGGTTAGGCGGGAACACAGGTTTCTTTGTGCTCACCTGGTTAAGTGAAACCACACCTATACCTTGTCATTAACCAATGATAATCATCCCTGTGTACTGTGTATATTTGCATATCAAAGAGATTAAATATGGCTCAGCCAGCTCCGCCTTTCTCTCTTCTGCTCTTCCTCCCTTCCAGCTCGCACTGATGCCTGTCCTCGCTGGGGCCTGGCCTTTGGCCAGGCTCCATCTCTAATCTTTCTCTATCATCTCTCCAACCTGTGTGGTATTAAATCTATATCTCTGGACTGGTAAAGGCCTTTGGAATGGTCCATTGATCAGAGCTTGGCTGTGGCTCATTGATAATTAATAAAGACTCATTCCTGCCACCTCATATCTCTACTTCGACTCCATCATCCCCCTCGTGGTGTCTAAAACTTCTATCCTTTCTCTATCTTCCTACCTTAAAGCTTCTCTCTCCCCTCTGAGGAAGCTTTACTTGCTGAGCTGTACTATTCTATAAATTATTCTCCCAGTTCATCTAATTTCATTCTGCATCAGTTAGTACAACTCTTACCATTTCCCAGTTTTCCTCTGAAGCCATTCCTTTCATCCATTTCTTAAGGCAAAATAGTATTTTATTTGATTCATATAAGATAATTTGTTTAACCATTCCACAAATGAAAGGTATTTATTCCCTTAGTTTACAGTTGACAGCCACTGCAAAAGGAGCTACTATAAATATTTTGTACATATGGAATCTTTCCTTTCTTTCATCTTTTTGAGGTAATAATATTGCTAGATCAAAAAATAGACAAAGTTGAGAAGATTTGGGGATAATTTTCCAAATTGCTTTCCATAATGGTTATATCAATTCATACTTCTACCAACCTTGTGTTGGTGGGTTTTTTTGCCCATGACTCCTCCATTATTTTTTAATCAATTTTGCAAATTTAGTGAGCAATAGATGTAGAACCTCAGAATTGCATTAATTTGAATTTCTCTTCAGTTTTTAACCTAGAATTCATGAAATTTGGTGTTGTTGCTATTGTTTAACATATTGTTAACTATTTTTAAATTTTATGGGTTTTCTTTTCAATCCTACATATTTTATTTTAAGCATTTAAAAATATTATTCTGATTATTTATAAATCTTATAAAATATAATACTTGGAGGTATTGGATATTCATTTTAATCTTACACACTAAAGATATTAACTAGGTATGCTATGAAAAAACAAAATTGTGTTCTAGTCACTCAGAATGTATTATAATAATTTGCTGATGGAAATGTATTTAATTGTGTAGAAAAAAAATGTAGACCTACATGGATATCCAAACTTACTCATCTAGAGCACAGAGGTATCATCATTAATCTTAGAAGGTTAATGCAGCTACAAAAGTTTTACTCATTGTGAATATTTTTATTAAATTATAATCATTGGAAACAACAATAGACAAAAAAGGATCATTATTATTATCAACTATCTTAAAGTATAGAAACCATCCCTTCCCTTCTTATACTCTAACACTTTATATGTGAATGATTGCTAATGTTCTCAAATGAATCTCTTGCTGATATGAATATACCCCATGTTTTTCTTCCCTATTCTGTCCTAACTTGTATATTACATGTTATGGGCTTTTTCTGATTTTTCTGACTTCCATCAAAATCAGTTTGTCCAGGGAAAATGATCTCTTTCTACCTAACATTTACTCTTATATACTGTTAACAAATGCTGATGGATTATCTTGTTCTTTAAGTATCACATTTAGTTTCTCAGAAAACATAGATTTAGATCCATCAGAGATCACAAAGATGTCCTTCACTTTATAGAAAAAGAAAGTAAATCCAGAGAGCAGACAAGCTTTGAATAGACAATTCTAGACTGGAAAAAAATCTAATATCAAAAGATATCAAATTTAAAAATAAAATTTTAAAAATGTAATATCAAAAGTGCAAGAGCCATGATTCAAACTCATTTTTAAGTATATAATATATAGAGATTTTTCTTGTTGGAATTTATTTGCACATCACAAAGTATCATGAATGATTACTTAGTTAAGTAGATAGCAGATAGTAGATAGTAGATAGCTTGAAGGAAAGCAGAATAGCAGAAAATGGTGCTAAATTTGCAATTGGAGGACCTTGGTTCAAATAAAAGCTGTGTTATTTACTACCTGTTTGGTGTTGATTAAATCCCTTCACCTCTCTGGAACACAGGGCCCTCATCCATAAAATGAGAAGGTTGGAGCAGATGATTTCTTGGGTCCCTCCTGTCTCTAATTCTACAATTTTTTTGATTCCTATGTCATTGGTGGCCCCAAATTCCGACAATACTTACTTCTCTGATTAAGGTATTGAAGGCTTCTCTTCAAATACTAATGTTACTTAGAAAGAGCAAAATATCCAACTATCATCAGCCAACAACATAAGAACCTTGAAGAAATTAGAATGGGTAGATTTGAAAGCAAAGAAGGAGGAAGAGTTTAAATCAAAAGAAGCTTTACCAGGAGAGCAGGACAGAGTAAAACATCACAGTGGGGACCCATCCATAGATTTCTCAAGGCAATGGGAATATCAAGAAAAAGTCACAAAGCATAAAGATGGTAGAGAAAGTAGGAGGTAGAATGATGCCCAAGACAAATTTAATCATTTTGCCAAGGTAGAGTTCAAAAATAGATAAAGCTGAAAGGGACTTTAAAGGTCATCTAGTCTAATCCCTAATTTTGTAAATGAGAAAATTGAGCCTCAGGGAAGTTATATGATACACAAGTATTAAGAGAAGGATTGGCTCAGCCTATGCCAATGGTGAAGTCCCTTTGGTAATATGGACAATAGAACACCTTCAGTCTCCTTGACTATTAAAAATCCATGAGCCCCAAAATACCAGTTCACCTATATATAGCTTCTAACTACTAATGGCATTGCCTCCAGGCTTCCATTTCTCACTTTTATTCTTCGAGCAGCAAGAGAATAGAATGCTCTTTTCTGAAATCTTTACAGGTACCCTGAATCCCCAGACTGTTCACATATTAAGTGCCACCCAGAGCTCATACTTGTGGAGGTGGCCTCCAGGACTATAAATTATTCAATAAGCTCCTACCATCAGAAGCTCTGAACAGATCATTTATTCCACCCCTTCCCCCATCATGCCCAAGCTATTTCAGGACATTTTCACAAATGCCTTTGTCTTTTAAAATGAACTTTTATACCAAGAGTAAAGAACAGAGGGTAAATACAAGACTGCCATCAAATTGATTCCAGGAGAAAGGATCTAGCTTTGTTCATGTAAAGTAAATGAAGAATTGTTCTGACATTCACTGGTGGGTCTAATGGGGTGGGGGCACTGAAAGAGGAAGGTGGGGAGGGAGCTGTGAATAGAAAAAGTCAATTGGAAACACCAGCATAAAGCCCCAGGGCCTCTTGAGAACCAAACTCCAAAATACCCTCCTAGATAAATCAGAATTCATTTGGTTTCTAGTCTGGTGTGTTATAGAAAGCCTCTACATTAGTTAACAATACTGTGTGCCAAAAGTATTAGTGAAGCTTTTAGCTTAAAGCTCAAGTTTTGAGGCATCCGGTTTAGTAAAGGTGCTGGTCATATGGTCTTCTTTCTACTTTTCTGGGGATATTCTTGTGGGTTCTTGATGAATCCCAGTTATCATACTCTTCCATATTTGGCTTTTTAGGAAGGGTCCAATGCAGAAAAAGTTCCCTCAGGAATAGAGCAAGGACTAGCTTTCTGTCCCCTTTCCAGGCAGAATATAGCATGGATTACAAGAGCAAGCAGAGAAAAGAGCCTGAGAGCAAAAAGCCTGGATACCAGCACAGTCAAACACTTCTCACTCCCCAGGATTGGGCCTTAGCATCCCATTAAGGTTTTGAAGAATATGAAATCACTCAATGAACATCTTATCCTTCTTTGACATCTACCTGGCATTCAACTCTCACCATGGATCAAAGAAGCTGTAGCATGCACCTTGGCCACAGCCCAGTAAACCATCTCAGCCTATGGGCTAAACCAAGTGAAGGGGAGCCCATGGACCACAAACCCAATGGTGAGTTAGGGAAGTGTCTACCCCAAGCATGCGAAGACTTCCCTTGGTAGAATGGGAGGATCAGAACAATTTGTTCCAATGGCCGTGAAGGCAGCTGAAACAGGCACCGTGAAGTGTGCTTAGAACTTGGTTAGACATAGAAGATGCCAAAGATATCATCCCATGATGCTATCAGATCTCTGAAAATGAAGGACACAATGAAACCAAGGTTGTAAGGGAGAAAAATTGGGAGGGTAAATTTACAGCCAATATCTTTAAAAAGGGCCTCATTTCTCATATGTAGAGAACTGAGTCAAATTTATAAGAATACAAGTCATTTCCCAGTTGATAAATGGTCAAAGGATATGAACAGACAATTTCCATGAGAAGAAATCAAAGTTAACTACAGTCATATGAAATAATGCTCCAAATCACTATTTGTTAGAGAAATGCAAATTAAAACAACTCTGAGATGCCACCTCATGCCTATGAGATTAGTTAATATAATAAAAAAGGAAAATAACAAATGTCAGAGGGCATGCAGGAAAATTGAGATACTAATATACTATGGATAGAACTGTAAACTAATACAACCATCTTGGAGAGTAATCTGGAATCAAAGGGCCACCAAACTGTGTGTACTTTGAAATGCCACTACGATATCTATATGCCAAAGAAATAAAATAAAAAGAACACATGTGTAATATATATATATATATATATATATATATATATATAGCAGCTATTTTTGTAGTAACATAGAATTGCAAATTGAGAGGATGTCCATCAGCTGGGAAATGACTGAACAAGTTAGTGGCGTATAGATGTAATGGAATATTATTGTGCCATAAGAAATGATGAACAGGATAATTTCAGAAAACCTGGAAAGACTTATATGAACTGATGCAGAATAAAATGAAGAGAACCAGAGGAGTATTGTATATGGTAACAGAAATACTGTAGGATGATTTTACTGTGAAGAACTAAATTATTATCAGCAACTCAAAGATCCTAGATAATCCCCAAGGACTCCCAATGAAAAATACTATCTATAACCTTAGAAGGAACTGTTGGAGTCAGAATGCCGACTGAAGCATACCATTTTTCATTTTATTTCCTTCATAAGTTTTTTCTTGTATGTGTAATATGTCTTCTTTCATGACATGAGGAATATGGAAATATATAGTACATTGTGTTAAATTAATATAAAAACTTAGCCCCTTACTCAGCACATGCATATTAAGCAGTGTGGCCAGGAGGCTTTGGTAGTTAAGGGTAACCTGTTAATAATTTTCTCTCTTTTTTTCTTTTTTTATTAATAAAAATTATAATTTAATATAAAGTCTCTAAGAGTAAGTTTAATTATAATCCCATGACAACACTAGTATAACCTTTGTTAGATTATTTACTATGTCAGGGAAGAGGGAGGAATGAGAAGGAGAGAATTGGATCATAGAATGTCAGAAAACAATTATTGGAAATTGTATCTACATTTAATTGTAGAAATAAAATAAAAGAAACAGAAAAAATAAACCATTAGAAAACTACTCATTGCTCATGGGTTGGCCAAAAAAAAGTAAAAGAAAATGTTGGACAACAACCTCCCCAAATACAAAGCTGCACCCTACAAACTCCCCACTAAGTAGTAATGCACTCCCCACTCTTCCATTCTTCTCCATCAAAAGATGACTGGTTGGTTTTTATGGCCACCAAATTACTTAAACAATATCCTATTTCCTAATCTCTACAACTACTGAATACCCCTATAGAAACATCAATGCAACCAAAATGATGCCTGCATCTGCCAATTTCATAGAAAAGATAATAATAAAAAGAATACTTATTTTCATTACATATATGACACAACCCCAATTCACTCAACCTCCCATCCCACAGTACTGAAATCTCCTGACATCTGGATAGTGATATGCTGGTAAATGTTTACCAACTGAATATCCAAAAAAAAAAATGTATGCAGGACAGAGTTTTTTTTTTTTACAGCTTATAACACAACTTTTATTAGAAAAGTTATACATAACACAGCAAACAATATTAAACCTGATAAGCAACAAAAAACAGACTAACAAAATGTGTAACAAGAAACTAATGACCTTTCTATAATTAAACATTCAAATTATCTACAATGTCTTTTTACAAAGGGGGAATTCCATGGTTTACAGGCACGTTGTGTTGAAAATAAAGCTGCAGTAGCAATTTTATACAATTACCTTTCTCAAGAAATTGAATTATTAAAACAGTAATTATGCAGTCTCACAAATTTTTAAAACATTTCACATAATTTTACATTATTGGGTATATATGGAAATCTAAGTCAAAAGTTAAATCTTTTTCACCAAAGTGCCAATGTTTATGCCAGAAAAAAAATAATTTTCTAAATTATTTCTATTTTCTCCATAATTAAGTTACAACAAAACAATAAATCAAATGAATTTGTAGTGCTTGCTAATTTCTGAGGTGCAAATGCTCACACTGAATATCTAGTGATCAGCCCATCAGAGCTGGCTCCAACACACCACTTCAATCAGGGAAATGAGGCTTTTGATGACATTTGGCTACCTATATCTACCTGTACTTTTTGAGATACCCCCTAGCTGTAGCAGCTACTGTTCCTTGCAATAATCTATTGTTATTATATCTTCTTGAGTGTTTTATTTTAGTGCATTGTAGTATGCTCCTTTACAAAGTACAAAAAGGGTCATGGTTTCTTTAGGGGAAGCAAATGTAGACAATAGAATGTCCATCCTCTTTTGTAGACAAATTAGCATTTGGGGCACTTGGTAAAGCTAGGTAATGGTGGCAGCTAGAAATTCCAATGGAGACAAGCAACTAAAGTCTTAAAATTGTTGTTATAAATAAAAATAATATTGTTATCAGTGAAGTCTTGAGGTATTAATAACAATTCATGTCATCCAACCTAGGCAGTAGCATCACATTTGTTGATTTCTAGGCTGGTATTTAAGATTTCTTAACGAACTGCTCTTTATACATCAGTACCTATCATTTCATCATTGGTCACTTCAGTTTGCACAATGATAACCCTTCAAAAACTATGGCTTCATAGTTTCTTGATCTCCAAAAGCTCCTTTATATTCATTCCATTTCTTCAATTGGAGAGCATGGCCATTAATCTCATCATCACTTCAAACTGCCCTACTTCTAAGACCCTGAACTCTAAAATTGCCCTCTCTAACCAGGATCAAAGACACATGTAATACCCAGTAGAATTGCACATTGGCTAAGGGAGGGGTAGGGGGAGGGGAGGGAGGAAAAGAAAATGATTTTTGTATCCAAGGAATAATGTTTGAAATTGACCAAATAAAAAAAATAATGTTAAAAAATAAAATAAATAAAATTACCCTCTCTAACCATAAAATTCCATGCTTCTACCTCACTTACTAAATTTGTTCTTTTTCAGAATAACTTGTGGTACTATATTCCTTCCATTTTCTTTCAGTCTATCAGCTCCCTCTTGAAATCACTTGCCTTTTTACCTATCCATCATTAGCCTATTCAAAGTTCTTTGCCCAGCTTCAGAAAATCCCTTATCCTCTAGCCATACTTGGTCACATCTTGGACAAATCCATTATGAATTATCAATGCACCACTCTCATGCAGCCAAGTCTTGCTAGAGAAAGTTACAGAATTGGGTTGATTGATTCTACCACAAATACACACCACCTAATCTCAACTAGATAGTAGTGCTCTTTTTTTGTCCCACTCATCTTCTATCATATTCTCTATAATTGCTGTTCTAATTTTTCTCAAGCCTTTACCATAACACCTCTGGTCAAGTCTCTTAACCTCTCTGAGTCTCTTCTGCAAAATATTTTCTGATCTATAAAATGAAGGGATTGGACCTGATGAACTCCAAGGTCTCTTCCAAATATAAATTTATGATCTTCTAAGCATGGAGCTCTAAACTCCATATCCACTCCATATACTCCTAGCAAATGTCTTTGCTTCCTATTTTACTCAAAAGTGCTGAGTTTCCCACAGAATTCCACCAGGGAATTCATTAACAAGAGAAACAAGAGATTGAGGACCTCATTTTCAGCAGGTCTATTGAACACAGGGAATTTCGCATTAACTATAAAGAAGCAAAAAAGACTTTAAGAATTCTTTTTCTCTCTCCAGATTGTCAGGGAGAAGGAAGTATTCCTTCAACAAAGAACTATCTTCAGAGTCAAAAACAAAGGAGAAAAAAGATTTGAAGAAGCTGAGAGAAAATTTGACCTGTATCAGAAAGTCAGAATGAAAGATTGTGACACAGAAGGCATAGGGAAGAAAAAGGATCATTAAGCAATGGAAGCTAGGTAGAGATGGGAGGCTTCCTGAAGAAATGAACTTCATGAGGAGTAAGCAACTGTTTTATCTTCTGAGATATGATGATACGGATCTGAGCTGAGAGATGAAAGATCTTCCAGGAATGACCAGAGCAGAAGAAGGGATAGACACTGATGGTTGGTGGTCTTCTGCTAAGGACTACTAGAGTAGCTATTTGCTGACTTGATGATGTTAAAAGAAACATCTATTATCATCCTAAGACCTGTCTGAAAATCCCCCCAAATTCATTTGCCCAGATGGCTACTACCCACTTCTTATGATTCACATAAACACAAAAGATATTACAGAAAGGAATCTAGAAAACATTGCTAAAAATTATAAAAAGCACAGGTGGTGTTTCCATCACTGGTGTCAGTTGAAGACAAAGGTATTAGAAAGGAAAGGAAAAGAAAATATCAGAGCCAAATAGCTGGTTATGAAGATCAAGTCTCAGAATGGGATTTATTGTGATCAAAGAAAAATGAACTGGAGGAATTCCATGTGAACTGGAATGACCTCCAAGAATTGATGCAGAGTGAAAGGAGCAGAACCGGGAGAACATTATACACAGAGACTGATACACTGTGGTACAATGGAACATATGTCCTTCTCTATGAGTAGCAATGCAATGATCCAGGACATTCCTGAAGGACTTATGAGAAAGAACACTGTCCACATTCAGAGGAAGATCTGTGGAAGTAGAAACACAGAAGAAAAACAACTGCTTGATCACATGAGTCAATAGGGATGTGATTGGGGTTATAAACCCTAAATGATCACCCTAATGCAAATATCAATATATGGAAATAGGCCTTGACCAATAACACATGTAAAACCCAGTGGAACTGTGTGTCGGCTATGGGAAGGGTTTAGGGGGAAGGGAGGGAAAGAGCATGATTTTTTGTAATCCTGGAAAAATACTCTAAATTAATCAATTAAATAACATTTTTAAAAAGTTTAATGTATTCCATATTATTCATTTTTGTAATAGAGTAATCTTTAAAACTAAAACCCCAAATCGTATGCCCTAACGAACAAGTAATAAATCATATGTTTTTCTTCTGCATTTCTATTCCCACAGTTCTTTCTCTTGATGTAGATAGCTTTCTTTCTCATAAGTCTCTTGGGATTGTCCTGAATTGCTATTAGTAGCAAAGTTTATTACATTTGATCATCCTATATTTCAGTTACTATGTACAATGTTGTCCTGGTTCTGCTCATTTCACTCCTCATCATTTCATGGAGGTCTTTCCAGTTCATATAGAAATTAAGCAGTTTCATAATTCCTTATCGCACAATAGTTTTCCATCACCATCATATACCACAATTTGTTTAGCCATTCCGCAATCAAGGGACAGACCCCCATTTTCCAATTTTTTTGCCACCACAAAGAGCATACCTATGTATTTTTGTAAAAACATTTAAAATATATACTCATTGAGGAAATACAGAAACAAGAGGAAATATAGTGGAAATAATTTAATAAGAATAATAACAAATATTTATTTTATATGTAAACTTTAAGGTTTACACATGCTTGACAAATATTAACTCGTTATATCTTTACAACAAACCCTGGAAGATAGGTATTATTATTATTCCTAAGACAGAAGGTAAGGATTATACATTAATTACTTAATAATGAACTTGGTATGCTGGCTTAATGTAATAGAAATAGGGACTTTTATTTATCCAGATATCTGCTAGAGTGTTATTTCTCCCATCTCTTCTCCATTCTCTGCTTCTGTATCTGTCTCTTTATGTATATCTGTCTGTCGGTCTGTCTGTCTCTCCAAAGAAGATCCTAGCAACATTTCTTAACTCGCTTTAATTATAATTTCATTCTTTAGAAGGTGGAAGATCCAACAAGTGAAAATTCAATTCTGAATCTGACTGTCACAAACAAGGAGATCCTCGTTGCTGGGATAGAAATGAAGGAAACTTTGAGGAAATGAGACTAGTACAACATGGAACTTGTGATAGATAAGGTGAGTGAAGCCAGGCATAATCTGACATGCACCCTAGATTTTAAGAAAGTACATTTCAAAGGAATCAAACAAAACAAAATACTTAGGATCCTATGTAATAAAATTCTACATTGGAATACAATTCAGAATAAATTGGAAACATGAATAAAATTCTGAAGTCACAAAGAGAAGCCCCTATTAGGAAAGGGGGGAGGAGAGCTGTTATCTAAAGAGACTGATATAATCAGACAAAGGACTGATCACTTCTCTTATATGTATCTTTTTTCTCATTAATAACATGAGTTCCTTAAAATGCAAACTATCTTAATTTTTTAAATTTCTATTCCTTAGTCCTTAGTACAGAGACTACACCTAATTAGTGCTTAATAAATGTTTCTTTCATCTAATCAAATTGGATTTTTTAAAGAAAAAGATGTGTGCATAAGATGTTCACAATATTTTCCCAAGGCAGTTAATGAACAATGAATGCAAAAGTGTGGCTCTGATCATAAGGTCAAGGTAAAGAGTACTAAAATGTATAAGATGAAGATGATAAGTAAATCTAAAGCTGACCAAATGGAATGTTTGAAATCTATACTGGGTGTGAGAGTACAGGAGCACTTAGGTGGCTCAGTGCAAAGAGAGCCAGGTCTGGAGTCAAGAGGACCTGGGTTCAAATCCAGTCCCACATACTTCCTAGTTATGTGACCCTAGGCAAGTTACTTAACCCCAATTGCCTAGCCCTTGCCACTCTTCTGTCTTAGAATTGATATGAGACAAGATAAGATAATAAATAAATAAACAACTATACTGAGGGAAAAAAGAGAATCAAAGGCAGATCGAAACAATAGGCCTCTATAGACCATGAGTTGGATGTGCCTCACACTCCCTAAGGTAAGCAAAATCCCAAGGGAAGGATAAGTGATAATATTCTCCTCAGGGATGCTAGCATATCTCCGTGCACACAGCTCACATGCTATGTAGGTCTATGCATAAAGCCAACTCTCAGAGTGCATAGGGTGATGAGGTTTTCTTGCCAAAGAAAATGCTTGCACTAGAAAGGACAAAACAAAAAACTGATATGGAATTGATATCCATGTTAAGTAGAGAACTAGTAAAAGGATGCTTAGCTGCCCTCAATGAATTAGTCTCCATGCCAAAATAAACTATATGCTAAAGGTACTGTCTGAACAGGAAAGTATGATTACTGAGCCATTATCAGTAATCACTGAAAGAAAATAAAGTATGGGAAAGACATCATAAGAGGAAGAAAGAAAGAAAGAAAGAAAGAAAGAAAGAAAGAAAGAAAGAAAGAAAGAAAGAAAGAAAGAAAGAAAGAAAGAAAGAAAGAAAGAAAGAAAGAAAGAAAGAAAGAAAGAAAGAAAGAAAGAAAGAAAGAAAGAAAGAAAGAAAGAAAGAAAGAAAGAAAGGAAGAAAGGAAGGAAGGAAGGAAGGAAGGAAGGAAGGAAGGAAGGAAGGAAGGAAGGAAGGAAGGAAGGAAGGAAGGAAGGAAGGAAGGAAGGAAGGAAGGAAGGAAGGAAGGAAGGAAGGAAGGAAGGAAGGAAGGAAGGAAGGAAGGAAGGAAGGAAGGAAGGAAGGAAGGGAGGAAGGGAGGAAAGGAGGGAGGAAGGGAGGAAGGGAGGAAGGAAGGAAGGGAGGAAGGAAGAAAGGAAGAGGAAAAGGAAGGAGCTATCTTCATTTCTAGGTACCTTAGGGATGGTTTCAGGAATTAGTGATATATAGTCTGGAGAAAAGAAAAATTAGGAGGAATTTTATAGTTGTTGTCAAGTATCTAAAGTACTACCATGTTGATTAGACTCATTATGTATGGCCCCAGAGAATACACCTAAGAACAGAGGTGGAAGCTGCAAAGTGACAAGTTTAGGTTTGATATCATGAAATTTTTAAAAAGAGGCAGTTTATTGGAATGAATAGAAAGTTGACCTTTGAGTCAGGCAGATCGTGGTCCAATCCTGTCTCAGACATGTACTGGTTATATGACTATGGACAAATCTCTTAAGTTCTGAAGTTCTAGGTGACTCTCTTAAGTTTCCTTTTTTTCAGTTACATATAGAAAAAATTATTGACAATTGTTTTCTGACATTTTGGGATTCAGATTTTCTCCCTCCCTTCCTTCCCCCACTCTCCCCAAGATGGCAAATAACCAATTATTTCATGAAATATATATTTCCATATTGCTCATGTCATGATAGAAGACAAATATCACTTATACAATAAAAACTAATGATGGTAATAAAGTGGAAGATGGCATACTTTCACCTGCAATCAGAAACTAACTGTGGATAGCATTTTTAGTCCCTTGGAACTTGCTTTACTAGAAAGGTTTAGTCCTTCACAGTTGACAATCATTTAATATTTCTGTTACTGTATACATTATTCTCCTGGTTCTGCTCACTTCACTTTGCATCAGTTCATATATGTCCTTCCAGGTTTTTTCTGAACTCATCCTATTTATCATTTCTTATGGAGCAAGAGTATTCCATTACACTATATACCACAACTTGCTCAGCCATTCCCCAAATGATGGACATTCCCTCAGTTTCTGATTCTTTGCCATTACAAAAAGAGCTGCTAAAAATATTTCTGAATAAATAGATCCTTTCACCTTATGTCCTATCTCTTTGAGATACAGTCCTAATAGTGGTATTCCTAAGTCAAAGGGTCTGCATAGTTTTATGGCCCTTTGGATGTAATTATTTATTGCTCTCCAAAATCAACTCACAGTTCCACACACAGTGGATCAATGTCCTAATTTTCCCACATCCCCTCCAACATTTATCACTTCCCTTTTCAGTCATGTTAACTAATCTGTTCTTGAATCAAGAGATGTTTGGAACATTTTTTCATATGACTATAGAGTTTTAGTTTCTTTCTCTGAAAATCACAAGTCAATATACTTTGACCATTTTTCAGTTGGGGAATGTTTTGTATTCTTATAAATTGGACTGGGTTCTCTATACATTTGAGAAATGAGGCCTTTGTCAGAGACCCTTGCTATGCAATTTTTTTTCAAATTTGTTCTTTCCCTTCTGATCTTGGTTACATTGATTTTACTTAGAAAATATTTTTAATTTAATGTAATCAAAATTATCCATTTCATTATTCATAATATTCTCAATGTAATACTCTAAGTTTCAGAGCCTGCATTGGTAAAGAAAGTTCTTCACTGAGAGTTCTTTTTTGCTAATGAAAGATCTAATCTCTATATGGTTTTTATCCTTTTTCTTCTCCATGATGAAAAAAAGCATATTAACAATTAGTTAATGGGCTACCTTAGGAGATAGTAGTTTCCCTCACCATAAAGGACTTAAAATAAAATATGAAATGAGTACTTCAGGAATCTGTAGGCAAGATTTGTATTAAGATGTGGATTAGACAAAATGGACCTGAAGACCCAATTCTGAAATTGTATGATTCTAAGTAGTACATAAAGATACAAATAATCTGTCTTGATATCCTTTCATGACTTTTCTCTCTCAGAACTTCTGTATTGATTCTCCATTTTCTATTCTTCTTTTTGAAAAGTAACCCATATTCCTGTGCTCAATCTACTGTGCCTCCTCTGAAGCACAAAGATATGGCTCATCAATTTTCCCCTCTCTCCTATTATAGATTCTTAATCTTTTTAAAGTCATGGACCCTCTACACCAAGATAAACTCAGAATGGGTGAATATAAAGTATTATATAAAATATATATTATATAAAATATAAAATATAAACTTGAATATAAAGAAGGAAAATATAAGTAAATTAGGTGAACACAGAATAGTATACATGTCAGATCTTTGGGAAAGGAAATATTTTAAAACCAAGCAAGAGTTAGAAAAAAATCACAAAATGTAAAATAAATAATTTTGATTACATAAAATAAAAAGATTTTGTACAAACAAAACCAATGCAACCAAAATTAGAAGGGAAGCAACAAATTAGGAAACAATATTCATAACAAAAACCTCTGATAAAGATCTAATTACTCAAATTTATGAAGAGCTAAATCAATTGTACAAAAATCAAGCCATTCTCCAATTAAATAGGCAAGGGACATGAATAAGCAATTTTCAGTTAAAGAAACCAAAACTATTAATAAGCACATGAAAAAAGTTCTAAATCTCATAATCAGAGAGATGCAAAACAACTCTGAGGTATTCCCTCACACCTAGCAGATTGGCTAACATGACAGCAAAGGAAAATGATGAATGCTGGAGGGGTTGTGGCAAAGTCGGGACATTAATGCACTGCTGGTGGAGTTGTGAACTGATCCAACCATTCTAGAGAGCAATTTGGAACTATGCCCAAAGGGCGATAAAAGACTGTCTGCCTTTTGATCCAGCCATATCACTGCTGGATTTGTACCCCCAAAGAGATAATAAGGAAAAAGACTTGAACAAAAATATTCATAGCTGCGCTCTTTGTGGTGGCAAAAAATTGGAAAACGAGGGGATGCCCATCAATTGGGGAATGGCTGAACAAATTGTGGCATATGTTGGTGATGGAATACTATTGTGCTCAAAGAAATAATAAACTGGAGTAATTCCATGTGAATTGGAATGAACCAGGAATTGATGCAGAGTGAGAGGAGCAAAACCAGGAGAACATTATGCACAGAGATTGATGCACTGTGGTACAATCAAATATAATGGACTTCTCCAATACTGGCAATGCAGTGATCCTGAACAACCTGGAGGGATCTATGAGAAAGAACACTATCCACATTCAGAGGGAAAACTGTGGGAGTAAAAATACAGAAGAAAAACAACTGCTTGATCACATGGGTCGAGGGGGATATGATTGGGGATATAGACTCTAAATGATCATCCTAGTGCAAACATCAACAACATGAAAATAGGTTCTGATCAAGGACACATAATCAATACCTACTGGAATTGTGCATTGGCTATGGGAAGGGTGAAGAAGAGGGGAGGGAGGGAAAGAATATGATTCTTGTAACCAAGGAATAATGTTCTAAATTAACTAAATAAATAAAAAAATAAATAAAGTCATGGACCCCTTTGGCATTCTAGTAAAGTTAATGACCCTTTCTTAGTATTATATTTAAATGTTTAAAATATAATACATAAGATTTAAAAGGAAATCAATTAAATTGAAATATATTTATCAAGTTAAAAACTAAAACAAAAAAAAAGTTCAACAGTTCTCAGATTAGGAATCCTATATTGCATTTTCAATCTCTCCTTTTCCACAGGCTCCTAAATCTCAGGAACCTACAGACATACTCAAACTGAACAGTTATTCACAACCACTACCATATTCACTCAAAACCAGACATGCTGTTCCTCCTAACTTGTCTATTTCCATTAATGGAAGAATAATTTTTCTTTCATCCCACTTCATGGATAATCATTTAATCCATCACTAAGGCCTATTGATTCTATTTCTCAATGTTTCTCATATCCATCTCCCCCTGGTTTTTTTCAACTATCTCCTGGCTATTCTAGCTCAGACTTTCATTATCATTTGTCTGGACCAGTGCTTGTTAACCTATCTCTCTTCCTCCAAACTGACCCCATTCTAATTTATTTTACACACCAATCATCATAACACACAACTCTTGTCAAGTCATTCGTATTCAATAATTAAAAGCTTATATTTATACAGTGCTTTAAAGTTTATTATTAATAACATATCTCCTTTTTATCTTTTCAAAGCACTTTAAATACATTATTTTATTTGAACCTCACAACCCAGTATCACAGAGGTAAAATATCAGGTAGGATTTAAATCCATATGTTCTTGGCTCTTTGTCCTAAGAACTATCATACCATAGGCAGATAGGTGACATGATAGTTAGAGTGCTGGACCTAGTGTTCAAGTCTAGCTGGATACTGTGTGAGTGTGAGCAAGTCACTTAACCTCTTCTATCCTCGGTTTCCTCAACTATAAAAGAAAGATAATAATTGCATTTACCCCAGAGCTATTATTAGAATAAAATGATCTGGTATTTGTAAGAAAGCTGGCAAACATTGAAGTTCTATATAAATGCTTGCTGTTATTATTATTATTATTATTATTTATCATTATTATGCCTTTTACTGAGTATTTTCCCTCCAACTAACAAGGGAATTGGACAATACAGGTGTCATTATCCCCATTTTACAAATGAGTAATATTAGACTGAGAAAGATTAAGGGAATTGCCCATGATCACAAAGCAAGTATTTGTCTATTTTTTAGCCCATGTGTCTTCACTCCAAATCTAGTACTCCTTCTACTTATGTTGAATCCCCCACTCAAAACCCTTCAGAAGAAGTTTCTATTGCCTAAGGAGTCCAGATGCCTTAGGTTGGCTTTCAAGGACCTTTATAATCTGGCACCTGTCTTCCTTGAGAGCCATACCCATTCTTGCTCCCTATATTCCTTCCAAATTATACTATTTGTTATACCCCCAACCACATTCAAAGTTTACCAGCTTCTGTGTTTTATTTCAGACTGTTGTCCTTTGCTTAGAATGCCTTCTCCATAACTTTCCCCATTGAAGTGTAATCCATTCATAAATTCAGTTCAGATGCCTCCACTTCTAGAGTGTCTTCTCTGAATCTCCCCCTTCTCTTAATTCCCATAGCAGTGAGTATATTTTTTAATGGCACTTATCTCATTCTGCCTTGTGTTATAGCTATTCACATACAAGGCTTGTGTCCCCATCTAAACTGAAGGTTCTTGGCTATTATTCATTTTTGTATTCATTGGGTACAGTGCTTTATATGCAGTAGATGCTTAAACTGTTGAGTGAACACATGAATGAATACATGAATAACTGAATGGTGGTCAAGTATTAAAATAAATCTGTTTGGGGATAATGGAAATCTGGCAATGGGCCTATAAAAAGATTAGTTCCTTCTGTACTTATTTTTTTAACTCCTGTTGATTTCCATTCCATAAAATTCTGGGTGTTTGCCGGTGTTTCCTTATTAGTGAGACAATAACAGTAGAAGTTGGAGGAGATAGCCAGGAGCAGTGAGATTGGTCAGGGTGGAATGAAGTTATGCAAAAATCAGACCAAATAAGTGGGTATTCTATACTATAGCTCTGATGAGAATGGTGGACTGATGTTATTCTTTAAACTAAAGGTTGATCTTTTAGGTAGTTGGAATAAAGAATAGATTTCTTCTGCACTTTGAAGCACAAAGACATCACTTACTCCTTTTCCCTTTTCTCTCCCCCACCCAAAATGATCTTCCTAATTAGCCTCTTGCATTGCCTGAAATTTCACTATTTGAGTTGAGTTTCTTAGTATTAACTCACTTTTTTAAAATTTGAATATCCTTGAGAGGGTAACAAATCTGACTACCTATCATTCACACTTTAGTACAAATTCTCTTGCTCAATTCTTTTGTTCTTAAGAGCTAACTAAAACACTGACATTAAGGGAATCAGGGTCTTAAGAGGAGGTTAGTTTAAGGGTTGAAAGAATATTGGTTTTATAGCGTGGAATACTGCATAAATAAAAGGTTTTGGTTAGCTAGAAGATGCCATGACAACCCCAAATATTTAGGGAAGGACAAAAAAAAAGAAGGAGAGAAAGGTCGAAAGACAAACTTTTCCTACTGGTGTTGTCTTGAGCTTAACTTGCTTAACCAAGTAGGATTTTATAACTGAGGTAATAGGAATAGAGCATAGGAAGGGACTTAAAGCTTATTTGTTGAATTCTCTTCTTTTACATATTGGGAAACTGAGGCCTAGAGAGATTCCTAAAAAAATCACATAAGTTGTAAACAATAGCTCAAGCATTCAAACCCACTAGTCTGCAACAGAACAGGCATGATGGGAATTCCCAACACACCTGGAAAATCTAGAAAACAAAAACCCTAACCTATAGACATAAATATTACCTAATCAACTTCTATAGAGAAGGGCAGTTCTCCCCAATAGCAGAAAAAAAAATTAACTTACAATTTACTCAGCATCTAGAGGCCCTTTCTGAGATATCTTTTCTTGGCTGTTCAGAATTTTCTTTGCCATTGACTTCTATCCATAAACACCCAATCTTTTAAGACCCTTATTCCCTAAACACTCTTGGATTTTGGTCACTTCATTCAACGGTTCTCTCATTTGATACCAATAGGTATCATCTATCTGGGTCTGCCAGAGACCCTCCATTTTCTGTATTAGAAAGTGAGTGGAGACTGGACAGTTGGTTTGGCTCAGCAGTTTCCAGAACACTCCTGCTTTTCATTCTATTCATTCCCACAACCAGATTGACTCAGACACAATGAGGTCAAAGGACTTGCCTAGGGCCATAGAGCAAGTAGTTTGCATGGAACATAAATGCAGAACCTTCTCAGCTCCTCCCTGACCCTTTGCCAAAATCACAAGTCTATCTTGCCTCCCAGGGCCTTGGAAGGCCTGTTCCCCATTGTGGTCAGAAAGTCCCTGATTTTAAATTGCTCCATCTGTCAGAGCAAACAAAGCTGATGCCTGAAGATTTCCTTTCCTACTTAATGGTTTCATGAATTTAAACATAACTCTTGCACCCGTCCCTGACACATGATTTCTTCTCTTGCTTGTGGATAGAAGGATCACTAAATAGAGTTCTTATTCCCCAGCTCTAGCCTGTCCCAAACTGTCAGTTAACACCTCAGTCACTTGTGAATCTGCTTTTCTCCTTGGTGAACATGAGTGCATGTAATGTCTATGAAATTTCCAAGTCGGGCCCTGCTTGAGCTAGTGATACTGCAGGAAGATGGTGGTTTTGAAAAAAAAACAACAACAACTATATACGAATAGTAACACTGAATCTCAGCATCAGAAGGAACCTCACTGACCATCTATCACCCAACACTCACCATCATCATCAACAACAAGCATTTATATTTTTATTTTTTCAGTTACACATAGAAACAATTTTTGAAAACTGTTACCTGACATTTTATGATTTAGATTCTCTCCCTCCTTCCTGTCCTGGTGGCAGTAAATAGTCTAATATACTGCTGTCATGTAACATGTGATATGATATATACAATACATATTTCTCATGCCATGAGAAAAACAGTATCACATAATACAGTTAAAAACTCATGGAAAATATATAAAGTGAAAAATGTCATGATTTGATCAGCATTCAGACTCCAAGTTCCTTCCTTGGCTGTGGATAGCATTTTTTATCGTATGCCCCTTGGCTTTGCTGATAATATAGTTTAGTTCTTCACATTTGTTCACTATATAATATTTCTGTTCCCATATACATTGTTCTCCTGGTTCTACTCAGTCACTTTGCATCAGTTCATATAAGTGTTTCCAGGTTTTTCTGAACTCATTCTGTTCATCATTTCTTATGGCACAATAATATTCCATTATAATCATATACCACAGTTTGTTCAACCATTCCCTAGTTGATGGACATTCCCTCAGTTTACAATTCTTTGTGACTACAGAAAGAACTGTAAAAGGTCCTTTTCCTCTTTAGATATTTCTAATTATTTGAGATTCAAAGGGTATGGATATACATGTGTCAACCTTAAACCTTAAAAAACTCAGAACCATGAAAATAGTTAGAAAGAACAAGTCCTTAATCAGGATAAGAAAGATAATGCTCAAGATTTGGCCATGTAATAATGAAAATAAATGTAACATGTAATAATTAAAATGCTAAGTGTAATATTTTGAAACTAGTTTTGTTAAATAATATTAGTAAAAAAATTGTTGTGATCGCCATTTATAAAATTAACTCTTAAGTCACAAAGATGATTGTAGCTTTAACAATTTAATTTAACATAAATATAGTATAAGGAAGAAAGTAGAAATTTTATTTCCTAGCCTACCACTCTAAAGTCTGGTCCATAGAATTTCAGTTGGCTCCCCAACAAGGTTTCAATCCCCACATGAAAGTCCAATAGTCTCTTCCGCGCAAGAGTCTTACCAGCCCACGAGGGTGTCTTTTGTCTGAGCCACCAACACTGAATGGAGTAGAAGAATCAATCCAGTAAACTCATGCCAAAAACCTTTAATTTCCTCTATGGTCTCACCTTTTAGCCCTTTTCTCTACATTACTTCCTGTCTCTCTGAGCTGGTCTATCACATCTCAGGAGCCAATCAAAGTCTCTCTGCCCTGAGGTCATATTCCTAGGGCTCTTAACCTGTGACCTCTATTTGAAGCATTCCAGCCATGCTAATAGGATGGGGACAGACAAGAAGAAAGTTCACAAACCCTGGGAGGAAGAGATTCCCTTTACACAGCTACTACAAAGTCAGTTGCTAAATGCTACATAGAGCCAAAGCTCTGGGACTCTGGGAACAATGTCTCTGGGAAAACACATTGCCAAAGAAGCCTTTCCCAATGAGTTGAAGAACTTGGGGTCTTACATGCACTTTTAGGGAATATAGGACAGGAAAAGTCAATCCATAGGCTTTACAATGGACTCAAGGAAAGGAGGAGTTGAGCCATAGGCTGGACTTACCTGGGAGAAGCTGATTCTTTACAATGGACACAAGGAAAAGATGATTCCAGCTAGGGCCGGCTACCTGGGAGAGGCCTCTGATACCTGTGGGAGAAACTTCTAAGACAAAGGGCTACTTAAGATTTGGTTATATCTACTAATTCTATCTAAATTGAGATAATTGAGTACTTCTTAAGGTTTATTGTTCAGTCTAAGACAAGGTCAGTCTGGTACTTCCTTTAAGGTAAGTTCCCTAAGCATAGGAACAAACTTGGAGATTCCATAAATACAGTTGACACCTATATAAGCCAGATCAAATTGCTTACCATCTCTGGGAGAGGGGAAATAAAGGAGGGAGGAGGCAATCTAGATCTTAGAACTTCAGAAAATATATGTGGAAAATTTTTGTTACATGTAATTAGGAAAAGAAAATATCTTTTTTAAAAATTCATAGTTTTATGATCCTTTGGGCATGGTCCCATATTGCTTTCCATAAGTGAACAAGCATTTATTACATGCCTGCCATATGCCAGAATTGTGCTAAGTGTTAGAGATATAGAAACAAACAATTCCTGACCTTGAAAAAACTCAAGACAACACAAAAGTAACTAAGTACCTCTAAGAGATATATGTATAAATGGAAGGATACAGTAAACAGTTTAAATGGAAGGTAACCTCAGAGAGAGAAAAAAAGGCACTACAGGAGAGGGGCAAGTGAAAGAACATTGAGAAGGTACTGAGAAGAGCACTGAAGAGAACTGGGTTCCAGATGAGTCTTGAAGGAAGCCAGGAGGCAGAGGTGAAAAAAGAGTATCCTAGGCATGGAGAAAGCTAGTGAAAAGACATGGAATCAGAAGTGTCATGTCTGAGGAACAGCAAGAGAGCCAATATAAGAATCTCTGCCAGGATATAGTTGGCAAATCAGTACCAGTCTTTATTTTGAAGATATCTAGTGATGGGAAACCCCATGATCTACCTCCTAAGATAATTCATCCTACTTTGGGAGACTTCTAATTGCAAGGTTTACTTACATAGAACCCAAATTGCCATCTGTAATGTCTAACCATTGTTCCTAATTCTTCCCATAACACCAATCAGAATAAGTCTAATCTCTTTTCCACTTAATAGCCTTTTGGATAGTTGTAGAGGAGCTATCACTCAGATGGGAGAGAGGGAGGGAGAAAAGAGGCAGAGCAGATAAAAGCTTGTCCTGTCTAGCCTCAGACACTTACTAGCCTGGTGGCCATGTCATTTAACCCTGTTTGCCTCAGTTTTTCTCATCTATCGAATGAACAAGACAAAGCAAAGGCAAGCCATTCTCTAAGTAACTTTGCCACAACTTTGAAACAACTGAACAATAACAAAATCATTTACATACTCCCTTTTCTTGTCCAGGTTAAATATCTTCAGATCCCTAAGTGAATCCCCAATAAGGCATGAACTAGAAAACCTTCCCTTTTTTTAGTGACCCTCCTCTATAGATACAAATATGGGATGGGAGAGGTAGAGCTAGAAATTTACCCAAGTGAAAAATAACTGAGGGCAATAACCAAAGGATCCAAAGTTTAAAGTTGGAAGGGACCACACAAATTATCTAATCCAATACTCTCATTTTATGTGTAGAAAAACAAAGCTGAAGAGTTCCCAAGTTACTCGACTAATCATGCAACGTCAGAATTGAAACAGAGGTTCTTTTTTTTTCTTTCTGGTTAAATCCTTATCTTCTGGCTTAGAATCAATACTAAGCATTAGTTACATGGCAGAAGAGTAGCAAAGTCTAGGCAATTAGCATTAAATGACTTCCCCAGAGTCACACAGGTAGGAAGTATTCAGAGTCAAATTTGACACAGGACCTCCCATCTCCAGGACTGGCTCTCTATCCATTGACACACTCAGCTGCTCCCACACTACCTCTTTCTTTAAGGGCAACTATAACAAACAGTGTGACATGAGAGGTAAAAACACGGTGATCTTTAGTTGTGTTAACACTGGCATGATGTCCAGAGTTGAGAGAACTGCTTTGGTCTGATCAAATGTGAAGTGTTCCATTCAACTCTGGAGACAGCATTTTGGAAGAATGTTTCTAAGCTAGAGAACATCCAAAGGATAGTTATGAGAAAGGTAAGGGAGCCTCAAGATCATTTCATATAATGGTTACTGATGGAACTAAGGATGTTTATTTATACTGTAGACATTTAATGAATATGTTAGTGAATGAATATGAAGTTAGTAGAATTGAGAGCTCCTTGGGTAACCTCCTTCTTAATTAAACTTCCATGGAATCCAGTGGATAGCAGACAACAGTTTTCTCCTCTGGCACAACCCTGAAACATTTGATTCAGGATCTGTCATCACTGCCTAGGATGAGCTGTGGTAAAAGGACACAAACCCATGGATGAGCCAGCTCAGTCTCTCCCAGGGACTGGGTATTATGGTGTCAGAAAGAAGAAACCAAGAAACGAGCCAGTGCATGTTGCCCTGGCTGCCAGGATCCTGGCTCTCAAATCAGTACGTGAATCACATGAAACAAAAACATTTATATTTAGCTGGGAAATGATTTCACAGGATTTGACAAGGTCAAATGATATCATTTCATTGAAATGGTTCCAAAGATGGCAAAGATAAAAGGGGAAGAGAGGAAGAGGAAAGAGAGGGAGGCTTCTCCTTGGAAAGAGTAGGAAGCTTGGCATTTGGGGAGAGAAGAAAGAAAGAAAGAAAGAAAGAAAGAAAGAAAGAAAGAAAGAAAGAAAGAAAGAAAGAAAGAAAGAAAGAAAGAAAGGAAAGAAGAAGAAAGAAAGAAAGAAAAAAAGAAAGAAAGAAAGAAAGAAAGAAAGAAAGAAAGAAAGAAAGAAAGAAAGAAAAGAAAGAAAGGAAGAAAGGAAGAAAGGAAGAAAGAAAGAAAGAAAGGAAGAAAGGAAGAAAGGAAGAAAGGAAGAAAGGAAGGAAGGAAGGAAGGAAGGAAGGAAGGAAGGAAGGAAGGAAGGAAGGAAGGAAGGAAGGAAGGAAGGAAGGAAGGAAGGAAGGAAGGAAGGAAGGAAGGAAGGAAGGAAGGAAGGAAGGAAGGAAGGAAGGAAGGAAGGAAGGAAGGAAGGAAGGAAGAAAGAAAGAAAGAAAGAAAGAAAGAAAGAAAGAAAGAAAGAAAGAAAGAAAGAAAGAAAGAAAGAAAGAAAGAAAGAAAGAAAGAAAGAAAGAAAGAAAGAAAGGAGTGAGAAGGTATATGCACAGACTTGAGGAGTCTCATGGTTTTAGTAACCTCAAAGATGCTCTCCCTCCTGTACTCTGTCATCTTTTAACAAATACAGTGACAGTGCATTTAGTCTAAATATAGGCTCAAGAATATTACACAGAATTATTCAACAGGAACTAGGGAAGCTGTTCCTCATCACTGTTCTGACTGGCTTGATTTCATAATCAAATGAAGAGACTTTTTTAAAAATCCAAGTTTCCTGTGGTATTGAATATCAAGGTCTGGTAACACAGACTTGAGAGGTAATGGAATCACAGGAAAATTCCTTGCTAGATTTTTCATGATGATTTGTATTTCATTCACTTCTTAGGCATTATAAATGGAAAGAGCTAACCAAAGGAATAAGAGTAACTATTTTAAGGTAGGTCCTAGATCCAAGGCCATTCACGTATGTTGTTTAAGCCAAGGAAAAGACATACAATCATTTCTTTTCTTTAATGTAATTGAGATAGTTAGTTTCTGCCCTGGTGATAGCATCAAGTGGTGGTAGTTCCTCTACCTAGAGGCTGTACTACAGCATTCAAATCTTATCTTTTACATGTGTGCCTCATGCAACTGCCTGGAATTTCTAAAGTCACTGATAATAATGACCAATATAACAGCTCACATTTATATGACATTTTAAGAGATAGCTAGGTGGCACAATGGATAGAACATTAGGTCTAGAGACAGGAAGATCTGAGTTTAAATCTAGTCTCAGATATTTATTAGCTATCTGACCCTGGGCACATCACTTAACCCTGTTTGATTCAGTTTCCTCCTCTGTAAAATGAGCTGGAGAAGGAAATGGCAAACCACTCCAGGATTTTGCCAAGAAAATCCTTCACAAAGAGTCAGACACAACTGAAATGACTGAACAACAATTATGGTTCAAAATGCACTTTACGAATATTACCTTATTTGATCCTGACTATAACCCAATGAAAAAAGTACTATAATAGCATCCCCCATTTTATAGGTCTGGAAATTGAGGATGAGATATGGTTAAGTAATTTGTGCAGTTACACAAATTGTAAGCTTTGCAGGTGCATTTGAAGGAGGTCTTCACAACTCAAATGTGAGTACTCCATACTCTGTGTCAGACTTTCTCAAAGTGTAGTCCATGGATCCCTGAGGGCCTGAGACCCTTTCAGGGGATCTATGAAGTCAAAAACTATTCTCATACTGATACTACAACATTATTTGTCTACTAAAATAGTCCTGACTTTTCCAACAACATATCTGTGTGGGGCTCGATTTTCTTCACTTATTTCAAACAAAATAACATTGCAATAGACTGAATAAGGAACCAGATATGAAAATCCATTCTTTTAAGTCAGGTATAAAAGAGATTTACAAATATGTATAAAACAATGGCACTCTTCTCATTAATTTTGTTGGGGAAAATATTGTACTTTTTCATAAAAATATACAGATATGTTAACATGTAATAGGTTTATTATTGTTGCTTTAAATTACTTAATATTTTTCCAATTTATCAGTTTCAATTTATAATAAGATAAATAATAAATATAAGGGCAGATAGGTGGTGTAATGGATAGAGGGCCAGGTCTGGAGTCAGAAAAATTCATTTTCCTGAGTTCAAATCTGTTCTTAGATACTTACTAGCTATGGTAGCCTGGTCATAACCCTGTTTACCTCTGTTTCCTCATCTGTAAAATGAGCTGGAGAAGGAAATGGCAAATAACTCCAGTATCTTTGCCAAGAAAACCCTACATTGGATCATGAAGAGCCAGACACGATTGAAAAATTACTCAACAGTAGCAATAACATATACAACCTATCTAAATAAAAACCTCTTCGTGTTCCTCAGTAGTTTTTAAGAATGTAAAAGGATCTTGAGACCAAAAAGCTTGAGAACCTTCTGCACTATGACACTGATGAGTTTTGGCAATGTAGAAATCTAGAAACCCCCAGTTTATTTAGTTGGGAGGTAGAAACCCCAGGTTTTGACCTTGTCACAGGAGAGGTTTCCCTCTGAGGGAAGGTCCCACTTCACCAGACAATAGACATCCACTTCAGGTGGGAGATAAGCCCCATCAGAAGTCAGTGACTCTTCGTCTCCAGAAGCCTTTTCCCAGTATAACACACTCTCTTTCCGAGGATGGAATTCGGGGCCTTCAGCTTGTGAGACTGACGCTCTGCCTGTAGCGCCAAAGAGTACAATCCATACAATCCATCCCATTTTCTTGTGGTACCATAATCACTGAATGGCCAATTTCTGGGAAAGGGAATCGGAGAGGGGGCATGGAGCTGGAGGAGGGAACATTTTACTAGATGGCTTTCAAAATACTTTCCAACTTTAAAATTCCATGATATGGCCCTGTTATCATGGATAGGGAAACATGTATGTTATAAATTACTTTGTGTAATACGTTCTCCTATTGCAAACCTCAATTGGAGAAAGTTCTAAAACAAACCCCTTTAAGGTGATGGGACATCTGAAAAATAAAATTATCCAGGAAAAAAAAAAAACAAGGTGTGAAATTGATGATTGGACCAGGGTAGGTATAAAAAGGCTAGCTAGTCCCAAGATGTATCTATTAACTGAATTCTATAACTCAGTTAGGAGTAAGAATAGTCCTAGACTCAGAAATTTGAGGAGGTTAGATTTCTAAGAAGAGAGAAAAATGACAGTCAGCAAGAGGCCCTCATGGAGAGCAGGCAAAGGAAAGAAAATTATGGTGGCCAAGGTCTAGGGGCTCTATATTCTATACCCTCCAGACAAGATGGAATCAAAATAGCCTAGGCCAAAAATAATAACTAACATATATATTTTAAGGTTCACAAAGCACTTTCTATATATAGTGGTACCTTGGTACAGTGATATCATGGTACTTGTCATTAATTCATTCCAGAAGGCAGGTCAAGTAACAAAAAGATGGGGTACTGAGCAAATTTTTCTCATAACAAATAATGTAAACTGAATGAATATGTTCCAGACACCCAGAAAACTCAGATTTTATAAAACATTATATGCATTAATGGAATTGTATTTTATTAAATAAATATTAATAATACATATAAATAAAAGCAGTAGATTAAATAAAATAATTTTAACATAACTTTACCTGTATTGAGAGGAGTTCATAGCCTAAGAAGATAGTGGTGAGGAAAAATGCTATTATATGGAAGAGGAGTCCCCTTCCATAATATTTGAAGGCAAATGCTCTCTCTTTTCTGTCCTTTATCACCATTCAACCCTGTTGGAAATCCACCAGGTTTAAGTTTCACAAGAAACCTATCCAGAGATGTTTGGTTTTGTCCGAGTTTCAAAATTCCTCTGAAATGGGAAATGGTCTGGTCATTTAACAACTTTACAACTCTGCTTGTTAAAGTTTTATCAGGGTTATATTTTTCAAGAATGTTTTGCATTTCCACCCATTTTGCACACATATCCTTGTTTAATGAAGTGGGGACATCTTCCTTTACTCCCCCTCACCTGAAGAAAATTTCCTAACTGCTAGCTGTTGCTGCTCCCTTTGAAGTTCCTGCAGCTCTTCAGTGCTTCTTTATGCTCCTCAACTAAAATGTGACCTTTTGCTTCAGCTTGAGATCTTGACACCAACATTTTCTAGCATATACTTCTAGTGCCAAGCAAACATCAAATATTATGATAATTTTTATCATTAAAATACCTCAAGAACCAAATTTGCTGAGTTCTAAAACTGTCAAGTATGAAGGTTTGACTGTATTATCTCATTTGAAACTTGCATGGTAGTTACTGTTATTATTGCTTTTTACTGATGAGAAAACTGAGACTCAAAGTATGGCATGAGTGATTGTGTTGAACTTGAGTCAGGACTACCCTGGTTAAAATCCAATGCCAGATGCTTACCAGGAAATAATGGATTTCTGTGCAAGTTATTTAACCTCTCAGCCTCAGTTTCCTCATCTGTAAAATGGGAATAAAAATAGCCTTTACCTCTCAAGGCTACAGTGAGGATCAAATGAGATAATAAAAGTGATAACACATGTAAAACAACTTAAAAACCTTAATGCACTCTGTCAATGCTAGCTACAAGTTAAATGATTTGCTTAAAGTTACATAGCTAGTAGGAAGACTTGAACTCAAATTCTCTTGACTCCTAGAATTAGTGCTTTCTTGGCTACACTCCTCCTACCCAGAATATCATCCATGGTATAGAATCAGTTTTAACAGACAGTGATTCTGAATTTGCTTCATGAAAAATCAGGTAAAGTAGAGTAAGACAACATGCATTGTTATTGTGGTTGTTCAGTTTTTTCTGACTCTTCATGAGCCCTTTTAGGGTTTTCTTGGCAGAGATACTAATGTGATTTCCTATTTACTTCTTCAGTTCATTTGACAGATGAGGAAACTGAGAACACCAGGATTAAGTGACTTGCCCAGGGTAATCTAGCTAGTAAGTGTCTGAGGTTAAATTTGAACTCATGAAGAGAATTCCTAACTTCAAGCCTGGCACTCTATCCAGTATGCCACTTAGCTAATAAATACTAGGGACACAAAGCTGCTCACATTGTGCTAAGTGCTGGAAATACAAATACAAGCAAAAAATGCTCACTGCCCTCCAGAAGCTTATACTCTAATAGAAGAAGATGACACATAAAAAAGGAGCTGAAGGGAGAGGAAGTACTGGGGAGACAGCGGTTGAATGATGGAGAAGTCTGGAAAAAGCAAACTTGGGTCCATCACCAAAATGGGGGTAAGTAATAGCCCATCCTCAGAAAGAGCTCACCAATAGGAGAAAGGGGTTAGCATAGCAGAGAGATGTTCCAGAGTGAGAAAGTCCCAGACAATAAGGGAAGTGCCAGCTTTAGAAGGCAGCTGAGTCATGATGGGAAAATCCAGAGACTTAGAAATAGAGCCAAGTGGTAGCAGGGAAAGGGCATCCAAGTGAGAGCCAAAACTTCCAAGGGCTGGCACCACAGTGATTTCCAGAAGGGTGAAGGACATTGCAGTCAGCTCAGCTAAGGAACCCGATAGCCCCATGAAGGCCAGATCAGAAAAGGCTTTCATTCAGATAGTAAGAAAGACAGCTTAAAATAGGTCCATAGCACTTGAGATTAAGTATAAAAGAATTGATTTTAAGAGACTGCTAGGATGATCCAGGGCTCAGGGAAAGGTTCTTAAGAGATGGAGGATAGGCACATTCTCTGCAAGTTAGGGATTTCCATGCTCAAAGATATACCTAGGAAACAGATCCTGAAAGGATTGCAGAGTCCTGGCAGCTTTGGTGATCTAAATCTACCTCAGTCAAAACAAAACAAACAAAAACCAAAAACATGAGTTTGATCCAGCATCCAACTGAAACAGGATTGTGCCAGGTGACTCCCAGCAAAAGAAATGCTAAACCCAGGTGAGAGCAGAGGAATTCAGAAAGATTAAGGCTTAATCCCTATATTCTTGCACTGAATACCAGGTTTAAAATAATTTTGAAGATCTGTGATTAGTTTGAGTGCCATCCCAGGGCTTCAAGAAAAGCCAAAGTAGCTGCAAGGGAAATCAAAATCCCAGATGAACCTTAATAAATCTAAATTTAAAAAGACACGTTTGAGCTGGAGCTTAAAGAGGGGTGGGCTAGAATTTCAGAATAAAAGGGGAATGGTACTCTAGGTACAGGAATAAACAGCTATGAAATAAACCCTGACAGCAGGACATAGATAATTTGGAAACTTAAGAAGTAGCAGAATATATGTGCCTTGGTTACTAACTCTGGCAAGATAATAGCATGGAAGGAGAATGGAGCAGAAGACATAAAGTTATCTCTATTTTTGGCACATGCATGGAGCAACAATTGGTGACAGGGTAAAGGTCAGGGCAGCAACCCCACAGTGTAATCACAGTGGTCTCTCTATATATTAAGACAAGGCAGAGCTGGAAGAAGAAACGCTTGCAGTAAGAGCACTGTCATGACACAGAAAGAATGATGGGAAAACCTCTTTGTAAGACCATGTGGCAAATGAAAAATGTCACAAAAGGAAAGAGATTGCAGATATATGGGAAGAAATCTGCCATGTGAAAGGATGGTGGAAGGACCATGGAGCAAGGGCACCAGATAAATGTCCACTTGGCATCTTAAACTCAATGTGACCAATACAAAACTCTAATATTCTTCCCTAAATTTATCTACCTTTTAACTTTCTTATTCATGTCATGACACTGCTTTCTCTCCTCACTCACTGCCCACCTGTCAGACCAATCCTCAGTCTCTATCCAGTCATCATCTATATCCCAACTCCACAGCATGCCTTTCAGTTGTATCTTAGGTTCCCTTTTCTGTGTACTCTCAAAGGATCCCACAGTTCCATTATCATCTCAATGCAGCTAACTCTCAAATCTATATATCAAGCCCTCATTTCCTGCCTCTATCCCAGTCCCAAAAATCTAATTGTCTGCCAGACCTCTCTGCCTGAATATCTTATAGTCATTTCAAACCAACACATCCTTTGTATTATTTATGTTATATTATACACATATGATAATTACATTAAAACTATCCCAAAAGTGCCTTGTAAACCTTAAAAATATCTACATAAATGCTAGAGCAACTAGCTGGTACAGTGGACAGAGTACCATGCCTGAAGTCAAGAAGCCATGAATTCAAATCTTAACTCAAGACAATTTCTAGCTAGGTGACCCTGGGCAAGTCACTTATCCCCCATTCCCAGTCCTTACTGCACTTCGACTTTAGAACAAATCCATAATATCAATTCTAAGACTGGAGACAAACGTCTAAAAAAAAAAGAAAGAAGAGAAAATCCCAAATGAGGCCATGAAAGAGTCAGGTGTAGCTGAACAACAACTTTATTATGTCCCAAATAGAAGTCATTATCTTTCCCCAAAAACCTTCCCCTCTACCTAACTTGGCTTTATTATTGCTCCTGTAAAGCAAATATCCATCTATTTTTCTTTGGCTCCAATATTCCTCTCTGGAAACCACTCCCCTCTATCTATTGTCTCCCTTTATTAGGATATAAACTCCATGGGGGCTGGGACTATTCATGCCCTTGAATTTGTATCACTGAGCTTATTGTAGTGCTTGGTATATAATAAGTGCTTAATAGATTCCTTTGTCATTCGTTTGTTCTTTCATTCATATTATTTCTCTTGTAACACTCTCTAATTATTGTTAACGTTTACAACTTTAAATTCATCCTCAACTCTTTATTTTCCTCCACTTCCCACATGCAATCAGTCACAATTTTGGCCAATTCTACCGCCAGGATTTTTCTCTCATCCACTCTAGTTTAGACTTTCATTACATCTTATCTGTACTAATACAGTAGCTTCCTAATTAGCATCTCTGCCTCCAGTCTCTTTCCCCTCCAATCTGTCTTCCATATATTTGTCCTGCCAAGCCTCAGCCTTAGATCACTTCCCACCATCCACTGTCATCATTCCTACACAAGTGCTGCTGAACAAAAGTAGAGAAAAATCATACAACTGTTGTGATTTGGGCTACTAGAAATTTAGGTTATATAACAACCTCAATTTGGCCCCTACTATTGCTAGGCAATAGTTGTACACCTTATAATCCTTCCAAGTGTATGACACATAGTAGGTCTATAATAAATGTGTATTGACTGACTGATAACACTTCCCTAATTGACTCATTATTTCACTTTCCCCAGTTCATCTTCAAAACTTTTTCATTCTTCCTCAAACCTCCCATGATTCTGCCTGCTCCCTCACCTGATAACCATCTTGCCTTATATCTGTTGAAAAATTTGAAGCCATTTGTTGAGAGTTCTCTTATCTCTTATCTCATGTCTCTCAGATGCCTTTTGCCAATCTCACATGACTATGTAGCACGCCTGAAGCTAAGATCTCAAGAAGTCCCCATGTCTCCCTATTATTTCTAGAGTAAAATACAAAGTCCTTTATTTGACATTTAAAGCTTGTTCTCCATCTGGCTCCCCTTTGGAGACACTTGTATACACTACATTCCAGACAAATGGAGCTACTCATTTTTCCCAATACATTTCCCAGTACAATCCATTTCCTGCCTTCATGACTTGGCATGTACTCTCTGTCATGCTAGGAATGCATTCTCTGCCCACTTTCCTTCTTAGAGTCCCTAGATCTCTTCAGGAATGAGCTCTCTCACTATTGCCTATGTGAAGCCCTTTCTGATCCCTTAAGGTATTAATGTTCTTCTTCCTCTTTGAAATTATTTTATAGTTACTTATTTGTTTCAGTAAAATATAAGATTCTTGAAGGAAGAGACTAGTTCACTAATGCTTCTGTTCCACTAGTTCCCAATACAATTCCTGGCACATACCAAATACTTAACGAATTGCTTTTTTAAATTAAGTTAATTCAATTAACTAGATGGACAACCTAAGAGTTAGCTCCTATGCAACCACAAATGACAGACTAGGAAGCCAAAACTTCTTTGGGATTGGCCAGTTGGTGTGACTCTTTAGACCAAGATAGAAGCAGTGAGCAAAAGATTAAATTAAATAAAGATTAAATGGTTCTACTCTTTGCATCATGAGATATGACAACAGAGCTTGGCATCATACTCTGAAAGCAACTTAGTAACATTTTCCTTTGTCTAGTATTTTGACATCTCTATGGTTTCCTGTAGTGATTTGAATGAAAACCTTAATAAAAACACAAAAGTCTTGTCTACTGATTTCAAGGAACATGATAAGAGAGAAGAAGAAAAGTCTATGTTCTGTGCTCCTTCCAAAGGCACAGCTGATGGATGGTAAGGAAAAAGCAGTAGGATCAGTCAACAAACAACAACTGATCATTTATTAAGTACCTACTATGTGTCAGGCACTGTGCTAAGTATTAGAAATACAAAAAAGGCAAATGCAGTCTCTCTGAAGGAGCCCACAGTCTAATTAAAGATCAATGACTGATGATGATAATAGTGATGATAAAGATGCCAGTCAACATTTATAATGTAACTACTATGTGCCAGGAACTATGCTAAGCACTTTACAAATATTATCTCATTTGATATCTATAAAAACTCTGTGAAGTAGGAGCTATCATTATCCTATTATTAAAATAGTACATATTATTCTACAGTTAAGAAAGCAGAAGTAAAGAGGATAACTGACTTTCCCAAAGTCACACAGGTAGTAAGTGTCTGAGGTCTGATTTGAACTCTGGTCTTCCTATATCTAAGCTCCATCTCCTACTATCCCTCATGCCATCTAGACCTAAATATGTTTTGCAGATAATGATGTACAAAGATATTTACTTATTAGAAGTGGCAGGTTATAAGGTATAACTCACCTTGGCTAACACCACTGGCTGATTAAGGAAAAATGTTCTGACTCTTTGGTTGCCAGAATTGGTCAAGTTAATTCTATCTTTCACCCAAAACATATTCATATCAGTCCCTAGAGAAGGGGGTAGAGAGAAGATAGATAGAGAAGGTATCACTAGACACCATTTAAATTCTGTTTGGGCATGGAAGCCACTGGGGCCATTTCTGTTTCTCTTCAGGCTCCTGTCTTTTAGAGGATGTCACCAAAGGTTAAACAGATGTACAGAAACCCATCTAACAGACTTCAGGCATCAGAACCCATAAACCTAATGCTACAACAACATTGAGGAGAGTAGTCCAAATGATAAATTATTTGGACATTGGTTTCCACATTCAGTGGTCCCTTTTCCCATATATACAACTATTTCCCTGCCCCCAAAAGGTCATGAACTAAGCTTTGAAGGTCAGAGGATTGTTTGACCTTGTTGACTGATGTTCCTAATCTTCACAACATTGTACCACATTTAACAAAAACACGACAGATTGAGTCTCATTAATCAAGACAGTACCCATGAGAGGGAGTTATAGGGAAAACTATGGTTCTGTACATTTAAATTGGGTACATTCTGTCTGGTTCTAATCAAGTGATAAATAAAATGAGAAAGAAAGAGAGAGGGAGAGAGGGAGAGAGGGAGAGAGAGAGAGAGAGAGAGAGAGAGAGAGAGAGAGAGAGAGAGAGAGAGAGAGGAAGGAAGGAAGGAAGGAAGGAAGGAAGGAAGGAAGGAAGGAAGGAAGGAAGGAAGGAAGGAAGGAAGGAAGGAAGCAAGGAAGGAAGCAAGGAAGGAAGCAAGGAAGGAAGGAAGGAAGGGAAAGATTAATTTTCAATTCCTTAAACAGAGAATTGTCCCAGCTTGTAAAACTTCAGGCCTACTTAAAAAAGGGAGGATCTGCAAAAGTAATGAGGTGGCTTATTTTATGTTAACTAACCACTCTCCAGAAAAGCTAGAGAACCCAGCTAAAGGGTTAATGTCTCAGGAAAAAAAAAAAAAGATACTGAGGGATAGCCTTAGGTCAAAACCTAAAGGAAATTAGTAACTATGTCATAATTGTAAATTAAGGGTCATGAGACTGGAGGAAAAAAACCTGGCATTTATTAACTCACTGAGTTTACTTTTTCATTTGGTTTCCATTCCCTGGGCCTTTCCCAAGAATGTTTCCTAATCTTGGAAAAAAATACCCTGTTCCCATCTCCATCAGTTGAAATTCTACCAAGCCTTCAAGGTAGAAGGAAGGAAGGAAGGAAGGAAGGAAGGAAGGAAGGAAGGAAGGAAGGAAGGAAGGAAGGAAGGAAGGAAGGAAGGAAGGAAGGAAGGAAGGAAGGAAGGAAGGAAGGAAGGAAGGAAGGAAGGGAGGGAGGGAGGGAGGGAGGGAGGGAGGGAGGGAGGGAGGGAGGGAGGGAGGGAGGGAGGGAGGGAGGGAGGGAGGGAGGAAGGAAGGAAGGAAGGAAGGAAGGAAGGAAGGAAGGAAGGAAGGAAGGAAGGAAGGAAGGAAGGAAGGAAGGAAGGAAGGAAGGAAGGAAGGAAGGAAGGAAGGAAGGAAGGAAGGAAGGAAGGAAGGAAGGAAGGAAGGAAGGAAGGAAGAAAGGAAGGAAGGAAGGAAGGAAGGAAGGAAGGAAGGAAGGAAGGAAGGAATTTTCTGTAGAACATATTATTTACCAATCATTATGCTAAAATCTGAATGTCACAAAAGGAAAAACTGTCCTTTTGCTTAAGGAGTTTATCATCTAATGGAGACAATATATGAAGGAATAGATGACTAGTGAAGTTACTTTGGTCTATAAGTTCTAGAATGGTTAGTGAGGCCATATGAGAGCAGGATGACATACCCCTTCCATAAATAATAGCAGAATTGATCTAATCATAGTTTTGGTCTGTAGTGGTATGACTATGGGAGATGAAGATGGAAGGTATGGCAATGCTGCTAGGGAAGTTGCTGAGAATATGACCAGGAAGCAAAGAGTGAGTGAAGTGTGACTGAGAACTACTTGACAGAGAGGTCCAGGTGAGGCTCTCATCAGAGGCTATAGAAAGAAGAGGAAGAATATAAACTACTAGTGCTCCTTGAGCACCATCTTCCCTGAGACTTCAGTGGAAATAACTCAAAACTTTAGGAATAGCATTATTTCTAGCCCAGACTTCTCAGCCATCAACCTGGGAAGCAGTTACTTCTGAAAATCAACCAGTTGCTGACAATTGCTCCCACAGGTGCTATATCTACAGACTCAGAAAGGAAAATTCTCAGCAAAATCCTTGAACTATCAAATATTTCAACATCATAAATTAATATGATTTTATCAGTGGAAATGACATTAAAGAAGAAATATTAAGATCTGCTATCCCATTGCACCCTAGGGACCATGAAATTTTTCTATCCGACTTATAGCTAGAAATCAGTCAACCAAATATTTATTAAGTGCTTAAGTGCTGAGAGATGAAAAGAAATGTGAAAGATAGTTCTTACCCTTGAGGAGTTCACAATCTAATGGAAGAGAGAATGTGCAAACACATAAGTACTATAACAAGCTATATTTGGGGAAAATGGGGAAAAGAGGGAAGTCCTAGAATAAAGAGTGCCTTGGAACAGGCTTCCTGGAGAAGATGGATTTTTGTTGTGACTTGAAGGAAGTCAGGAAGCAGAACTGAAGAGGAAGAGCATTCCAAACATGGGGCAACCAGAAGAAATGTCTGGAGATGAGAGATGGAGTGTCTTGTAGGAACAGCATGTCATTGGATTGAAGACTATGTGATATGGAGTAAGATAAAAGAAAACTGGAAAGATATGAGTGGGCTAGGCTATGAAGAACTTTGAATGCTAGAAAAATCATTTGCATTTGATCCTGGAGGAGATGGAGAGCCACTAAAGTTTATTGAGTAGGAGGTGACATCATTTAAAACCTGAACTTTAGGAAAATTACTTTGGTGGCTAAAGGGAAGATGGATGGAGTGGGGCGAGAGTTGAGGCAGGTTATTTCAATAATCCAGGAGTGAGGTGAAGAGGGCCTGTACTAGTATGGTGGCAGTGCCAGAGGAAAAAAGGAATACTACACCAGGGATGTTATGAAAGTAAACTCAGCAGGACTTGGTAAGAGATTGGATATAGGCAGTGAGGGATAGTGAGGTGTCAAAAATTATATTTAGGTTACAAGCCTGGGGAACTTGAAGGATTGTGTTATCCTTGACAGTAATAGGAAAGTTCAGAAGTAAGCATGCAATGAGAAAATGATAAATAAAGATAAATGGAGGAAAGAGAATAATAGGAAAAGGGTGATGTGTTTGGTTTTGAACATGCTGATTATAATGTCTACAGGACATTCAATAATTCAAGGTATCTGATAGGCATTTGAAAATATAAGTTTGGAGATCAGTAAAGAGGTTAGAGCTGAATAAGCAGATTTGAGAATCATCAGCATAGAAATGTTCATTAAATCCATGGGAGCTGAAGAGATCATCAATTGTAGTATAGAAGGAGAAGAGAAAAGGGCCCAGCATAGGGTCAGACTCCCACAGTTAGTGAGTATAACAGGAATGAAGATCCCGGAAAGAAAACTGAAAAGGAGTGTTCAGATAGGTAGGAGGAAAGTAGAAGAGAGTGTCTGGAAAATCTAGAGAGAAAAGAATATCAAGAAGAAGGGGATGATCAACAGTGTCAAAAGCTACAGAGAGGTCAAGAAGAATAAGGATTTTTGAAAAGGCCATTGGATTTGACAATTAAGATATCATTGATAGCTTTAGAGAGTGGTTTCGATTCAATGATGAAATTAGAAGCCAAATTGTAGAAACTTAATAAGAGGAAAGCAAGTAGAGGTATCTATTATAGATTGTCCTTAAAGAACTTCAACCACAAAAGACCGAAGAGATATTTTCTCAATAGTTTGAGAAAACAAAAGGATGAAGTAAGAATTTTTAAGGATAGTGGAAATGGGAATGTTTGAGGGTGGTAGGGAACTATCTGGAGACAGGGAAAGACTGAGCATAAGTGAAAAAGTAAAAATGATAGAAAGGTAATCTGCTAAAGATGGAACAGAATGGAATCCTGTACAAGAAGAAGGGTTTGCCTTGGAACCTTGGTAGCAGTACCTCTTTATGTGAGACAGAAATGAGGTCATAAGGGCAAAAAGCATCTGAGTCATATGAGATGAAGAGGAGAGAAGAAAGAGCTCTCAGCAAAGAGCCTAATTTTTTTCCAATAAATATGAGGCAAGGTAGTTCTCAGCTAAGAAACTGGGCAGAGAGGGAGCAATGGGCAATTTGAGGAGGGATAAAAATGTATAGAGAAGGTTCTATGAAAAGCTCAATAGGGAAAGTGAATTGATTAGGGAGGTTTAGTAGTCAATAAGTATTTATTAAGCACCTACTATGTGTCAGGCACTGTGCTAAGCACTTGAAAGGATTATAAAGTGTACAACTTCTGCCTAACAGCATCAGGGACCAAGATGAGGATATATAGAATAAATATGTAGTGAATTCAATCAAATTAGATGTATGATTTTTCTCTACTATTGTTCAATAGCACATAGGTAGGAATGATCTAAGGCTGAGGACTGGTAAGGCACAATCAATATTATAATGGAGCCAAGGACTCAAAAGAAGAGGACAATACTAAGCTGAATTGGTTCAGTGAAGTCAGGGAAAGAGAATATGGCTAGTAGAGGGGTGATGGTCTAAGAGAAAACTGAAGAGTCACAAGATTGAAAGCTGTGGTATGGCCAAAAAGTGGGGTTTGGTACTAGAAGGAAGAGGAATATTTGTAAAGCCAATGTATTATGACCTAATAAGAGAATTTCAGAGTTTCTGAACATAGAAGTGGTACCTTTGATGCTAAAGACAAGATCAAAGATATGACTCAGTTTATGGCTGAGGTGGGATGGAAGAGTCAGTCATAGGAAATGAGTAAGTTGAATTAAGTAGTTAGGGTGTCTGAGGGAGTACTGATATGTATGTTGAAATTCCCTCAAATTAAGGCAAGATTTAGAGAGGAGAGAAATAATGTGAGCCAGGTACTAAACCTATGAAGGGTGAAAGGAGAGTATCCTAAACATACCATAAATAATAGCTATCATGATTCAATTGGGTGGTAAATGTTATTGAAAGAAAAGAAAGGTTATTGAGTGATGATGGTAGGGATAGAACTTGGAAGTGTCAGAGGAGAGTAAAGAGAATTTCAATTCCTACACCATGACTAGTGAGTCAAGGAAAATGAGTGAAAAGGTAACCAGTGCTAGAAAGGCTGTGTAATCCCTGTGGAGCCATATCTCAGTGAAAGCCAGAAGACAGAAGGAGTAGGAAAAGAAAAGATTTAAGATGAAAGTAAGTTTATTGTTTATGGAGCAGGCATTCCAGAGTGCACAGTAGATGGGTAGCATTTGGTTGGGACTTTGCAGTAGGTGGGTTGAGAGATTGGGAATAAGGAATCAAATAGTGGAGGATGGGGAAGTTCAAAATCATGGAAGAGTCTCCCTTACAGCAGAATGGAAGGAGAACATCCAGACCGAAGACCCTGCTTCTCTTTATACTTCTTTCAAAAGCTGATTAGGAAAATGCAGTCAGTTGGAAAACCTCACCTTACCTCAGTTCTTTCCTCTGAAGGCTAGAGATCAAGAAGGAGACATACAGAGCAGGAGGTGGAAGGCTGTTGGAAGTAAATTACAAATTTTGAAGTCAAATTGTTTTATTCTAAACCTAATACTTTTTCCACCATACTACCTTTTCCATACTAAATTGTAAACTTTTTTTGAAGGCTAGGACACAATTATGTGTCTCTTTCAGCATTTTATATTGTACCATGTACACAATACATGTTTCTTGAAACGAATTTAAACATATGTAAAAGCAGCAAGAAAAAGGCAAAAGAGATATTTAAAAACCCCAGGCTTCACAGGCCAGAAGAAGCCATGAACAAAAATGCAAGAAACCCCAAGTGAGGAAGAAGAAGTCATATTTCCCCTTAAAAGGCATTTTTATTGTGACCCTTGGGTAGGTAATTTAGACCTAGTAGCAAGAAGCATTTAACATATTCTTCTATTTTCTAAGTCTTCTGCACTTCCTAACATATTTGGTTATTATTTTGTTTAGCTCTATAAAATATCTCCTTGATAGTTTAATTGATAAAGCACTAAATATGTAAATTGATCTAAGCTGTATTGTCATTTTTATTAAATTGACATGGATTAGTCATGAAGGAAACAAATATTAATTATGTGTTTTCTGTATCAAGGGCTTTATAAATATTATCTCATTTGGTTCTCACTAAAGCACTGTGAGATGGGTAGCCCTATTTTGCAATAAAGGAAGTTAAGGCATATAAACGTTAAGTGACTTGTCCAGAGTCACACAGCTAGTATCTAAAGCTAGGTTTGAATTTAGGTTTTGTTGACCTGAGGCCTAACATTATCCCTATTGGGCCACTTCACTACCTCAGTGCCACAAGCAATGAACATGCCTTTAAAGTGTTTTCTTTTATTTTCTATAAGGAGTATTTAATAATTTTATTTATTCAAGTATTGAAGGTACTTTAGTACATTGTCTCCCAGATATTTTACATATTTTGTAGTTATTTTAAATGGAAATAGTTTAAATGGAAATGATTTCTATTATATAGAATAGCAAGGAAGATAATGGAAGAGGAAAGAGGAATCAATGGGGAATAGCACTTCTAAATCTCAAGCTATATTAATAAACAATCATTGTCAAAACTCTTTCATCCTAGTTTAAAAATAGAAAAGTTGATGAAAGTACAATGAAGAATCAGATGTAATTGAACTCAATAACCTAGTTTACCATAAATGCAAAAAAATTACCTAAGAAATAACTCTCTATTTGACAAGAATTGCTGGGGAAACTGAAAACTTTAGTAAATCAAACTCAAATAGAAGAAATGTAAATTTAAAAAAAAACAGTTCAGGTAGCTAATGCTATTGAGTAAATTATTAAACAAATGATGGATAGAGATGATTTTTAAAAGATAAAATTATATAATTATGATGTTATGAAACTGACCAGTTGAAGGAACTAGGGTATGTTCAATATGGAGGAGAAAAGATTCTGTTGAGTGGGACTAGGGTGGTGGCCATGATAGCATTCTTAACATGTTTGATCAACTTTCCTGTGGAAAGGGGATTTGTTCTGGTAGGATCCATTGCCAGTAACCAAGAACAATAGATAATAGAGGCAAAGAGGCTAATTTAGGCTTGAACAAACTTCCTAACAAAAGAGAATTGTTCAACTAAGTTGTGTTACATGGTAGTAGGTTCCTCCTTCTTGGAGCAGTGTCTGGACAAACACTTGACTATGTTATAGAAGGAATTGCTTTGGTATAGGAATTGGACCCTTCCAATGATACTGATGTATTGAGGGTCCTTCCAACCCTCTGATCAGTGATTCTATCAAAAGGTTTTACAATAAAGCTAATGCAACTAGAGTAACAAAGGAAGTCGAAAACTGGAAAGAAAATCTTTGTATCAAAAATCTCTGAAAAGGTCTGGTAGATGGAAGTTGGGGGACATGATGGGTATAATGTGAAGCAAAGCCTGAAGTTAAGAGATTTGTGTTGAAAACTGACTTCAGACACTTCTTAGCTATGTGATCTTGATAAATCATTTAACCTCTCTGCCTCAGGTTCCCCCCAATAAAATGGAGATAATAATTCCCACCTTGGGTAAGTATTTGTTGTTGTGAGGAAAAAGTATATAAATATTTTTATAAATATTTGTTGTGAGAATATTATAAATATTATAAATATTTGTAGTGAGAATGAAGTTAGATAGCATTTGCAAAATGCTCTGCAAACCTTAAAACATAATATAGAGGCTAGTTTTTATTATTAATTATTAAAATACAATAAAACAAAAGTTATTTCCTAATACTTAAGTGGCTAAAAATTAAGAACAGTTCTCACAAGAATTGAAATCTATAAATAACCATATTAAAGAATGCTCCAAATTGATAATAAGAGAAATTCAAATCAAAACAACTCTGTGTTTTTACCTCACATGCAGGAAGCTGACAAAGATGACAGAAGATGGGAATTGCCATTATTGTCAGGGTTTTGAAAAGATGGCATCACTAAGGAGGCATTGGTGGAAACTCCAAGAAGGTTAATAACAAAAAGAAAAGTCCCTTAAATAATAAAGTAATGATAGCAGCACTTTTATAGTAATAAAAAAAACTGAAAATAAAGTATCCACTCTGATTGTAGAATGACTGAACAAGATGTAATGCATAATATATGTGATGCATGTTCATAAATATAATGGAAGAAATGATCAAGGAAAAACACAGGAAAACATATGAAGTCACTTTTCATCAATGAAGTAGGCAGAACCAGGAAAACAGCATGCATAATGAGAACAGTAATCTAAGGGGAAAGAACCACAGCAAAACAATCAAAAGTCAATGCCATGAGAACACGATAACCAAGCTTGACCCCCTCAAAAGAAATGTGAGAAGATAGATTTCCTTACTTTTTGCTTAGGTGGGAGATCATGGATATGGAAAATCACATATACTTATAATATCAAGCTTGATTAATGAGTTCATAAATTTTGCCAGACTTTTCCCCTCTTTTTATTCCTCATTTAAAATTATGACCCTGGAAAGAGGAGGGATAGAGATATACTGGAAAACAAACACGTAAAGAAAAAATAACAATAAAAATTTATGTTAAAAATATTCCTTTCTGTGAAACCTGATATCACTAAGTCTTGCTGCTGTAAAGCACATGGTCTTTTAAACATAAAAAGAGAAATTCAGTGATGAAAGGGACAGAAATGGTATTTTATGTAAAGGAAGAGATTTATGTTGATTGCCAAATGATGCAGGATATTGCCATTGTTGTGAAGGAAGATTTTGATATTTTTACTGGGCATAGAAAGAGAGCTTTGTTTTAATACACAATGATAACCTATGTGTATTAAGCAGTACAGTTTTCAGACAGGATTTGGACAGTTTTAATGAAAAAAATGATATAAGGTATAGATGTGATGATTAAGAAGTCTGTCAACAGTAGGAAGGATGCCTTGCTTGAGTGGGAATAATTTTGTGTTACAAAAAGGTAGAAAAATGTCTCATACTTATTTCTTTAAAAAATTAAAGAAATATGAATTTGAAAAACATTTTGGGTGTACCAAAAAAATAAAGGACTTTGTTGAAGCACTCAGAAAGCTGCAAGCATAATGGTATATCGGTTAATTTGCATATATATTTCTATAACTAAAGAGAACAAAACTAAGAAAATGAGAAATCACATAAGTATATGGCATCTGAAGTACGATTTTTAAAGTACTATCAATTTGATTAGGAAATTAGGTTTTTAAGTAATAGATGAATCAATGAGAGTCAAGAGGCTTTCATTTAAGCCTTAGGAACTAAAAAAAAAAGAAAAGAAAGAAAGAAATGGGATAGTACCCAGAAGAGAAACTTGAGGAGAACTAAAGAAAGAATGAGAGCTGAAAAGCTGCTCTGTTGGCACTATGGTGATTAGAACCAGTCAATTGATAGAAAACTTCAGGGGAGTGATTTCTGATTGGCTAGAGGATTGAGTTTATTGGCTAAGAGCTCCATTAAAAGCAATTGCCCTTCACCTAGAGTTGGAAAAAGAAAAACTAGTGAAATATCCAGGTGTCTCTAATTTAAAGAGAATTGTTAATTCAGATTAGGAGGTAATATTTTCTTTTTTTTCTTGAACATTATTTTATTTGGTCATTTCCAAACATTATTCATTGGAGACAAAGATCATTTTCTTTTCCACCCCCAACCCCCACCACCTCTCCCACAGCCAATGCACAATTCCACTGGGTATCACATGTGTTCTTGATTTGAACCCAATTCCATATTGATATTGTTGGTATTTGCATTAGGGTGTTCATTTAGAGTCTATTCTCAATCATATCCCTTCAACCCCTGTAGTCAAGCAGTTGCTTTTCCTTGGTGTTTTTACTCCCACAGTTTGTCCTCTGCTGGTGGATAGTGTTTTTTCTCCTAGATCCCTGCAGATTGTTCAGGGACATTGCATTGCCACTAATGGAGAATTCTATTATGTTCGATTGTACCACAGTTTATCAGTCTCTGTGTACAATGTTCTCCTGGTTCTGCTCCTTTCGCTCTGCATCACTTCCTGGAGGTAGTTCCAGTCCCCATGGAATTCCTCCACTTTATTATTCCTTTTAGTACAATAGAATTCCATCACCAACATATACCACAATTTGTTCAGCCATTCTCCAATTGAATGGCATCCCCTCATTTTCCAACTTTTGGCCACCACAAAGAACACAGCTATGAATATTCTTGTACAAGTCTTTTTCCTTATTATCTCTTTGGGGTACAGACCCAGCAGTGCTATGGCTGGATCAAAGGGTAGACAGTCTTTTATCGTCCTTTGGGCATAGTTTCAAATTGCGCTCCAGATTGCTTGGATCAATTCACAGCCCCACCAGCAATGAATTAATATCCCTACTTTGCCACATCCCCTCCAGCATTCACTACTTTCCTTTGCTGTCATGTTAGCCAATCTGCTAGGTGATACCTCAGAGTTGTTTTGATTTGCATCTCTCTGATTATAAAAGATTTAGAAAACTTTTTCATGATCATATTAATAGTTTTGATTTCTTCATCTGAAAACTGCCTATTCATGTCCCTTGCCCATTTATCAATTGGAGAATGGCTTGATTTTTTGTAGAATTGATTTAGCTCTTTGTAAATTTGAGTAATTAAACCTTTGTCAGAGGTTTTTATGAAGATTGTTTCCCAATTTGTTGCCTCCCTTCTGATTTTGGTTACATTGGTTTTGTCTGTACAAAAACTTTTTAATTTGATGTAGTCAAAATTATTTATTTTACATTTTGTGATTCCTTCTAAGTCTTCCTTGGTTTTAAAATCTTTCCCTTCCCAAAGGTTTGACATGTATACTATTCTGTGTTCGCCTAATTTACATAAGTAAAAAGTTTCCTTCTTTATGTTCAAGTCATTCACCCATTCTGAATTTATCTTGGTGTAGAGTGTGAGGTGTTGATCCAAACCTAATCTCTCCCACAATGTCTTCAAATTTTCCCAGCAGTTTTTATCAAATAGTGGATTTTTGTCCAAAAAGCTGGGATCTTTGGGTTTATCATATATTGCCCTGGTGAGGTCACTTACCCCAAGTCTATTCCACTGATCCTCCTTTCTGTCTCTTAGCCAATACCAAATTGTTTTGATGACTGCTGCTTTGTAATATAGTTTGAGATCTGGGACTGCAAGGCCCCCTTCCTTTGTATATTTTTTCATTATTTCCCTGGATATCCTTGATCCTTTGTTCTTCCAAATGAAATTTGTTATGGTTTTTTTTTAATCAGTAAAAAATTTTTTTGGAAATTCAGTGGGTATGGCACGAAATAGATAAATAAGTTTGGGTAAGATGGTCATTTTTATTATACTGGCTCGTCCTACCCATGAGCCGTTAATGTTTTTCCAATTGCTCAAGTCTAGTTTTAGTTGTGTGGAGAGTGTTTTATAGTTGTGTTCATATATTCCTGTGTTTGTCTCGGGAGATAGATTCCTAAGTATTTTATTTTGTCTAAGGTGATTTTGAATGGGATTTCTCTTTCTAATTCTTGCTGCTGAGCTGTGTTAGAAATATATAGAAATCTGATGACTTATGTGGTGTAAACCTCAAAATTTCTCAGACTTATGAATGTTAGAGGTTTTCCCCATTGGGGAATCTTCTACTTAAAAAAATTCCCTAGCAGATGGTGAAAACTCTACTTGAGTGTGGGGGCTCCTAGCTATGTGAGTGTCCCTGCTCCACCCTACTTAAGACTGCTTTAGGACAGAAAACAGCTTGCTGAACAATGAAAGTACTTTGATCCATGCTTATGGAAGGGACAGGAAGTTCTTTGAGTCATGACTGTTTTAGAATTGATACAATGGGATACTAAGTACCTATAAAGGTGGGGCAACTTGTAAACTACTTAAACCTAAAAAGGTGATAACTTATTCAGAGGTTTTTTCTTAATGAAATTTGTCAACCCAGTGGGTTTATTTTGTACCCTGAAAGTTTGCTAAAGTTGTTGACTATTTCGACTAGCTTTTTGGTTGACTCTCTAGGATTCTTTAAGTAGACCATCATGTCATCTGCAAAGAGCGATAACTTGGTCTCCTCCTTGCCTATTTTAATGCCTTCAATTTCTTTTTCTTCTCTATTTGCTACTGCTAGTGTTTCTAGTACAATGTTAAATAATAGAGGTGATAATGGGCATCCTTATTTCCCTCCTGATCTTATTGGGAATGCATCTAGTTTATCCCCATTGCAGATGATGTTAGCTGATGGTTTTAGATATATGCTGTTTATTATTTTTAGGAATGACCCTTCTATTCCTATCCTTTCTAGTGTTTTTAATAGGAATGTGTATTGTATTTTATCAAAGGCTTTTTCTGCATCTATTGAGATAATCATATGATTCTTGTTGGTTTGCTTCTTGATATGGTCAATTATGTGGATGGTTTTCCTAATATTGAACCAGCCCTGCATCCCTGGTATAAATCCTACTTGATCATGGTGAATGACCCTTCTGATCACTTGCTGGAGTCTTTTTGCTAGTATCCTATTTAAGATTTTTACATCTATATTCTTTAGGGAGATTGATCTATAATTTTCTTTCTCTGTTTTTGACCTGCCTGGCTTTGGAATCGGTGACATTTTGGTGTCATGAAAGGAATTTAGTAGAACTCCCTCTTTGCTTATTATGTCAAATAATTTGTATAGTATTGGGATTAACTGTTCATTGAATGTTTGATAGAATTCACTTGTGAATCCATCAGGCCCTGGGGATTTTTTCTTAGGGAGTTCTTTGATGGCCTGTTGGATTTCTTTTTCTGATATGGGATTATTTAAGAAATCTATTTCTTCTTCTGTTAGTCTAGACAGTTTATATTTTTGCAAATATTCATCCATATCACCTAGATTGGCATATTTATTGCCATATAATTGGGCAAAGTAGTTTTTAATTATTGCCTTAATTTCCTCTTCATTGTAGGTGAGCTCCCCCTTTTCATCTATGATACTGTTAATTTGAATTTCTTCTCTCCATTTTTTAATTAGATTGACCAGTATTTTGTCTATTTTGTTTGTTTATTCAAAGTACCAGCTTCTAGTCTTATTTATTAGTTCAATAGTTCTATCACTTATGATTTTATTAATTTCTCCCTTAATTTTTAGAATCTCTAGTTTAGTTTTCTTCTGGGGGGTTTTAATTTGTTTGCTTTCAAGTTTTTTTATTTGCATTTCCAATTCATTGATATATGCCCTCCCTGATTTGTTAATATATGCACTCAGGGATATGAATTTTCCTCTAAGTACTGCTTTGGCTGCATCCCAAAGGATTTGAAAGGACATCTCACCATTGTCATTTTCCTCGATGAAATTATTAATTGTTTCTATGATTTGTTCTCTAACTAACCAATTTAGGAGTATCATATTATTTAATTTCCAATTAATTTTTGATTTGGTTTTCCATGTACCCTTACTGATCATTATTTTTATTGCCTTATGATCTGAAAAGGCTGCATTTATTATTTCTGCTTTTCTGCATTTGTATGCCATGTTTCTGTGACCTAGTGTATGGTCAATCTTTGTGAATGTGCCATGTGGTGCTGAGAAGATATATTCCTTTTTGTCCCTATTTATTTTCCTCCATATGTCTATTAACTCTAATTTTTCTAAGATTTCAATCACTTCTTTTACCTCTTTCTTATTTATTTTTTGATTTGATTTATCTAAATTTAATAGTGGTTGGTTCAGATCTCCCACTAATATGGTTTTACTTTCTATTTCCTCCTTCAATTCTCCTAGTTTCTCCATTAGAAATTTGGGTGCTATATTATTTGGTGCATACATGTTGATTAGTGATATTTCCCAATTATCTATAGTCCCTTTTAACAAAATATATTTACCTTCCCTATCCTTTTTAATCAGGTCTATTTTTGCTTTGGCTTTGTCAGATATCATGATTGCAACTCCTGCCTTCTTTCTATTAGTTGAGGCCCAGAAGGTCTTACTCCATCTTTTAATTCTGACCTTGTGAGTGTCTACCCACCTCATGTGTGCTGCTTGAAGACAACATATGGTAGGGTTTTGGATTCTAATCCCTTCTTCTATTCATCTACATTTTATGGGTGAGTTCATCCCATTCATGTTCAAAGTTATGATTGTCACTTGTGGACTTCCTGGCACTTTGATTTCCTCCCCTGATTCTGACCTTTCTTCTTTAACTATAACCTTTTAAGCCAGTGATTTACTTTAAAACAGTCCCCCTAGTCCCCTCCCTTGATATGTTTCCCTTTCTAACCCCTCCCTTTTTGTTCCCTTTCCCTCCCCCCTTTACTTCTCTCCCTTTTTTCGTTCCCTCCCTCCCTACCCCCCTTGGTTTTCCCTTCTCCCTTACCCTGTTGGATAAGATAGAATTCAAGATTTCAGTGGATCTAGATGCTCTTCCCTCTCAGAGTTGATTTCACTGAGAGTAAGGTTTAAGTAAAAACTCTCTTCCTCTCCTTCTTATAGGAGATTTCTTCCCCTCCCCTTCCCATGTGTATCTTTGTGTGAGAATGAGTATTCAATTTAGCTGTTGTTTTTTTTTCTATTTCTTCGAGTATATCTTAGTGCCATCAACGATTCCCCTCTCCTTTTTTCTTTATATCCCCCCTTTCTCCATATCATCTTGATGCCCCAAAATTTCCCTTTGCATGATTTTTCTTACTACTCTAATGATGCATACAATTTTTGAGTGTTACACATTACCTTTTCCCCACATATTAATGTATATAATTTGATATAAATGCAGTCCTTATAGAAGAGAGTTTGAATAAAAGAAAAAGATAACATTTTTCTCCTTTTCCCTTTCCTTCATATTTACCTTTTCAAGTTTCTCTTGTTCTTTGTGTTTGGATTTCAAACTTTCCATAGATCTCTGTTCTTTTCTTTACAAATACTTGGAAATCTTGTATTTTGTTGAATGCCCATACATTCCCCTGGAAGTATATAGTCAGTTTTGATGGATAGCTGATTCTTGGTTCAAGACCCAGCTCCCTTGTTTTTCTGAATATCATGTTCCATGCCTTACAGTCATTCAGAGTGGAAATTTCTATGTCCTGTCTGACCCTGATTGGTGTTCCTTTATATCTAAATTGTCTTTTTCTGGTTTCTTTTAGGTTTTTTTCTTTTACTTGGAAGTTTTGGAATTTGGCAATTACATTCCTGGGAGTTGTCTTTTGGGGATTTAGTGTAGAGGGTGTTCTGTGAACTCTTTCAATGCATATTTTGTCCCCTTGTTCTAGAATCTATGGGAAGTTTTCTTTGATGATATCATGTATTATGATATCAAGATTACTGTTTATTTCTGGCTTTTCTGGTAGACCAATGATTCTCCAATTATCTCTCCTTCCTCTGTTTTCCAGGTCTTTCACCTTGTCAGTGAGATATTTTATGTTATCTTCTAATTCTTTAGTCTTTTGACTTTGCTTTATTAATTCTTGCTCTTTTGCAAGATCATTATCTTCCAGTCGCCTGATTCTGACCTTTAAAGACTGGTTTTCCTTTTCAGTTTGGTCTGACCTGATTTTTGAGGCTTCAAGCTGTTTCTGCATTTGCATATTTTGGTCCCTCAGATTGCTGAGTTCTTTTTGCATTGTTTCCCATTTTTCCTGCCACAAGGCTTCCATCTTTTTCATATTTTCAATTTAAATTCTTCCAGAGTTTGTGGAGAATTTCCATTTCTTTTGGAAGGTTTTAGAGCATTTGTTTGTGTTTCCTCTTCTATCTCCTCTGTATTTTGTAATTTTGCTCCATAAATTGTGTCCAAAGTCACCCCCTTCTTCTTGATTTTCTTGGTGTTTGGAGGCTGTTGCACTTCTGCACTGTTTGCCATCTCTATGGTTTTTTCTTACCTTTCCAGTCAGAAATGTGAGTAAGGAGGACTGGCTCTCAGTGTATCTGTCTGATGATCCGAGGCTTTTGCCCCAGGCAAATTGTCGGTTCTCCACAGCTGAGCTGTCTTCCTGGGAAGCCCAGGGTCTGCCCTCCCCTGCCTGATGGTATTTCGAGTGTTACTGCTCTCAGTTCTCTCCAGATGCTTCTCTGTTGCCTTACTTCCATGCTCTGAGCCTGGCACAGCACTGTCCGCAAGGTACCCCAGTGCCTTTGCCAGCCCTGAGGTTCCTGACTTTTCGAAAGCCCTGCACTCTAGTTGGGGAGAGGTCCTGGCCTCCCTGAGCTCTGAGGACTCCTGATAGGATTAGGTTAAACTGGGTTGGTCTAGATGTGCCCTGAGGCAAAAACCTCCAGTGAGACTCTGATGGAAGGACCCAGCCAGGGGGTTAAAGGCTCCCCCCATCTCTCTCAGGCTGCTTCCCTACCGTCTGTGTTGGATGCCCCGGGACCGGCCCAGGTTGCTTTCAAGGTGGGCCCTTCAGAACAGCACCTTTGCTGGCCCTGAAGTTCCTGTCCTTTCAGAAGGCCCTGCACTCTAAGGGGGGAGGTGTCCTGGCCTCCCTTCTCTCTGAGGACCCCTGATGGGATTAGGTTCAGCTGGTTTGGTCTGGATGTGCCCTGAGGCAAAAACCTCCAGTGAGGCTCTGATGGAAGGACCCAGCCACAGGGCTTCAAGCTCCCCCCGTCTCTCTCAGGCTACTTCCCTGCTGTCTGTGTTGGACACCCCAAAACTGGCCAAGGTTGCTTTCAAGGTGCTCCCCTCAGAACAGCACCTTTTCCAGCCCTGAATTTCCAGCTGCTGCTGTGGGTTCAGTGCTCTGGGTTGGGGGTAGAGGTCCTGGGACCTTCCTTTTGCCTTCCCCTTAGACCCAAGTGTTCTAGGATTCTGGCTTTTGGGGGGCATACCTTTTGATTTGAGTCCAGAAGTATGATTCCCTGGCTGTATCCTGTTGTTAAGTTTGAATTACATTCCCCTAGGAGCATTCAGTTTGTGATCAGTAAGGAAGGGTTTTCAGAGGTCTAAACTTTTGCTCCTTCTAAGCCGCCATCTTGACTGGAAGTCGGTAATATTTTCTAGATACCCAGCTGAACTCCCCAACATTCTCCTCCAAAGATCTTTAAAATAATTCCTCAAATAAAATTTTGGAAAAGTAGAGCCAATAAAAGTTCAGAGGGAAACATCTTTGAGCCTAAGACAACTTTCAAGACCTGAAAGAGAAAAAAGTGGCACTAGTGTGGGTGCATGCTTGAAGTGTGGCAGGAACACCATCAGTAGGTCTTAGAGGGAACTTCTGAGTGATCTCAACCCAGATATAGTAAAGTAGAGGAGGAGGTCAGACAACTGGGCAGAAAGAGATTACAGAAGACCATTTGTTGGCACTTGGTGCAGCTGGCATTGACTGGAAACTTCATTGGTCATAAGCATTTTGGGGTCATAGTTCCAAGATGGATAAAAGAGCTAGCACTTGTGTCTGCATGGGACCAAGAGCCCTTCCTGGGTAAAGACCAAAGTATAGACCAGTAGGGCAGTGACCACCTTTCCCAGGAGAACACCACCTTGGAAGTATTGAAGACCCCCCAGAACTGGCTCTGAAAATAGCAGTACAAAAAATGTCTGAAGCTTGGAACAATGCCTCTCCACTCCAAGATGAGCAGATTCCAAATTTAATATAAAGTTCAAAGTAAAGAAATAGATTGAAAAAATAAACAACAACAATAAAACAATCACAAAAAGCTACTGTGGCAGCAGGGAAGACAGAGACAAATTCAGAAGGCAACAATGGTAATGATTCTGAGACTTGAAGATTCAATAAAACAAAGTCAAAAGAATAAAAAAATAGAATAAAATGTGAATTATCTCATTGGAATTATACTAACCTCAAAAAATAGATCAAGGAGAGAGAATTTAAGAAGTATTGAACTACCGGAAAGGAAAAAAAAAACCTAATACATCATATGTCAAGAAATTATAAAGGAAGGAAAGGATAAAAAGAGAAATAGGAGAAACAGGAAAATGGGATGAAGGGAAATGCAAAATGATTCTAACTGTGAATATGAATGAAAAGAGCTAATGCACAGAATGGAATAAAAAAGCAGAATATGTTGGGAATCAAATCCAACAATATATTGTATCCAAGAGGTACATTTAAGGCAGAAAGACACACATGGTTTAAATGAAGGGCTGGAGCATAATCCATTATGCTTCAGCTGAAGAAAAGAGGGTAAGGGCAGTAATCATAATCTCAGACAAAGCAAAAGCAAAAATAGACCTAAATGAAAGAGATAATCAGGGAAACTACAATTTGCTAAAAGGTATCATAGACAATGAAGTAACATCAAAATATTTTACAGCTTCATTTCTCAAATACGATCAAACCTCTGTATTCAGTGGATTCAGAACTCATCAAATTTGGTATTAAAGGTATTTTCATGAGAAAAAATTGTCACCATATTCAACGTTTGCTTGGCACTCAATGTGCTTGCTAGAACTTGTTGGTGTCATGATCTTGGGAAATGTATACCTGCTCCATCCAAAACAAAAGATCATGTATTAGTTCAAGAGCATAAAGAAGAGCTCAACCCTAAGTTGCTACAAAAACTTCAAAGGGAGAAGCAATAGCTAGTAGTGGGAGAGTTTTATTCAGATGAGGAGGAGGCAAAGAAGGATGTCTTCATTTCATTCATCAAGAAAATATGTGGTAGACTTCTGGGTTTAGATGGCTGCAGTGTAGAAGCAAGATTCTTCCTCTCCTCACCACCGACCAACATAAAGTGCCTCAAAAGGACAAAAAAAAAATCAGATGAGCGAAGGAGCTCTACTATAGGATGCAATCTTGAATGTAGGTGGGATTTGGGCATTTCCACACTATAAGGGGGTTAAATAACTCCCATCAAAATGCGAGCTGATCAACCCTCCCCCACTCCACCTATGGTACCAGAGTCAGAGCCAGCACCAGAATCAGGATGAGCACAGGGTAATCTCTAGGTTCTTGGAAACTGGCTGAAAATACCACAGACTTACCCCTGAGAGCAACAAGACAATGAACCCCAGGAGGCTGAAAAACACAAACCTTGGGTTCAGAGATAGAACAGAAAGGGGCAGCACACAGCAGAAGCCAAAGAGACATGAAAAATAGCCTCAGGGCAAATACTGCTCTATAGCTCAATACACAGAGAGCCTGCCCTCCTCACTTAGACTTCTGGCTGGGAAAAGAAGGAAAAACCCACAATGCAATGTCTAGCAACCCCAAGAAATGAAATCTTCAACCACCAAAAAGAATAAGAGAAAGGCATTGACCCTGGTTAATTTTTATAGAGAAAAAAATCCAGACTACAGAAGAGACAGCAAAGGATGACAAACAAGTAAACATATCCAAACCTTCCAAAAAAATGGAAATTGTTCATAAGCTCTTAAGGAGCTTAAATTTGAAATGATGAACCAAATGAGAAAAATAGAAGAAACTTGACCCCCCCCCAAAAAAAAGAGTGGGAAATAGTTCAAAAAGAAAATAACAGTTTAAAAGACAGAAACTCCCACTTGGAAAAAAAAAGCTCAGAAATCAAATGAAATGATAAGCAAATTGGAGATTAGAATTAAACAGCTAGAAGCCATGAGAAGCAGGATAGACTAAAACAAAAAGGAAAAGCAAATGATCATAGCTGAAAACCAGTCTTTAAAGACCAGAATTTGGCAAGTAGAAGCTAATGATCTCACAAGTCGCCAAGAATTTATAAAGCAAAGTAAAAAGAATGACAAAATACAAGAAAACATGAAATATATCACTGAGAAAATGGTTTTCTTGGAAAACAGGCCCAGGAGAGACAATTTAAGAATCATTGGCCTACCTGAAAACCTGGAAATAAACATAATCCTTTATATCATACTACAAGAAATTATCCAAGAAAACTGACCTGATGTTCTTCAATGAGAGGGCAAAATAGATGTTGAAAGAATCCATAGATCACCCTCTACATTAAATCCTCAAAAGACAACTCCCAGGAATGTAATTACCAAATTTAAGAGCTTCCAAGCTAAGGAGAAAATATTACAAGAAGCCAGAAAGAGGAAATTCAGATATCAAGGAGCACCAATCAGAATTACATAGGACCTGGCAGCCTCCACACTAAAGAAGCACAACGCTTGGAATATAATATTCAGAAAGGCAAGAGAATTGGGGCTACAACCAAAGATCACCTACCCATCAAAATTGACTATATACATCCAAGGGAAAGTGTGGGCATTCAACAAAATGGAAGATTTCCAAGTATTTGTAAAGAAAAGACCAGAACTAAACAGAAAGTTTGGTGTCCAAACACAAAAATCAAGAGAAACATGAAAAGGCAAATAAGAGAGGGGAAAGAAAAAAAATATTTTTAATTTTTTCTTTAAGGGATTTAATAAGGTCAAATTGTTTATATTCCTATATGGAAAACTGTTATTTATAACTCTCAAAAATTGTATTTACTATTATAATAGTTAGAAAAAATATTTATAGGTAGAGGTTGGGGTACTAAAGGTCTAAGATGATATGCAATGAAAAAAAGAAAAAGAAAATGCATGCAAAATGGTTAGAAGTGCAAAATTTTGTTGAAAAACAGCACCTTGACAAAGCTTTAACAAGCAGAATTATAAATCTGTTAAATCACCAGACCATTTCCCATTCTAGAGGAATTTTGAAATGTAGACAAAAACATCATTAAATAGGTCTCTTGCAAAGCTCACACCTAGTGAATCTCAGCCAAGGTTCAGTGCTGATAGGAACAGAAAAGAGTAAGAGAAAGAACTCCAGAAGAGCAGTTGCCCTCAGATATTTTGGAAGGAGGATCCTCGTCCAGAAAATAACATTTCTCCTCCCCACCATCCCCTTTGGACTATGAATTCATTTTAATACAGGTAAAGTTAAATTAACATTTTATTTAATCTAATTGTTGTTGTTGTTTAGGTTTATGCTTTATTATTTCTTTAATACATATTACTCCATTAATGCATATAAATACCTAATAAATCTGAATCTCCTGGATGTCTGGAATGGATTAATTCCATTCACATCACTCCTTACTGGAAAAATTCATTTTGTACTCAACCTTTTTGCTACTCAAAGTGTCTTCTGGAATGAATTGATGATAACTACCAAGGTCCATTGTATATAGGAAATTGAGTAAAATTTATAAAAATAAGAGCCATTTCCCAATTAATAAATGGTTACCAGGTTGTGAACAAGTAGTTTTCAGAAGAAATCTAAGCTTGGCAAATAGCTGTTGAAATGATCTTAGCAATCCTTTTCTATATTGGTTTGTCTAAAATGGAGAAAGGATACAATATATACAAGAAAATCAACATAATCAGAGCTCAAATTAGAACATGGAAATTTGACCTATAATTAGGAAAAAATATTCAAACTCCTTAAGTTAGCCTTCAGGAGCTACATTCCAATTCCAACCCACTTTTCCAATGTTAATTCAACACTCCTCTTCTTCATTCTGAGACCATGGAGTCACAATAAGATCAAATATTTAGAACTGAAAGGGAAACATAAAAGCTATTTTATTTAACTTCTTCATTTTATATTTGAGGAAACCAAGATTCACTGAATTGGATTGGATTGTCAGGTAACAGAGTAGTAAGTGGTATAACTAAGGTTTGAAGCCAGGTCCTCTGATACCAAATCTATCATTCTTTTCACTGCTCCAATATTTTTTTCTTTCAAATTCTAGTGAAACTATTACTGACAATTCACTGAGCTCATTCTATCCCACCTCCTGCTTTTGTGGATTAGAATAAGTTGTCTCTTATATTTCAAAGGCAATCCCTTTATAAAACTTATTTAAAATCTTCTCTTCCTTTAAAGTTGACTTTAAATGTCATTTCCTTCATGAAACCTTGGCCAATTCCTTCAGCTAAAAGTTATCATTTCCTCTCATTTCTGATAATTAGTTGGTAATTAATAAAATTATTGATTAATTGAATTCAGTCATTGAAATATGTATTAAGTGCCTATTTAAATATAATCTTTATAAACTATTTCATATTGGAAAGTGCATACACTAAGTACATACTTAAGGACTTTCTAAGTACATCTACCCTCCACCACCACCACCACCAACACACACACACACACACACACACACACACACACACACACACACACACACACACACGATGATTTTGTTTCTTCTTTGTCTATTCTTAGTCCCTCGAGTTCTCTTCCTTGTCTTATTGTTATAACTAGCATTTCTAACACTATGTTAAATAGTGATTATGATAATGGGTATCCCTATTTTTCCCTCTAATTTTATTCTCTAACATAAAAATGAGTTCTTGCTTTTAGATAGATATTATATATTATGTAAAATAAAGATTCATTTATTCCTACTGTAGAATATAATGATTTTTAATTAATTATTTAGTCTCATTAGGAGAAGAGTAGTTCAGCGTAAGACTTTGTGACTTTTGCGCCATCCCCTTTAAGTGGGGAAGACAGAGATATCTGTTGTGGGTCCTTTAAGGGGAGAGGCTAAAGGTCAAAGCAGAGGGAATTCTGGGCTCCATCTTCTCTGACACTCTTAGAGGACGAGGATGGGAGTAACTTTTTGATCTCTGGGTCTGAGAGGCAGTTAGTGACAGTTGAAGAAAAAGAAAAAGAAATTTTAAAAAAGAAGAAGGTTTTAGGGTGGGGAGATACTTTTGTTGGGAGCGGAGATAAATACTGAGATAAAAAAGAATGAGGTTACTGAAAAGAAGCTTTTCCCCTCTCGGCCACAGGGGGCGATAAAGAGAAGTTTTGTATCCCTGGACAGAGACCTGCCTTTTCTCTGTTACGGAAGAGAGAGGAACTGCTTTAACTCCCTCTCAAGAATTTACAATTTCTGTAAGTTATTTAGGTTGATTATATATTTTAAGTTCATCATTTTAGTGCTGGTTAATAAGTTAAATAAATAATAAGTTAAATTTTTAGACAGAAAGACTAGATCAGTACAGATTCACCTCTGTGAACAAGACACAGCTTTGTGAGGCTGGGGTTGGGGTTTTATTTAGAAATCTTAGTGTATGGGTTAAGAGATACATATCCTGTTTCTAAATCCTGCTTCCTCTCCCTGCTTCTCCTCAGAGAGATAATAAATTAGTTGTAATAGACTGCCTCATGCCTTCAATCTACAGTCTGCAATAGGTTAACCTTTGATAGTTATAGCGATTATTACAATTGGCTTCCTGTCTTCCATCAACCAAGCAGTTAACCCTGACAGTGTTCGTTTATCAATACAGCTGGGCAATCAAAGCTATCAATACTCAATACCAATGCAGTCCAATTATATTCATAACATTTATTATACCACCAGTAATTAGTTTAAAAACTGATAGCTTCAATTACTATAGTGCTTGACCTATACAAGATTTACTTTACCCATAACTACACTTTCTAGAGTTTTTAATAGAAATTAGTACTGGAAGACTTTATAGAACCTATTGATATAATCATAATTTTTATCATTTATATTATTAAACTAGTGTATTGTATTCATAGTTTTCCTTATGTTGAACCAAGTCTGTGTTTGTAATATAAACCTAGAGGTTCAAAGAATGTAATATTTCTGCTATACCGTGGTAACCTATTTATTAATATTTTAAAGATTTTCCATCAATATTCATTAGGGAATTGGTGTATAATTTCCTTTCTCACCATTATCACTCTGGTCTAGGTATCAATTTCGCAGACATATGAAAAAGAGAAATTTTGAGGCATCTTATTGTTGCTATAAGTTTACATAATATTGGAATCAATTATTCTTTGAATGTTTGATAGAATTCATATATCTATCTATATAACCCTAGGGTATTTTCTTTGGGAGCTAATTTATGACTTATTCAATTTCTTTTCTCTGATATTGCTACTTAAATAGTTATTTAACATCTTTTTTTTTCAGGCAGATAGAAGATAACAGTGACTAGACCATTGAACCTGGACTCAGAAAGATCTCAGTTCAAAAATGGCCTCAGACACCAGCTATATGGCCCTGGGCAAATCTCTTAATCTCTGTGTATCTCATTTTCTTCAACTGTAAAACCAGTATAATAACAGCACCTACTTTATAGGCTTGTTTTAAGGACTAAATGAATTGTAAAAATATAAAGCATAGTGCCTGGCACATAGTAGCCACTATAAAAATGTGTATTATCTTCCTGTTTCTCCTTTATTTTGTTAATCTGTTTTATATTTTTATAATTATTCATCCACTTCCTCTGTTCCTATCTGGTTAGCATGTAATTGAAAAAAATAGTTTTGACTAATTTACTTAATTTTACTTCTAAACTACAGCCAATTCTTGATTTTTTGATATGAGAAATTTTGTTTTCCTTTGTTTTCAAATCAAATTAGCTAACTGTTTTTCTATTTCATAAGTTTTTCTTCAAAAAGCCAGCTCCTGGTGTTATTTATGGATTCAGTATATTTTATTTCAATTTTGCAAATATTTTCTTTAATTTTCCAGGATTTCTATTTTGTTCCTTTGTTGAGGATTTTCATTTATTCTTCACATTGTTCAGTTATGCTCCTGACTAATTGACTTGTTCTTTCTCTCCTTTATTAATAAAGGTATTTCTTAGAAATATGAAATTTATTTTTATGTTTTGGCAACATCAAAATTCCAATGTATCTACCTACTTTCTGCACCAGAGAAGGCACCACTTGACAAAAAAAAAAAGCAACAGTATATAAAAACTATGTCCTTTGTATTTCTATTTATTAATTCTTTCTTTGGAAGTAGACATTCACAAGTTTTTCTTCAAACTTTAGTACTATAGCTATATATGTGTATATATGTTATATATGTAGAAGACACAGCTATTAGGGAAATTATGGTAATAGGAAATGCTAAATCCATAACACCAGGAAACCAACTAGGGGAAAGACTGCATCTTGCACTCCTCCCCTACCCTCCTTCCTGTTTCCCCTTCAACTGTCTTGAATGTCCTTCTCAGAAATGGTAAGTTTGATGTTTGCTGTAATAACTAACTCTCACAATTAAATCTTTCAACTAAGAGGTCTTTTATTCTTTTAAATAGAGGAGGAAGGTGAGGGGAAGGGGTGAGAGGAAAATAGGTCTCCCTAATTTTATAACTTATCCCTGTTGATTGATGATTCTAAGATATATTCAAATTCAGGAAATAATGTTTTCTTTCCCTAAGGGGAGATGTTGACAGCAAAGGCTGACGGGTTTCTTCTGAGCTAAACCCAAAAGTCTTCTCAGCACTCAGTCATATAGATAATCAGTAACCAAAGAGAGAGTTTGTTTTCCACCTTCTCTTCCAACAGCCAGAGAAGGAAGTGAAGTTCAAGCAGCTGGGCTTCCTAACTTCTCCCTCCAAGATTCCACTGGAACTCTGTCTCCATCTCATTTGATATGCGTTTTACCAAGTTCTAAGCTTCTTGCTTTTTCTGCAGATCCATTTTATCACTTCTCAAAATCTTTGTTTGCATACATGTATGTATGTATGTATGTATGTATATATATACATATATATATGTTGTTATCTTGGTTCTACTCGTTTTGTTTTTCATAATTTCAGATCTTCCCATTTTTTAATTAACCTTTTCATCATTTTTTATGGCAAAGTAGCATTCCATCACAATCACATACCACAACTTGTTTAGCCGTTCCCCAACTGATGGACATCCACTCAGTTTCCAGTTCTTTGTCACAACAAAAGGAGCTACTATAAATATTTTAGAAAATATAGGTTTTTTTTTTCTTTTTCCCTCATCTCTTGGGAAACAGACCCAACAGCAGTATTGCTAGGCCTAAGGGTATATGCAATTTTATAACTCATAACTTATAAGTTTTGATATTTATTTTTCCTTCCAATTTAATAATTTCTTTTCATTTTTAGATATTGTCCTATTTTATGCACACATGTTAAATATTTTGATACCATAATTTTGTGCATATATATTAAATATTCATTATTTGTGATGCCTTTAAGCATAATTTCCTGTTTATCTCTTTTTAATATCTCTTTAATATAGCTATATCTGAAATACTGATCTCCATCTTTCCTTTTTTAGTTCAGTTAAAGTATATTTGATTTTGCTCTAATCTCTCATTTTAACTCTGTGAATTTTTGTATCTTAAGCATTTCTTGTAAAGAACATATTGTAGGATTCTGTTTTCTAATTCATTCTGCTATCTCATTCCACTTTATAGTTGAGTTCACTACATTCATAAAGAACAACTTCCTTTCATAGACATCAAAGAACTTGACATTTAACCTCCAGTTAGAATATAAAAAAGTTTTATCATTTCCATTTTGAAGTGGGAAAACTGATGCAATAATAATTATATTGATTATAAAAACTTGGGTTTATATAGTGCTTTTCTTCCTAAGGAATCAGAAAACTACCATATCTCATCCTTCTGGTTCTCCTATAAATAATTGAAGGCTATATATCAAACAATTTCAAATTACTTGCTTCTTATTCTCAGACAAACCTGTGGTCACACTGGAATTAGAAACTTGATCTCCTAAGGATGGCATCCCTTGAGGTTCATCATAGGTAGTCATTCACCCTAAGGTCTCGTCATGCCTTTTGGCCTCTCTGTCATTCAGCGTTTACATGAGTAAGAACAGTTGCTTTATAGCTCTTTCTGTGATGGCAAAGAATTAGAAATTGAGGGGATGCCTATAAGTTGGGGAATGGCCAACAAGTTGTGGTACATGATTGTGATGGAATACCATTGGCTATAAGCAATGACAAGGTTGAAGAAATACCTGGGAAGACATATGAATTGGTGCAAAGTGAAGTGAGCAGAACCAGAAGAATATGATATACAATAACAGCAATATCATAACAAATGAACAACTGTGAAAGACTTAGCTACTCTGATCAATACACTGATCCAAGGTAATTCCAAAGAATCTATGATGAAAGATGTTACCTACCTCCAGAGAGAGAACTAATGAATTCTGAGTACAGATCGAAACATTATTTCTAACTTTATTTTTCTTGCATTTTTGCAACATGGCTAATATAGAAATATATTTTACATGACTTCCCACATATAATTGATATCATATTGCTTGAGTTCTCAATGGATGAGGAAGGCAGGATAGAATTTGTAACTCAAATTTTAAAAAAGTTAATGTAAAAAGAGCAGCTGCTTTGATACGGATAAGGATTCCATATCCCTTTCCACAGAGTAAGAACTCTTCCAGAATTAGTTGCTCATACACTGAAACAAAGATGGGTAATTTGCTAGACTTCCCTGGAGGGTAAATGCCAATGGTTTAAAAAATTGATTGGAGAAATTTTACTCATCCTTGGACAAAAATTGGTTTGAGTAAATTAAGGCCCTGACACACAACCATAGAGAAATTATTCCTTGTGGTTTTGGGGCCTCGATATCTTAAATTGTAAGTGAAGTGGTTTGTGGGAAATTTAAATAAGACTAATGGATAATATGGAAACTGACAGATCCTACTCAGAGAGAAATTATACATCTAGAATTTGGTCAAAATGAGTGTGTCCCTCTTTGCTCTTAATAATGGATTCTCAAATAAGCCACTTAAGCTGGTTTTTTTCCCATTCTCATTCATCTCTTTTAACCATTTCTTTGGCTTTTCACATATTCTTTTTATTTCTTTCTTTCTCCATTTTCATTCATTTTTCCATTCTAGTTCAACTCCGTCACCCATTTTCAATAGGACTTTGGTTGTCACATCCCCAATATGGATCTCAGTTTCTTCCACTCTTATATGGGGTAGGGGAATCAGTTAGATGTCCTCTAATGTTCCTTCCAATTCTATGATTCTAAACTATTCTGTTTCTGTCTGTGCTATTTTATCTTAATCTATTCTGTTCTCTCTTTGCTTTTTATCCTGGTTCCTTTTTGTCTCTTTCCTCCATCTCTTGCCCTTCTGTACTGCCAATATATTGTTTACAAGTTGAGCAAGTTCCTTTACTGCTCTGAATTTCCATTTCTTCCTGTGTGAAAAGGGTGTAAAAGCAGATGTGCCCTTAAACTTCTCATCAGTGCAGAGCTACATGACACTCCTGTTTAGAAGAAGGAAGCAAAGAATTGCCTTCATCATTCCCCCTGGGAAGCTTCAACCTTTGGGACATTTCAAACTGACATGAAAGAATTGTAAAAAGGTCACTTAACAGCTATTTTTGTTCAGTGTGGGTTTTCACCAGGCTTTTCTCTTTGTACCAAGTGAAATTTCCTGTTGAAGGATTCTAGCCTATCTGTCACATCTTCAGTAGGATGAAGGACACAACATAGGGGCCTCTTATTGAATAATGGAGACCTACTTGTAACCTTCTAGGATATTATATGTCAGACTAAGCTACTGGGACTTCTTCCTTTTAAACAGCCCACTTTTTTGGATGTGCCTTTTCCAGACCAATGTTACTGCTTTATTTGATGATCACTAGATCGGGAAAATATCTCTGAATGCTAGGTATTGAGTATGAACATGGTGTGGTTCTCGGACACTATTTGACAACACTTGTTGATCTTAGGTCCCTTGAAAGAAGTTTTTAGAAAGAAGAATGGGGCATGGTTTGGTGAAAAGAGTATTGGACTTGAAGGTTAAAAAAAAACTGGGTTACATCTTCTCAGCCAATAACATATCTTTTAATTCCAATTAACTTCAAAGTGACTAAGCACTTCCTTTAAAAAATCTGGATATTTTATTTCACTAATGTAAAGAACTCCTAGCATGGAAACTACGTTGAATGCAGACTATCCATCAAGCTGTAATTTCTGGCTTTGTTGCCTGGGGCATAGGGAGGTTCACTTACTCATCCATACACAGTCAGTATAGGTCAGTTATGAGCCCATGGCTTTCTGACTTCAAAGCTTCCCTTTATCCAGTATACCAGACTGCCCATCATTAAATTCCTAAAGTCTTAATGCAGATTTGAGCTTTAATAGTTCAAATAATTTTGATAGCCGTTAAAGTGGTTTTAATAGTTTAAACTACATTAAGACTTTGGAGACACCCTGACCAATGGGTAAACTGTGATGGGAGCTGAGGGAAATGCAAAGTTTAGATAAGATAATCTTTAACTTTACCATCACCACCATAACTTACATTTATTTAGGGCATTATGGTTTGCAAAACATTTTACAGTACTATAGGTACTATTACCCCCATTTTACAGATGAGTGAATTAAGGCTCATAGAAGTTAAGTTTTGATGACAGTCATAAAGCTGTAAGGGTATTCTGTTATTGTTGTTCAGACATTTTAGTTATATCTGACTCTTCATGACTTCATCTGGAGATTTCTTGTCAAATATACTGGACTAATTTTTCATTTCCTTTTCCAGCTCATTTTTATATATGAAGAAACTTTCCCAAGGTTACACAACCACTAAGTGTCTGAGGCTGAATTTGAACTCATGAAGATGAATTTTCCTAAGTCCAAGTCCAGTGCCCTATCCATTGTTCCACTTAGCTATTTCAAGGTTATTCTAATATGGGATAAAATATGTACATGCTATACATAGATAACTATACTTGGGCACTTTTATGGATCCATAATCTCATCAATATAAGTATTCCCTTTGCTGGTATTAATTAAAAAATGTATACAGCTCATCTTGTCTAATTCTCATTGTCTTTTCATAAATCCTCTACAGGAGATGCATCCAATAAGCTTGATGTCTTCTTCTACTTTGTTAATTTTCACAGACAATAATAAAATAAAATCATAAAACGTGAAGACAGTTTGTAGCACCTACCCTGGCATAGCCCCAACATCTGCTTAGACTCATAGTTCACATCACGACAAGACAGCTGCTATCTCAGATTTCAGGGTACTCTGGGGGGAACTACACTATAGCTCATGAGTTAGTGTGTTTCCCATTAACTTTCAGTCAATAAACATGATTAATCCACATCAAAGGCATTTATTAAGGTGGCAAAATAAAAATAGTAGCTATAAAATATTCTACCCCCAAAACCTGGGGTGTACTCTGACAAACACATGGCTTCCATGGGAAGGGTGGGTCTAAACTCAGAGCACACTGGTAGTGAGACATGTAGGAAACACACATGACAAAGGTTACTCACTACTTTGTACTATAGAGCCTAGAAGTCCTTTCACTCTTAGTTGAATAATTCCTGGGTACAGAATCTTTATTAAGTGGGTTCCCATAATCTGTTCCTTTCTACAGTTTAATTTTTGATTGCTAAGGGTAACTGTCTTTGGTGAACATTTTCTGTTTCACCATAAATGGAGAATCCTTTGATGGCCTCTGCATTTTTTTTTTGCTCCATTATATGTCTGGCCTGGATCGTCTTCTCTTTCAACACTGTATTTTCTGGTAAGCTCATCAATTCCCTTGGATTTAATTATCTCTGTGCTATTGACTCACAAACCTATATATCCAGGCTGAGTCTCCCTTCTAGGAGGACTATAGTCTCATGTTACCAATTGCTTATTGGACTTTTCAATATGAATATCCCATATACATCTTAAATTCAACATACTTGAAACTTTACTTCTACTAAATGTCCCTATTTCTATTGAAGGCATCACCATTATCCAGTCTCCCAGGTTCAAAACTGGACTCTTACCATAGCTTAATTGGTCTTCTTCCTCAAAACTCTCTTTACTACAATCCATCTTCCATATAGTTGTCAAAAGGATTTTCTCAAGTAGAAATCTGACCCCATCACTCTGTAAACTCCAATGACTCTTTATCCCCCTAAGATAAAATATAAATTCCCCTGGCCTTCAAAGCATTTATAACCTGGATCCAATTTATCTTTCCAGCCTCATTATATAATACCCCACTTCCTGCACTTTATGGTCCAGCCAAACTCACTTTCATTCTGTTCTTCATACATAGTACTCTATATCACATTTCTATGCCTTTGCCCTGGATGTCCCCTATGCCTGGAATATACTTTGTCCTCGCTTGTAGTACCTCTGTCTTTCTTCAATGTGCAATTCAAGCACCATTCTTTATGAAGGTTTTCATAATCCCTTTGACTATTAGTGTACACTCTCTCAAATTTCCTTGCATTTAAATATTTGATATTTATTTGATACAAACACATATGTTCATGTGCATACTACCATCAATAGAATTGTAAGCCTCTTGAGAGGAATGACTATTTAATTTTTTCCCTTATATTCTGTTGTAGGAAATACAGGATGAGCCTTTTGTTACAAATCAGGAACAATCTAAAAGCAAGAAATCCTATAAAGCAGGAAATCCTTCAGAGCAGAAACATTCTGGAACTCTGAAAAGGAGACAGGTAGTTTTTCCTGCTCTGGAGGAGACTCTCTCTCTGGAGAACAGTTGGGAAACTGCTCTCTAAGAAGGAAATTTTGAAGCTGCCAGGAGACTGGACTTTTCTTCAATCAAGTCATCTTTAAAAAAAGTGGTAGAGATAGTGGTTAACATTACACTGGTTGACAGTATGTGTTAAACCCTCACTCCCCTTTTGATCCTGTGTGATCCTATATGCTGCTGATCTCTACTGGGATTTCTCCAGACCCATCAGCAAGAGAACATCAGTTGTGAGACTCCTTTGGCCTTGTTCCTATTCATACAAGCCCTCCCTTAATCTTAAATACTAATTAAGAAATTAATTAGAGTAGCATAGAAAGTTGTTAGTGGGGTTAGAACTGACTTTGAAGTTTTAAGTTTAGATCTCCCCAATCCCCTTCCTTTCCTTCCCTTAGCTTAATAATTAATTAATTAATTAATTATAAGTTATTTATTTAAGGGTCTATTATTCTACTCACCTATTTCAATTGGTGAGGCAGTGGGTCAAATCTACAAAAAGTGGCTTAGGCCAGAGTAGCTCAGAGAGATCTGTAGGCCTGGCAGTTGGAAGATCTTGCAACATTCTATTTTGCTTCCCAGCACCTGGTTGCTCTCCATGGTCCTGGAACATAGAATACTGACTTTTGATTGACCCTAGAGAGGATTTAAAAGTTAAAGGGTAAAAGCCTGTGTTTTAGGGGGGAAATTTTTTTTAGCTTTTTTATTTTCTTTTTTATTGACATTTACTATTGGGAATCAAGGTGCATACTAACAACATGTATCCTATCGTATATAACAACTTTATTTATACATTTGGCATCATGTCAGGAGACATGATAAATGCTATTTTCCTCTTTTTCTGGGTCTGTTTCATGTAAATCTCTTATGGGATTTTCACCCTTTTTCCTCAATTGTGTTATATGATACTAGGTTATGGATGGATAGAACCGGTTATGTCATTAACTCTAAGAACAATTTTTTCCTATGTATCTTTACTATGCTTATATTTGATGGTGTTATACAAATTCAGATTTGGTTTTTAGAATTGGTAATAAAATAAGAGCAATTGTGCAATAATAACTAAGGATTCAGAAATGAAACATGCTAATGTTAATGAAGGAAAAAATTAAATCAATGGAACAATGTATGAAGGATGGAATGATTCTAAATAATGGTGTTAAGCATGATTTATAGGAAAATGTTATTGATAAGGAAATTAATGAAGGAAATGTTTTTTAAATAGCTATCCGATCCAGATTAGACAGAGAAAATGCGGAATTTAATAACACCTGGGCTACCTTGTTCCCTCTCAGAGATATACTAGTTATCACCTAGGATGAAGTGTTTAAAATTAAGACATATAAGTTATTCACTCCTGAGGATTTAGAAGCATAGAAACTCTCATTTTTGTTGGGGGGTTTTTTATGAACCTAATAAAGTAATAAAGGAATTTTGGAGGGCAATTAACATCTTTGAACTGGACTAAGCTGATTTTTTCTTACTAATGGAGGAATTACTTACTAAGAGAGAGTGGAATCAATTTATTGAAGAGACCCCATGGCCTTAGGATTTTGAGGACATGGATATGAATTTCATTACTAATTATAGGCAAATGAAACAGGCAAGGAGATCAATAATTGAAGTAATGAAAAGGCACTCTAGGTGTCCCAATGCGTGGTCATATTTTGAAAGCATAAGACAAGAGCAGGATAAAACACTAACTAGTTTCTTAGATAGAATAAAGACACAGCTGAATTAAATTTAGGACTCGATGTGTTGGCAGAAGACACCATTGCCTACATCAAAAGATTATTTGTTAAAAAAGCCTGTCCCAAGATAAAGCAATTTTTAAGAACAATTGCCCAGACTGGGAAGAGCTAAGTTTGGAAGAGTTAAAAAGAAAAGCTACTTATTTATGTTTAGATAATGAGGATAGGTCATATTAAGACAAAGATACAGTAATTGAAGATTTGAGAAAGAAATTAAGGGATGCTGAGAATAAAGCCAGGGATAGTGAGATCAAAGAGATAAAAGCAGTGGCAGCACTTAGATCTGTGCAACCAAAAAATCAATACAGACCAAGAAAAAGATCAGGCATTCCAAGGTGTTTGTTATGAAATCCTGTAGGGCATTTTTTAAGAGACTGTAGATTCAGAGGGCAATTTTCTAGGCAAATTAATGGGAATAACGGATACAAATGGTAATATAATAATAGATAGAATAATAATACTTGGAATAACAACAATAATTATCAGAGGAGAAATAATAGTAATAATTGTCAAAATGCTTGCTATCAAGGAGCTCAAGTGTCTGATTTAAACACAATGCAAGAGTGGGTAAAATCAGAAGCGAGACCTAAGTACAGCCAAGTGGTTAGTAGACATATGGGTGATCAGAACAAAGGGGCATGTTCATTATGAAGGTGTACCTGAAGTTCTCAACTATTTTAAGAATCAAGGGGAAATGGGTTGGAAATAAATGGAATTGAATGTAATGCAGATAAGGTTAATGAATTTATAAATAATGTTATTGAAGCAAAGAATAATATAATTAGTGTTAATAAGTGTAAGGGGGAAACAGAGTTAATTATATGAAAAGGTTTGCCTGGATTATATTTAGAATAGGGTCACCAGGAATTTAATTTATTCTAAAGAGATTTATTTACAATTTATTTACAAAATATAGAAAGAGTGAAGTAAGAAAATCAGAGAGAAGATAGGGTAAGATATCTAGCCTAAATACTAAGTAATTTACTCCTGGCCCCTGGCTCAACCTGGGCAGGGAGAGTTAGTCCTTAGTGACCTTAGCAAAGCCAAGGACCTGGGGAAGTCTCTCTCAAGAGGTAGGTCTCTCATGAGGCTAGTTTTTTTCAGAAAATCCAGGAAAGGAGTCAGCCTTTTCACTCACCATATGTCAGTCCAAAGGAAGAGATTTAAGAGCAACCTCACCAGAAACAGGGTCTCAGGTCCAGTCAGCAGATTATTCTCCAGTCTCAACTCCAAAGAAAGAATAAATCACTCACTCTCACAGGAAGTTGTCATTCCTTTTAAAGACACTTTCTTTTGCTTCACTTCCTGTGCCTTCCTCCACTTTTTACATGGACAAATCATAGTCTAAAGCCTTGCTTAGGACTTCCCAGGAGGCAGTCAGTCAATTCTGATTCATCACCCATGATTGTACATGTGGGTCACAGACCTTCCCATTAAATGATTAAGTGGGATGTTTATACTTTTGGATGATTAAATCTAAAAATGGGCAGGGGTTACAATTTAATCTTTGCAATCAGGGGAGAGTTAATTAATTTCATTTTCAAAATAAGGGTAGTGTTAAATTTAATCTTCACATACGTGTGAGGAAAAAGAAAAAAAATTTAAACCTTTACCATCCATCTTGGAGTCAATACTGTGTATTGGCTTCAAGGCAAAAGAGTGGTAAGGGCTAGGCAATGGGGATCAAGTGACTTGCCCATGGTCACACAGCTAGGAAGTGGCTGAGGCCAGATTTGAACCTAGGACCTCCCGTCTCTAGGCCTGGTTCTCAATCCACTGAGCTACCCAGCTACCCCTGAAAAAGAAAATTTTAATGTAAAATTAGTTGAAAATTCTAATGATTTTGAAATAATGGAAAATAGTGAAGAATATAAATTGGATAAAGATAATGTGATTGTAAATGAGAACAATGATACCAAAGTAGAGATTATAAAGACCAATGAGAGTAGTGAAAAAGTTGATGATGGTGTTAAAGAAGTGAAATCCTGGGAATACTATGCAATTCAAGCAAATGTAAATTTGGATGGACAGGAAATGACTCAGCTTTGTACTGATGTTATTGTGTTGGAAACATTTCACCCACCAAATAGTACAGAACCATATTGTCTAGAACTATTGGAGACCAGATTTATGACCTTCTGGTTGATACTGGAGCCAGTAAATCAGTTTTGCAGAGTTTTCCTATGAATTGTAGAGCTGTTGGTAAAATGGAAGTAATAGGTGCTACTGGAATTACAACCAAAAATGATTACTTTAGGTCCATTATCTGTGAAGCATGCATTTCTTTGTATGCCAGAATGTCCAATGAATCTTTTAGGAAGAGATTTATTATGTAAACTAAGGGCAAAAATCCAATGTACTGAAACTGGTGATATCTCATTACATCTACCAGAAGAATCTCTGGAAGCTTTTCCATTGCTGTTCTTAGATTCACTCAGTATAGAGGGTAACTTAGATTCAATCTATCCAATACCTGAGGATATCCCTAAAGATCTTTGGTCAAAGTCTTCCACACATGTAGGTCTATTGAAATCAGTTACTCCAGTCAGGGTGAAGACTTAGGAAGCACAAGTTCCTTGTGTACCTCAATATCCCATGACTAAAAAAGCAATTGAGGGTATAAGATCAATCATTAAATCTCTAATACAACAAGGGATCACACTACCTTGCTTCTCAGAATTTAATACTCCTATTCTCCCAATCAAAAAGCCAAAGTTAGATAAAAATGACAAATGTATATATCATTTCATCCAGGTTTTAAGGGAAGTCAATGATTATGTAATCAAAACTCATCCTGTTGTACCAAGACCAGCTACTATAATTTCTTCCATTCCAAGTCAGGCAAGATATTTCACTGTGGTAAATTTATGCTCAGTTTTTTGCTCAATTCCAATTCATGGGGATTCTCAAAAGATCTTTGCTTTTACTTGGGAAAAAACATAGTGGATGTGGACTTGCTTGCCTCACTGACTCACCTAGCCAATTTTCACAAATTCTGAAGAGATCTGAAAATTATAACATTCAGAGAAAGTAAATTGGTGCATTTTGTGGATGATATTCTTCTTGCATATCCAAATGCAAGAGTGTGTCTTAGAGATAGCAAGATTCTTTTGTTAGAATTATATAAGCATGGGCATAAAAACTCCAAGGCAAAATTACAATGTGTTCTGCCAAGAGTGCAACATCTAAGTTATGTGTTATCAGAGGATCCAAGAAGTATCACACAGAAAAGAATAACAGTATCCAGAAAATGGATGCTCCTAAGACCAAAAAGCAACTCAGAGCTCTTCTTGGAACTGTAGACAATGGATACCTGGATATAGTGAACTAACAAAATGTCTAACAGATTTAACCAATAATACAGAACCAGCACCTCTGAAACTAAAGCCTGAACATCTGCAAGCCTTAAGTAAGCTTAAAGAAGACATTTTATCTGCTCCAGCTTTGAGTATCCCAGACTATACAAAACTATTCCAACTATTTATTAATGAGACTAAAGGTATTGCTTCTGGGGTACTGACACAGACTTTAGGACAAAGTTATCATCCAATTGGATATTATGATAGTTGTCAGCTTGATCCAACAATTGCAGGTACAGTTCCTTGTCTAAGGGGTGTAGCAGCTGCTTGAGTGCTAGTTCAAAAGTCAGCAGATTTAGTTTTGGGATGTCCATTGACTATATATTGTTCACATCAAATAGAAGCACTAATGAGGAAATTTCATACTCAAGCTTATTCAAATCAATGAATTTCTAAATATAAAATTATTCTCCTGGATAGTGAGAACATCCAGTTGAGGATGTGTAGTATATTAAATCCAGCTACGCTTCTTCTTGATTTGCCAAAGAATGGTGAACCACTACATGAGTGTGTAGAAGTACTAGATCTAGTGGATATGCCTAGGATGGATTTGAAAAACACTGCTATTGAAAATCCAGTCTTGGTATTATTCACAAATGGTTCTTCATATGTGTGTGATAGAATTTGATGTACTGGTACTGCAGTGGTCACAGAATTTGAGACACTGTGGTATGGCTCATTACCTAGTAACCTTTGTGCTCAAGGAGCAGAGTGGTGGCATCAAAGCAAGCATGTCTTCTAGCTGATGGTAAAAGTGCTAATATTTTTACAGACTCGCAGTATGCATTTTCAGTTTGTCATACAACAAGAAAGATCTAGAAAACAATGAGGTTTTATTACTACATCAGGAAAACCAATTGCACATGCAGAAATAATAACTGAGTTGTTGGATGCTATCCAAAAACCTAAATAGCTAGCAGTGATCCATTGTAGAAGTCATACTTATGGCAGAGATTCAGTTTCTAAAGGAAATCATAGAGATGATATAACTGCTAAGTTTGCAGTCCAGAATGACCCAGTGTATGTAATGAATTTGTCAACTACTGAGTCTGATGATTTAGAAAGAGCTCATGTAGACTCAGAAATTCATAAGTGGAAGGAGAAATTTGGAGCAAGGAAAGAACATGGAATATGCATTATAGACACTGGAAAACCACTGTTACCAAAAGATTTATATACCTATTTCTGTCAAGCCATTCACACAAAAGGTCATTTTGGTACTCAAGCTGTAGTAGACTCTGTAAAAAGGCAATGGGTAACACTGGGAATAAGTACTGTTGCAAATAAGATCTGGACTAGTTGTTCTATTAGCCAAAAATTCAATCAAGTTGCATTCAGAAAGAAAGTTTTGGTTGGTAGACCTTTGGCATATTGTCCATTTGACCATTTGCAAATACAAAGGCATGCCAAAAACTGGAAGATACAAGTTTTGTCTTGTAATTTTAGATAGATTAACAAAATGGTCTGAAGCTTTTCCATCAAATACTAATACAACTAGGTTTATAGTGAAAGTGTTGCTTAAAGAAATTGTTCCTAGGTTTGGTGTACCAATTACCATAGATTCTGATAAAGGATCTCATTTTACATGAGATATTCTGAAAAGAGTCTATGAGAATCTAGGAATAACACCTACATATCATGTTCCTTATCATGCACAAAGTTCAGGTCAAGTGGAGCATGTGAATAGGGAACTCAAAATAATGGTGCGGAAAATTTGTTCTGAAACTCATCTAAAATGGCCAGATATTCTTCCCATAGCTTTGTTTTACCTACATACAAGACAAAGAGAAGACTTACATATATCATCTTATGAAATGCTCTTTGGACATGCTCCATTGCAGGCAAAAACTTGTAAGGCTGTTCATACATCTCTCTCCTAGGAGATTGTCAACTTGTTTCATATTTAAGTGCATTACAACAAAGACTTAAAGAACTGCATGATATGCGAGTATTGATTCAATCTGGTCCTTTGGATTATTCTCTTCATAATTTTCAACCAGGTGATATGGTGTATGTGAAATTTTTTCAAAATCATCAGCAACACAAGGGAGTTGAGTAGGTCCTTATAAAATTGTGTTTGTTTCACCATCTTCAGTGAAAGTAGCAGGAAGAGATTCATGGTATCATTGCTCACATATTAAATTAGCTCATGGAATTGATAATGAAAATATAGAAATTGTTGAAGAAGAAAATGAAGAGGAGTTCATGGAAAGCTGAGATTCATTAGTCAAATAGAGTCTGCAGTCAGAAATATCAGTAAGGAGACGACCATTCCAGTGGAAGAGGACATTTGGATGGAAAGAGGACATTGCAGTTGAAGAGGATTCAGAAAACTGATGGACATTGTACAAAGACTGAAAGACTTATAAATATTAAGCATATAAAGACTTTGAAGAGAATTTTCAATGAAGAGGATCAAGTGATTAATAGACTAATGGTTTTAAGGAATTTGGGTAATGTAATATGACATAACATAACATATATTCATAAGCATTCAGAAATACATATTACTACCATGGATTTTGGAGAGGAAGAATTCTTCAAACAAGATGAGAAGAAGAAAAATATGAAGTTTTGGTATGTATATTGCATGCAACAGTAATAAAACAGTGACACTGACATAACACTAACATAACAAGATAGCATGAATAACAACATAACAAGCACATATACACAAAAACATAAACATGGTTATGTTGAATGAGTGAAACAATGTATAGTTAGGTACTAACAATGTTATAATTAGTTATAAAGTAGTTAGTTACTAACAAAGAAGAGTTAACTACTTAGTATAGGATACCATACTATACTATGTAAATAGATCATATTTGCTAAATTTTTAACATAGAATAGGATTATGTTTAATTTTCATCTCTTGTTAAATGTATTTTGCACAAGTAAGTTTGATGGCTTGGTTTAATTTTTTTGTAAAACTTTTGCAATGTTGTGTTCAACAATATTGTGTATTTTTCAAAATTTTTGTCTATTTGCTGTTTATGCATTGCAATAGTAATAGAATTTTCTGTATTAGTTGATAAGAGTAGTAGTTTATGATTTTAATGTCTTGCTTGGAATTTGTGTTTCTATTTTGATTTTGATGTTATTTGCTTGTTTTGCTTTTGCATATGTTTGATCTATATTTTGAATATTGTAATTGTGCATTGTATACTTTCCTTTTTCCTTTCCTTAATTAAAATCCGTAGAATAGGATAGTATTAGATAGGATAAGATAGATGAGGTTAGGTTGTTTATTATTTTGGCTAGAAATTTTAGTTTAAGGAAAATATAAGTTTGTTAATGCACAGATGCCAAAATAGTATTTTCAACACAATTTAGGCTTTGTGCAATATTTTCTATTGTAGGAAATATAGGATTAGCCTTTTGCTACAAAGCAGGAAAAAACTAAAAGCAGGAAATTCTATAAAGCAGGAAATCCTTCAAAACAGAAATATTCTGGAACTCTGAAAAGGAGACAGGCAGTTTTTCCTGCTCTGGAGGAGACTCTCTGAAGAAGGAGATTTTGAAGCTGCCAGGAGACTAGACTTTTCTTCAATCGAGTCATCTTAAAAAAAAGTGGTAGAGATAGTGGTTAACATCACACCAGTGGATAGTGTGTGTTAAACCCTCACTCCCCTTTTGATCCTGTGTGGTCCTGTATGCCGCTCTACTGAGATTTCTCCAGACCATCAGCAAGAGAACATCAGTTGTGAGACTCCTTTGGCCTTGTTCCTATTCACACAAGCCCTCCCTTAATCTTAAATAGTAATTAAGAAATTAATTAGAATAGTATAGAAAGTTGTTAGTGAGGTTAGTACTGACTTTGGGGTTTTAAGTTTAGATCTCCCCTAATCCCTTCCTTTCCTTCTATTAGCTTAATAAATAATTAATTAATTAGAAGTTATTTATTTAAGTACCTATTATTCTACCCACCTAATTCAATTCCCAGTGTCCAGTCTGTAATAGGTGCTAAATGTTTGTTGATTTACTGTGGGAAAAAATATTAGAGATTAGCATAAGTGTCCCTACTGAATGCCTCAATGGCTAAACAAGGTTATATCCATGATGGTATGTCATAACCTTCTATGATTTTAATGTATATATGAAAGATCTCATTTAAAGAGAACATTGTGGATTCCATTTTGATCAACTGAATCAGTCGATCAAAAAATATTTGTTAACTCCCAACTATATGCCAGGTATTGAGGATACAAAGAAAGGCTTAAAAGATCTCTACCCTGAGAGGGTGCACAATCTAATGAGGGAAAACAATAAATTTTAAAATCTGAAAAGTGAGGGAGAGATATGAAGCATAGAATAGTTGAGGTGGAAAGAAGATGGTAGAAAGTTTTCTACTTTGCTTACAGCTGGGTAGCTGAGGAGGTATGAGTTTCAGAGTTAATTTCATCTCATAGAATGATTCGAGTTTTTAGAGATTGTGAAATCCAGATCAGCCAGGTGGGCATTTATGACTTTTTTTTTAATCAACAAACAGAAGCATCACATTTAATCATAATGATGCCCACCGGTGGACAATATTTCCGAATGATGGCAAACTACTCAGTTGGAAAGAATTCAATACCCAGCTTGAAGGATGAACCTTCAGGACACATCATTAATACCCCCCACATTGGGTGTGTTTTGTATCTCATCTCTTAAGCAGTATAGGAAGTGACTGTGTAGAATATCAGACCTCAAAGACAATAGATTGCTAGATATGCTACAAAGGGAGAATTCTTGCTCAGATATGGGTAGTCATATGGCTTCTGAGTTTCTTTCAAACATCAAGATTCTGTGATTCCTACTAGAAGTACAGCAACTATGGATTGGCACACAGAACTGGGAGGGCAATGGAAGAAAATTCCAGACTCCTGAACAAGCTATTGTGACTTTAAAAAATATAAACCCTGCCAAATCCTGTGGTACTGAGGACCCTGGTAACCAATCCATGAGCTCATTCCTTATCCACCTCCTGAAAGTTTCCATTAATGCTGACTCCTCCTAGCTTAAAATAGCTCTAAGCCTTGCAAAATTCATTTATGTATTCAATTAACAGTCTGTTCCCCTGCTTTAATCCCAACATCATTATTGCAGCATCCCTATTGCTCTGCATGTACTCAAAGATTCTGAGGAACTCGGCTCTGAACTATGGATTGTTTCCTAACAATGAGCTTCTCTCCAATCAAACTCAGCTCCATCTGTTCTTCCAGCAATAAATGCTACCTGTGGTTGATCAATTGTAAGGATGTGGGGATATATCTTAAAAGGCAACCCACAGGGGCCATCAAAGAAAGTGCTTCCTGCCACCATCCCTGGAAAATAGTTTGGAAAACAACAATGAGCATTGGCAGAAACAGCAGCTACAATCGCTCACAAGAGTTGTGACACATTGATTACCACCTTTGATTTTATTCCAACACGTTTACCACCTGCATTAATCCTTTCTGCTTTAAATGAGTGAGAAGATGACTTCATTCAAGATGGTGTGCCTGTCTAAGTTGGTGCATTTCTGAACAGTCTTCTATAATGATGGACAATTGAGCTCATTTGTGGAAGTGCAGATATATGGTTTTGAGTCTAAGTCTGCTGGACATGTTGTCATCACTGCTCAATCCTCCCTTGGAAGTATTCTGTATCCTAAATCCTAAGTATTCATGCAGTATCTAACCATGGATCACATAAACATAACCATGGATCACCTAGAAAAACATAGATTGTTGTCCTGCATCTTACCATACTTGACTTCAAATATAGCCTCAGAGACTTATTAGCTATATGAAATCGAGCAAGTCACATGACCTATGCCTCAGTTTCCCTAACTACAAAATAGAATAATAGTGTTGTTCCATGATTTTCAATTGTATCCTATTCTTTGTGGTCCCAATTGGGGTTTTCTTGACAAAGATACTGGAATAGTTTGCCATTTCCTTTTCCAATTGATTTGCAGATAAGGAAACTGAGGCAAATAGGGTTCAGTGACTTGCCCATGATTACAGAGCTAATAAGTATCAGAGGCCAGATTTAAATTCAATGAGTCTTCTTGACTCCAGGCCCTTAACTCTATCTACTTCACTACATAGCTGCCCTGGAGAAAATATCACCTACCTAGCAGTTTATTGGGAGGACTGAATGAATGAGGAAGTGGTTATAAGGATAAAAATATTTACAAATATTTGTAAAGCATTAGCTCAATACTTGGCACATAGTAGGTACTTATTAATACTTGTTTCTTTAATTCCAGAGTTTTAGCAGTCACATTACATATAACACCAGGGAAGAAATTAAGGCCAAAGCTTGGAGAACCACAGGAAAGCTGCTGCAAATTTTTTGAAGCCTTCCCTACTGCTTTCCAGCCACTTATTGCACTGTGTGGAAGCTCTTATTAGAGTTGGACCAGTCTGACCAGGGCACACCACCACTAAAAGAATTTCAGAGAAATTTCTATGACTTCTTTTCAAAGGAATTTCTGTGGCTTAAATGCCTATTAGGTCAGGATGTGAGTCATTCAGTCAGTCTAAGAAGTCCTTAAGCACTTCTTATGTGCCAGGCTTTGTACTAAGTGCTTTACACCAAGTTCTGAGGATGCAAAGAAAGGCAAAAAGTAGTGCTTGCTCTCAAGGAACTCACAGTCGAGTCGAGGAGACAACATGAAAACAATCATGTGAAAACAAGATATATGGATATAATCAATAGAAAGGAGGCACTAGCTTTAAGGAAAAGCTACTTGTAGAAAAAGGATTTTAGCTGGGACTTAAAGGAAGCAAGAAGACAGAGCTGGAAAAGGAGAATATTCCAGGTCTTGGAAACAGCCAGTGAATATCCCAGTAGTCTAGAGTCCTTTGTGGTTACTTCTCCTCCCCAGCCTCAGCCAAGTTCCTTTGCCATATACTTGTTGCTAATGAAGAAATAGTGAAGTACCATTCTCTACAAAACAGATAGCGATGCAGACATGAATACTCATGTTGGGTAATTCTTGTTCACATTGCTTCATAAACCTAATACGAAAAGTCCACCCAAAGCACTGGATGCCTTCTCAATGTTCCTCTGATATCAAGAGGATGCCAATGGAACAACCAGGGATCTAACCATTGTAGCTTACTGTCACTATTGACTAGCCCATCTTTTTTTTCCTGCCATACATTTCTTGGATAACACTCTTTTCTCCAGTTTTTCTCCAGACTTCTTTGTTATGTGTTGCAACCTAAGACAGCTCCTAGGTGCATCTCCATTGCTTTGCTAATGATCCTAAATTTTGATTCTTTATCAATTACAGTGTCCCATGAATCATGGTAGTCCTATGAAGATATAAAGAGAACATTAGTTTTAAGTATACTAACCTTCCTCCTTGTTTTTTTTAATGGTTTATAATATCAAGATTGATCCAATTTAGTTCCTTCTTTAGGACAGCCATGTTTTGATCCTTGAACAAGGACTCACATTTAGCTAAGCTAAAGTTTTTAGATGGTTCCAAAACTGGGTGATTGTAGCAGCCTTGACCCCCTCCCATTTCTTTTCTTCCACTTTATTATCACTACAGATATGGAAAGAGGACAGAGGGGACTGAGGGCGATTCTGTAGTTTTCGATTCATCAACCACTGTGAGCAAAAATATATATCACCAAGTGACCAAACTACCAGGGGCAAGCCCAACCCATATTTAGCTGAGCATTCATACTCAGACAATGAATGAAATGCTGTACCTGGAATCAGAAAAAAACCCAAGTTTAAATCCAGCTTCAGACACTAAGTAGCATAAGAAAGTCATATAGGTAGATGAATGAATGAATGAATGAATGAATGAATGAATGAACAAATGAAAAAGGAGTATTAAGTACTTATTGGACAATAACCACAATAAGTACTAAAGATTTAGATAGAAAAGCAAGATAGTTCTTGCTGTCTTGAAATCAAAATGCCTATTTCTGATCTCCCAGAGACCTATTTCCCTGATGTTCCTCAGCATGGAAGTCCAGCCTTCTAGTTGTAGTAAAAAGATAAAGTGTGTAAAGGCAAGACTTGTCTGGTTTAGCTCAAGTTAGTGGAAACTATGGCCACATAAGCCCTCTGGAAGTATTCATTCCTTACACTCTCCAAATCTAAGGGGGCAAATGAGAGGAGGAGAGGGGTTGATCCCTTTGCCTGGACAAGAAAGAATGTCTCTGTTAATCAGGTAAGCAGGCATGCATGCCATAAACTCTTCCCAGAGATCAGATGCACTGCTTTGCCTTTTTCCTGAATATTCTAAGACAATCCAAGGACTGAGGGATAGTTTAATTACTCCTTAAGGTAGCATGGGGTGACTTTTAATGTTGCCAAGAAGTCTTTTCCGATAGAGTGCAAGCTTCATTAGGCTTCTTCCCAACCAGAGAATTCAAACTCACTCGTCAGATGGCCCTTTCTTCATGTATTTTTTTTTCATCAAATTTAAACCCCCTTTTCCCATGAATGATGCCTGAGAGTCATATTTGGGGCCCATTACCGGTTGATAGTCACCATGTGGATAGGACTAAAGATCATCTACCAACCCATAAACAGCTTCTGGGAAGTAGAATCATGTGGAGGGAACAATACAATATTTGGAGTTAGAGGACTTCCATTCAGTTCTTAGTTCTCCTACTGTAAGGACGGTAAGGAAGCAAATCACCTTACATCCCTAGGTGTCCATTTCCTCCTCTTTAAAAAGAGGGTGTTGGATTAAATGCCCTGTCAATTCCCTCTCAGGTAGTCAGGCAGAGTAGATAGAATACAGAGCCCAAAGACACTAAGACTCATCTTTGTGAGTTCAAATCTGGCCTCAGATATTTATGGCTTTCTTAAACAAAGCAATACTACACAGAAAGAAATCAGCAAAAACACCAGTGACAGACTGGAGGAAAGTTTTAAATAAAAGACGTGGTTATGGAAACAAAGAGAGACAAGTCATATACTAGACTGGAGGACTTCACCATGTTATAGCCTATAATCACTTGGTAGATATTTTAAAACTCATGGACCATTTGGTTTTTTATTCTTTTGGAATTTTCCATTTTTCTCCATGGTTAACTGCAGGTAAATGCATCAGTGGATACTGAATCAGTGGATATGGGGGCACAACTGTAATTATGAAAAGTAGCAACTTTTGGCCTGATGTAAGGGAAAACTTCTTTAAAAAAAAGAGTTCTCTAAAAGTGAAATGAGCTGCTTTGGGTAGCAGTGGGTTTCCACTCATTGAAGTTCTTCAACAAAGCCTGGATAACTGCATCTTAGTTAAAATGCAAAATGAATTCTTTTTCACCTACCGATCTAACTCCATGAACTCCAACATCCTTTCAAACTTCTATGGCTAAACCCATGGTCACTGGCTTTTTTATATACATTTCATCTCCCACTCCTGGGCATTTTCTCTGGCCTCTTAAGTCAGAGCTAAAGTCCCACAGTTCTCTAAATACTATATTAGTCTATTCTCTACTAATCAAAAGACTTATTCTTTTGAAAGAAACCTTTCCCAAAAAAAATTTATAGCAAGTTTTTCTGATAATGGTCTCATGTCTTATATACATTGAGAACTGAACCAGATTAATAAAAAAAAAAATAAGAGCTCTTTCTCATTTTATAAATGTCAATGGATCTGAACACATTTTTCAGAGGAGGAATTCAGTTACAAATAATTGTATGAAAAATGCTCTAGATCAATAATTAGAGAGATGCAAATTAAAATAATTCCAAGGTCCCACCTCATATCTATCAGATTGACTAAGATGACAGAAAATAAAAACAAATGCGTGAAAAGATGTGGGAAAATAAGTACACTAGTGCATTGTTGGTGGAGCTCTGAACTAGTCCAGTCAATCTGGAGAAAAATTTGGATCTATGTCCAAAGGACTACAAAGCTGTGCTTATCCTTTGACCCAACAGAACAACTATTAAGTATATGCTCCAAGGATATCAAAGAAAAAAGAAAAGATATAAATGGAGAAAAATATTTATAATAGCTCTTTTGTGGAGGCAAACAGTAGGAAGTTGATAGAATGCCTATCAATTGGGAAATGGCTGAACAAGTTATGGTATATAAATATGATGAAATATAATTGTGCTCTAGGAAATGCTGACAGAGAAGGTTTCAGGAAAACCTGGGAAGACATTTATAAACTGATACTAAGCTAAATGCTCAGAATCAGGAGAACAAGGTATATAATGATAACAATTTTGTAAAGTTAATCAGTTGTAAAAGAGTTAATAGCTCTGATCAATATAAGGAACCACCACAATTCCAAAGGACTCGTGAAAACTTTTTTTTTTAAACCTTTTCAAGTTCCAGATAGAGAAATGATAGAATCAGGTTGCAGATTGTAATATTTATTGGGAAAGATTGGGGGAATTGGAAAAACAGGGGATAAGGAAGGTTTGTATCAGGGAATGGAGGAGTTTAAGGGAGAGAGGGAATATTGCTGCTGGTGAGGCAAAGGTGAGAGATGCCCCCTGCCGAGAGGCAGCAGCAAGGGTCTGATAAGGACTGTTTGTTGTTGAATGACTGAGCTAATGTTCAGGTCCCTCTATGCCCAGAAAAGATAGCCCACTTATCTGACTGCGATATTAAGAGAAATTTTAATAACCAGTTTGGATTGGAGAGGTATCAGGGGAAAAGGGAAGAGGGAGGTCCCTAAATAAGGTTGGAGTCTTAATCAGCTTTGGAGCTGAGGCCAGGCCTCACAGGCTAGTGGAGGGTTTCTCCCACTCCTGCCTATGCTAAATCTGTGATCGTTTTTGTCAATTTCAGAATCTTAGCAGTAGACAGAAAGCAAAAAAAAAAAAACTGTTATAAATTTCAGAGCTGGTTGGGCCTGTATCTTCGGGCTGAACTGAGTAGAGGCACTCCTAATCCAGACTGCAAAGCCAATCCTCCTTCCACCTCAATCTACCAGGAAGGAAGTATGCCCAGCAGGAAGGAAGTACTAATCACAAGAACCAACTGCCACTCCCAGTTGCCCCTTCACCCACCAACTGTCAGTCTTGTTTCCTTTCCACAATCGTTCCCTTTTTTGGTAGGGACCTTCCCAACGTCACTTATTTTTATTATAGTTACCAATTTGCTAAATCTACTCTAAGGAATTCTATTCAGGAAAGTTTGGGTAAGGGTAGTTTAAGGGTTTTACAATAAATTCAGTATAATAAATGTTTAAACAAAACCATTACAAAGAAATTTGAATCTTAGTGCTAATACTACTTACTCTTAATAAGTTAACTAAAACAAATAGTTTTCCTTTTTTATATATATTATTATTTACAGACTATCCTATCTAAATATATTTACATTAAACACAATTTCAGCATCAGCTTTACAAAAAAAAAAAACAATTAAAAGTTTACTATCTGTAAATGCAGTTTAAGTCTATTCCTATGTATAACTAATTGTCTATGCTATGTTTAACTTAACTTCTAATCTATTCCCTACTTAATGTAACTATTATCTAATGTACAACATATATAAATGCTATGCTAATTTACAGACTCTATCACTATGTTACTAACCTAATTATAGTATATACATTATTTATAGAGATTTTTTTTTACATATAATACAATAGTGTACATTGTTCCACGTCCTGACGTCAGTCAAATAGAAATATCTCTTGATCTTCCTATTTGCCTAAAACCTTATGGAACTAACTATATACATATTTACATTTTGCATAAATATAATTTCAGACACTTGTTTATTTAAACAAGGTCTCCCAATATGTCAATCTGTGATTTTGTATTTTGTGTCTAATAGTGTTGGGTTGAGTTAATACTTATCAAGTTTCTTCAGATTTCCACTTCTCATGTTGACTGGTGAATGTCTTCTTTCTTCCAAGTTATGTAGTGATGCATGTTATTTCCCTAACATGTGAAATCACTTTTGTTTTATTATTTCAACATACTCAGTCTTACATTTAAGTCTCATTTTCCATCTGTTCTCTTCTTACTATTAGATTTAAAATGATTGAAGTCCTTAAACTGTAACAGTTAAAAGAGTGATGTTATAAACTGTAGTGAGTTAAAATGGTGGAAGATATAAATTGTGATAGATATAAGAGAGGGTGAGTAAATTTGACCGCAGAAAATATGTTTCACTACAGTGTCTTGGTTTTTAAATCAAATATAAGGTGGTCGCCAGGGAAATATTCCCAGTTATTCAAATACCCAAGTCAATTTGGTTTTATAGAGATTTTAATTAATGCAAATGTGGAATTAAAGAAAAGAGAGAAAGAGAGAAAAAGGAAATAAGTATGAAGGGCCTTAAGCCAACATGGCCTAGACCTGAGTCTTAAGAGAGAGAGATCAGTCAGTCAGTCTTTTAACACTCACCACAAGGTCTGTCTAAACAAGGATTCTAGTGACACCAGGCCAGCTCCATCTCAGCTGACTTCACCAGAGAGAGTTCCAGCCAGAGTCCTCCTTAAAGAGCCTTCCAGCCAGAGACTGTTCCAAAGGGCCTCTCTCCAGAGACTCCAGAGGGACAGAGTCCCCCCCTGAGGAGCTCCAGTGAGACCTCCTTAGAGATTATCCTCCAAGAGCTTCCCTTCTCCAGAGCCTCTCTCAAGAGATTCTTCCCAAGTGATCCTCATCAGAGATCCTCCAAAAGGATTCTTTTTTCAAGAGATTCTGCTTTTTATTATATAGGGGTTTTTCTCCTATGTCACCTCCCCTAAGTCCTTACATCTACCAATCACTGTAGACGTTTTCCAAAGGACTGCCCATCTGAATTCCTGCTAAGTCGACTAATCTCCTCAGTAAGTCTGAACCAGAAAAAATGCTGCTGTGTCGACTAATCTCCTCAGTAAATCTGAACCAGTGAAAACACAGCTGAGTCAACTAATCTCATTAAGAGAAAACTTGCCCGACCCTTTTAGGTACCTAGCATCTCATTGTATCAATTCTAAAAAACAGGCATGGCTCAAAGAACTCCTTGCCTTATTATAAGCATGGGTCCAAGTACTTTCTTTGTTTAGCAAGGAGTTTTCTCCCCTAAAGCAGTCTTAAGTATGGGTGGAGTAGAGGTCCTCCCATAGCAAGGATTTTTCTCCCCTAAAGCAGTCTTAAGTATGGGTGGAGTAGAGGTCCTCCCATTTCTGATCCTGGAGAGTTCTCACATCAAAATGGGGAATGTTTCCCAGTAGGGAATTTGTTCCAATGGAGGATTTCTCAATGTGGAAATTTTTAACATTCACAAGTCTGAGAAAGTTCAAGATTTACATTACTTAAACAAATTTACAAAGTTCAAAGTCTTAGCTGTCCATTTCAGCTTTTTTTCTTTGTTTCTTCTCTAGTAGCTATTAAAAAAATTTTAAGTTAAAAGTCTTAGCTGTCCATTTTAGCATTTCCTCTTTGTTTCTTGTCTCTAGTAGCTTTTCTTGATGCTTTTCCTCTGGGCTGGTTTAAAATTTTTTCCTCTGGGATGCTTTTCCTCTGGGCTGGAAAGTTGTCTCAAACATTACATGTCACTATTATTTCTTTGTGGTGTACTTTTTTATGTTAATCAGTTTTTGTTTTCATTTCTCAGCACTATCTTTTGTCTAATTATCTTCTATGTCTGTTACAGTGATGTTGAATTTTTTCCTGATTTTACATGGGAACAGTGGAACCATGAGTCTTTCCCTGCAATTTTTATAGCTGTTGGGGTAGTAAGCAATACTTCATGTGGTCCAGTCCATTTTATGTCTGTAGCCAATTTTCTATTGAAATTTTTTAAGTATACTATATCTCCTGGTTTGATGTTGTGCAAATTGTAATCCAGGGGCACTGTTTGATGTATCAAGCCCATTTCATGCAACTCTGCTATTCTTGTTTGTAAAGTTTGCATATATTTTGTTAATTGACAGTCTAGTTTGTGAGAAGTTCTATGTCAGAGAAAGGAAGATGTGATAGGATCATTACGTTGTTTGCTTCTTCTTCTGTTTGTTTTCTATCAGGTATATGATTTTGTTGTACTGCTGTGGAAAAGGCATGAAGGAAGAGAGAATTTCATTCATGCAAAACAAAGTAAAGGCCCTCAGCTGTCAATCAAGAAAGAACATTCCAAATAGAATGTTCCCAGGAAAGACAGTTGGAGAGTCAAGCCAGGCTGAAGTGAGAAGGAGCTCTAAGCTAGACCCCTGTTAGCTTCCATCCTAGGCTAAAGGACCCTTGGGGGGGACAGCTTCTGGAGCTAGGATGAGAATAAATTAACATCTGTTGGTGGCTTAGAGTGTGAAGAACTGATTGTATATTTGAGATTTGAGTTTGAAGGAAGAAGAAAGAAGATTAAACAGTTGTCCTCCCATCTCTCTGACAGACTTTTGTGTCACAGCTATGACAGGACTGATATTTTCTAAAATCCTCCTAACCCTCCTTATAGATTAGGGAAAATCTCATCCCTCTCACCTCATCTTCTATTCTTGTCCTCCCCAATAAACCTCCTTACTTGAGAAAGAGGATAAGAGTATCTTCTCTAAACCTCACAGTTCACCTTTAAATTAGTTAGAAAGGTGGCTGACTAACAGGGGGGAGGGGAAGGGAGGCAAGAGGGTATGGGTGAAAAACTGGGAGGTGAAAGGTGGAGAGTATGAAATATCTTGATCTATTAGCCATCAGTAGTGATCAATAGGCAACCCCAGAGTATCCCCTCCAGTAGTATTTCTCTATCTCTCAGAAGTATCTCTATCTCCATTATAACTAGGCACCCAGGGAGCTGGGTAGCTCAGTGGATTGAGAGGTAGGCCTAGATACAGGAAGTCCTAGGTTCAAATCTGGCTTCAGACACTTCCCAGTTGTGTGACCCTGGGCAAGTCACTTGACCCCCATTTCCTAGCCCTTATCACTCTTCTGCCTTGGAGCCAATACACAGTATTGACTCCAAGACAGAAGGTAAGGGTTTAAAAAAGAAACTAACTCTTCTGACAGGATCATTTGTTCTTGATTTGAGTTGTTAATGTAATCATCTGTCTCCCCCTCTTGTAAAGCTTTGTGATCTTGATTTTAAAGTTTGATATATTCATAAGGTTCTTGGTCTTCTTCATTTTCTGAATCAAACATCACTGAATATAGTGATTCTGAGTGAGTCATTTCTTGCACTGACTCTTACTTGGTGATTTGGCTGTCTTCAGGAGATGTTTTTAAAACAGATTTTGTTGCCCCTGTATTGATAAGAGCTGGATAGATCTCATTACCCACTTTTATCATGACCCTTGGTTCTGTGTTCTCATTTTGTTGGCATACTTGGACCATAGGTGCATGTATTTCAATTTTGTTCAAATCCTAGTTTTGTTCTTCAGCTACACACTTTTCTTGTTGCTTTGAACATTCATTTTGCAATCCATCATCAGTTCGCAATGGAATTGCATTATCATGGAGACTTAAGGATGGCATAATAATGTTTGTATATTATATTCTGAAATTGTTGGGATTAAAATTTTCTGATCCAACAAGTTTTGGATAAATGAGTTGAGTCTTGTTTCCTTTCCACAAGATGGAATTATATTTTTTTCCTTTACTTTTCTTGCCTCTCCCCCCCAAAAACAATATAGCTAATGCAGAAGTGTATTTTGCATGACTTCATATGAATAAAAGTTTTGTATTTTGCCTTTTCAATTAGTAGGAAGGGAGTGAAAAAAAGAGAGAATCTAGAAGTGAAAATCAATTTAAATAAAAAACCTTTCCCAGTCCTTAATCTTGTCTTCTCTTTTGATTACCTCCAGGTTTTGCCTTTCTTTTTAACCCTAGTGCTTAGCATAACATCTGGTACATAGTATATGCTTAATAAATTGCTGTTTATTTCTGTGGAAATGCTTTAGAACTATCCATTCATAATACTGAAATAATTGAAAAACAATATACACAATAACTGCACCAATACAATTGGAAAGAACAAACAAAATAATCCAGTTTAGATGTTGCCAAATTAGGAAGAGCTTGGCCCAAAGAAGACATGAAAACATTCTACATTCTTTTCTTCACCTTTTTAGAGATGGAATGGTCTATATATGTGGAACATTGCATATTATATGTAATTTTTCATTTAATTGATCATTTTTGTTATTATTTATTTTATTCCCTCTTTTTTTTCTTTGTTAAAAGGAATCTATCCGTGGGATGAGAAGGAATGTATGCAGGAAGTCCAAGAAAAGTTAAAAACAAAAAGAGAACAACAAAATCTATTATTTTTTTAAATTTAATCTGTTGAAAAGGAAAAAATAGTCTGGTTTTCAAGGATCATAGAAAACAAAAAAAAATAAAAATATATGTCTACCTGTTTGGATTGAACTGCCAAGGGTAGTAGTGTTTTTAAAATAAGCTTAATTTAAATAGCTTCAGTTTGTACATGGAAACACAACCTTTTTTTAGGGGTACAGGACAAGAAGTCTTGGCAGGGAGAAGGAAAGTTATAGGAGGGGGCTGAGAAAGAGAAATGAGAAAGAAAAAAAGAAACAGTAGAGAGAAGGAATTAATCAACAAGTATTTGCTGAATAATTGATAGCATCCAATACTATAGTGAGCTAAGAGGTAGCACAGTACATAGAGCACTGGGTCTGGCATCAGAAAGACCTTGAGTTCAACTCTGCCTTTAGACACTAGCTATGTGACCCTGGGCAAATCACTAAACTTCTGTTTACCTCAGTTGCCTCATCTGTAAAATGGAGAAAATAATAGTGTCTACTTCCCAGGGGTGTTGTGAGGATCCAATGAGTTAATAATTGTAAAATGCTTAGCACAGTGCCTGGCACATAGTGAGGCTAAATAGATATTAGCGATTGCTTTTATTAATGAAATCCAAAAAAGTATAAGATAATCCTTGCCTCAATATACAATCTAGTTGAACTATATGCATATAAATACATACATATACACATAATATGTATGTATAAACAAGGGGCTTCTAGTAGCTATGTGACCCTGGACAAATCATTTAACTCCTTTACTGCTCTTTTGCCTTAGAACCAATACATAGTATGAATTCTTGGATGGAAAGTAAGGGTTGTTTTGTTTTGTTTTGTTTTTTTAACTATATACATAAAACCTATAGAGAACCAAAAGAACTGCCTTGGAAGGCAAGAAAACCTCTCTGAGACTTGGACAAAGCTCTAAAGGCTGTGAGGTAGAGACAAGTTGTCACCTACATCAATGGATGGGGTGTTCTCACATTAGGAGATCCCACACAAAATCATGGGTTATTGTTTATTTGTTTGTTTGTTTTTGGAGGGGGGCAGGATGTAGTTCTTACCTTCTGTCCTGGAATCAATACTACCTATTGGTTCCAAGGCAGAATAGTAATAAGGTTTAGGTAATGGGAGTTAAGTGACTTTCCCAGGGTTACATATAGGAAGTATCTAAAGTCAAATTTGAACTCAGGACCCCCCTGTCTCTGGGCTTGACTCTCTATCCACTGAGCCACCTAGTTGTCCCCCAAAGGTTATAGTTGATGTGTTCAGTGCTGTGATGTTTCTGTAATCTCATGGCTTTGAGGATTCCATCTGCCAGCAAAGTTAGAAACCCACCCATCCTTTGTTACCCTGATTATTTGTCCATAGTCGCTCATTAATCTTCCATAGAAGATCTATGTATTGTATTGTATTATTAGCCTTCCTCTAGTTCTTTTAATGTTTCATGGATATCCAAGGCATATGTGGACTTTCCAGCTTATTCCTAACTCTTGCCTCATGGCTCATGCAGCTCCTTTTCCAGAAATGACTTCCTTCTCTTCTGTGTCAATCCAGGATTTTCAATTTGATTCAGGAAATCAAAATGCATGGCCTGGATAATAATTACAATGGGAGGTTAGGGAAGGAAAACATCAAAGAAGGGAAAAAGTAAGAGAAAGGGGGAAATAGGAAAGAGAGAAAGGAGCTATTTGGGAACCAGGAAGAGAGTTTATTAAAATTCTTAGTGGCTCACCATCTAATTTCTCCACTGGCCAAGTCTCCTCGCTTACAAGCCTCAGGCATGTGGGCATGCGTTAATTTGCATGGCTGATTTACAAGGAAGGTGCCAGTTATGGAAAGTTGGAACTTCTTTCAGGCTTTGAAGTCTTGAGGCAAATGGAAAATTGGAAGACCAAACATTCCATTTGGCTCCTTTGCCAGTAATAGGCAGCAATAGATTTCTAGACACCTCTGCAACATCAGCAGGGAAGACATGTTGCTATACCATTTTGATTGCTAGGAATAGCAAGACCATGAGTCAGAAAGGCAGATTTTCCAAAGCAAGCAGCAATTAAAACTTTATTGTGCCCCCTCTCATGATTGCATATTTTATTTATGCCACATATATGGTGCCATTACTTTGTCCTTTGTCAAGTTCCCCTCTGCATTCCCCACTTTGCAGTACATTAGTTACCATGGAAACAATGAGGTCCCAGTGGTATGGACTTAGCTTAATGATGCCCACAAATGCTGCATGAAGTCAATTTGTGTAATGCTTGGAAATTTGTTAGACATATTGTATTAATGTATCGTCAGAGCCAGGAATTTTGTGTAGCCTTTATGACTTAAAGATCTTCCAGAGGGCACATGAGCTTAAGTTCAACCACTAAGAATGAGGAAACAGCCCAAAATCATATTATATACGCTGTCACCCTAATTTTCTAGACCTCTGGCTCTCAACATTTTTATATATAATTAAACCCCCGTCTGGTTTCAAAGAATTTGGCCCTATAGCTTCATAGTTGTATTATTAGTATTCCTTGAATCAGAACGAAAAAAAGCATAATGGAAAAATGACAATGTTTAGAGACCACATGGTCTAGCATGGTATAATGAAAAGGATGCAAGAGCCAGTAGAGACCTGGACTAATCCTGGTTCTGACACTTCCTAGTCGTCTTACCTTGGGCAAGTCACTTTCTGAAGGTAAAAGTCCAAGCCTCATTTTCCTTACCTTTGGTTTAATGATACTGACCGTACCTCTATCACAGGGCCATTAAGAGATTCAAATGAGATAATACACATAAATCATTTTGTGAAATTTAAAGCAATATATAAAAGGCAACTATTGTAATTATCTCATTCTCATATTTTGATAGAAATCAGAGGAAAATGATAATAGGACAAATACATATACTGTTAATATCTTTTATAGTTAATGTTATGCAAACTATTATACAGCTGGATGAAATGATTGCCTTTCATAACTGAAGAGCACTGAGATGAAAGCTTATCTATTGTCAACTCCATGAAAACTTCTTTGGGACAACTCCAGTTGCAAACAAGATCATCAGGATTATATGTTCCTTTAACCATTTAGAGTTGACTTTTGAGGGACAATTTTATTAATTTGTTTGCTGGTGACATTAAAATGCCCAGATATCTTCCTCCTTCCTTTCTCTCCCTGCACTAGAGAATATATCAATTGACAAAAAAAAAGTATATATAAAAATATTATATGTATATATATGTATATCTTTTGTGTTTCTATCTATCAATTCTTTCTCTGGAGGTGGATGTTCACAAGTTATTCTTCAAACATCAATTCTGTAGCTGTATATAATGTCTTCTTGGTTATATTTGCTTCCCTTTTCATAATTTCATGTAGGCTATCTTTCCAGGTTTTTCTAAAAATAACCTGCTCATCATGTCTTAGGGCGCAATAGTTTTCCACCATAATCATATGGCACAACTTGTTCAGCCATTCTTCATTTAATTGATATCCCATCAATTTCCAGTTCTTTGCCACTACAAAGAGAGTTGCTATAAATATTTTAACACTTATCTTCCTTTTCTTTTAGTATCATTTCTAGGACAAAATTACAGCAAAGCTATGCAAACAGGGTTAAGTGACTAGCCCAGGATCACAGAACTAAAAAGTATCCAACATCATATTTGACCTCCCAACTCCAGTCCTGGTACACTATCCACTATGTTACATAATGGATCCTGCTATAAATATTTCAGTATCTATAGATTCTTTTCCTTTTTCCTTGATCATCTTTGGAAACAGACCAAGTAGTGGCATTGCTGGGTCTAAGGGTATACACAATTTTACAACTCTCTGGGCATCATTCAGATTTTATTTCTTTCAATAGTACTATACAGTTCTACAAAGTTGCTAGGAATTTTCATGAACACTGTTCCTAGTCTCCAAATATCTCTTTTCTCTCTTTCCTTTTCCCTTTTCCCTCTCCTTTGATGTTTTCCTTCTTTATTCTCCCATTGGAATACTACACAGTACTATATCTTGAAGGCTTTTCATTCAATGTAGTTAGGAGATTCTGAAGATTTGATATCGTGGTGGTATCTAATAAGAAACTTAAGTTTTTATAGAACAAAGTGTTATCTCAACATTCAAGGATGACAGTTCAGTCACTTCTGGCCACCCAGTCATGTCTTGCTAAATGCTAATTTTTTGCATCCTGCAGTGATATGTTGTGTAATTCTTATTATTTCTTTAACTGCACTATAAAATCAATAAAAATAACCTCCTTACTGATAATCTTTCCATAATTTTTGGTGGTGATGTACCTGGTCTTGAATTGCTACCATAATCTTCTCCATTACTGTAAATGAATCTGGATGATTTAGACATGCACTTAACGTTTCTTTACTATTATATCATCATGTACAGGTGGAAAGTCACCTGTGGGGCCTTTGAATTCCACTCTTAAATAAGAGCAGTTATTTTATAGGTTACATTCAAGGATAAACTACTTCCTGTTATATTCAACAAATTCACTGGCATAGTAGCCTTTATTAACTGTTCAGTGCAACAGTGTCTGCTTGTTCCAAAAGTATTTCTGTAGGTTTCTGAGTTGTTTATATTATTTTTTGAGAATATCTATCCATTTTCTTCTCCCTTTTTTTAACATTGGGTTAATCTTTCTATAGCTGCCTTGGGATAATGAACTTAATGTTTCATTAATATTATAAAGATTTTCATTAGGATATTTTCTGAATCTGTTATGGTACCATTCTGACTAGAATTGGAGCAATGTTATTTGTTTTAGACATGAACTTCCCATTTGGTTTTGATTTCAGGATGCTTCTTAACTCACAACTTTCTCTTTGATGGCTTGGTGCTAGATGTATCTTGCCTAGAGGAGACCAAGGTAAATTTTTAAGTTTCACTTGACCTCTATGTTCATGATGGAAGACTTTGTTTTTTTACTTCTTTGCTGTGCATTAGAAATGTTATACTTACTGAGTTCAAATGACATTTTCAAATTATTGGAGGAAGATTTCATGAGATTAAAAAATTATTTGATTTTTTACAGTGAAGTCATATAAATTTGTGTCATCTATTCTACATCACATTGTTAATGATATGTTTTTATTTTATTCCCTCTTTATTTGGAAGCTATAATTAGTTCCATTTAAGATAGATGATGAATTTTAGATGGTAGAATTATAATGGGCTTAAGCCATTTCCCTAAAAATGTAATAATTTACATAATTTGTTCTTGATATTGTTGTATCGGTAGAATATTTTGAGTTAGAAAAGAGTTCTCCATGTGAGCATCAAATAGTCTAGCATTCTCACTATATTCTTATGGTATTTTACATATATATATATATATATATATATATATTATATGAATAAACAATGAGTACAGACTTGAAGGAATCAATAAATATATTATAAATGTTATGGCATCATCAGGTATTTTGTCCAATAACTATTCGATCTATAAACATTTATTTTTGCAAACTACCTCTAAAACTTTTGGCATGCCTTTTTTGCTTCTCTGCCAACATATCGTTTTATTATAAAGATGTCTACATTTTAAGTAATATAAACTGAGAGTGAATATAAATATATGTAACAAAAATGTGAATTATAAAAATGAATATAAATGAATGTGAAACTGTGAATTATACAGAAAGTATATAACTATATAATTCATCCATACATGTAGGGGGGTCGTTGATGTAGTCATCTTTTGGTGATAGACGTGATACCTTATGTTAAGAATGCTAGGATCATGTTTATGTATAACAAGAGGTTGGTAATATGTTTGTTGGCAACTCAAATACCACTATGAAACTTTTGAGCCAATAATTATGCTTCTTATCTATCTTCATCCCATTTCCAATTCTTTTTTAAAAAAGATAGAGTTTCAGTGGCCCCCTGGACAAAACTGTTCTGCTGTTCATTATGTTAACAGTGCACGAGCTTTCTGTTTTTCATTTACTCTAACTAGCATTCTCAATTTGTTCGACTTCTTTTTACCATATAGATGGCCAGAAATTTTCCACTTCTTCCTTATTCAGGTATTCTGTCTCTCTTTGGACCTCTTTGCTTCTCCAGCATTTGTAGTAAAGTTTTTTTATTGATGCAGAATTCTTTATTTTATGCTTAGGTCTACTTTGAATTCTTGCATTATCTTAACCTTTTTACTTTTGTTTTCAGATACTGATGAAATAAATCAAGGATTTTGATAAAAAGTTGTTTCCCAGATTCCATTTGGCATGTATCTTTTTTGTTGATTTTAACTGGTTAATGTGATGTTTAAGTTTACTACTGTATATATGAGCTAGATAGCAATGCCATCTGCCAGTGCTTTCCCATAGATCTTCAATAGTTCCCTAAAGTCTCTTCTTACAAAGTGGCATTGGATGCTTCTCCCATAGGATATTCCTTGAAAGCTCCATCTTTCAACCTATGGTTCTTATAATGGCAGTGACTGCCACATAAGCTATTGTTATTAGGAAATGAATTGTTTTGGTACTTTCTGTCAAATATTATGGGTTAATACATGCACCCACAATGATTATAGCACATATCAGCTCTCTAAATCACCCTCTTTGGGTATAATTTGTCTGAGAGTTGGGTTCATACCATCTAATTTAAAGAAGGCATTTCAAATTTTTAATATAAGAATGTCCATATCCTTTGCATAGTCATTTGGAACATTAGTGTTGTTTTGCAATCTATTTTATTATTTGTTATAATTTAATGAGTTTTTCATGAGTAAATATTTTCAATGGTTGTTGGTTCCTAGTTTTTACAATTACCATCGAGAAAAGCAACATTTAAAGATAAAGCACTTTGAAGATAAAGCATATCACTCACACCCTCCAGAGAGGTGATGGACCTAAAATGCAGAAAGACACATACATTTTGGGCATGGCCAATGTGGGAATTTGTTTTGTCAGACTATGAAAATCTGGATAAGGTTGTTTTTTTTTAATTTTCTTAATGGGGGATGGAGGATGCTCAGTAGGGTGAACAGATTATAAATGCTTGTAAAACCAAGTAAACATTTATATAAAAGAAACTCTTGCATATGATTGGTAAGGGTTTCTTTCAATTTTGTTATAATATTGTAATGGCATCCAATAAAGGTCCTGATGTTTTTAGTCCATTGTATTCACACTCCCTTAGCAGGAATGGTAGTAGTGATGATAATGGTGGTCATGATGATTATGGTTGGAATTAATAGGACCAAAATGAATTTACTGTGTCCAGATTTTAATTCAAGTAGAATACATGTTAAAACCATTATCAAGTTTTAATCAGCTTGCTGCAGAATAATCTATATTTTTCTCGTTGATATGATGAAGCCCCTTACCTTCTTTTAAACCTTCTAGAGAAGGAGCAGTCTTTTTAATAAATAACTTTTAACAATTGAAATTTGTAGAGCATTTTAAGATTTATCAATTCCTTTTTCCACAATAATCCTGTGCAAATATTAGTATCCCTATTTTTAAAATCAGATTATTGAGACTCTGAGAGCTTAAGTGATTTAGCCCTGGTCATATAACTAATGAATACAACACATGAGAGTTGAAGTTTAAGTCCAGTACTCCAACTACATCACTGTCTTTTTGAGAGAAGACAATAATTTGGAGAGAAGTCTCTATGAGATTTTTTTTGGGTAATGTTTCCTAAAAACTTGAGCATCCTTCCAGTTCATCATTAGCCAATGACAAATCAAGAATATTTATTACATTTAGGGGTACTGTGCCTAATTGATAACTAATAGTAGTAGTAGTAGTCTCTCGGTAACCGAGGATGACGATTGTCTGTGCGTTTTCATCTATGATAGATGAGTGTGCACAAAGACACTTGTGCGTGAAGGATATTTAAGTGGAAAAGTCGATGCACAGAGACAGTCCCACTCTCTCGGCGTTGGAAGCCTGGGTCCAGGGGCATGAAAAGTCATTACACCTGGAGACTTCCTCAGCTGCATTGGATGGCTGTGTTGTCTTTTGTGCTCCAACATGCCCTAAGCACTCCATAGTGCTTTGCTGCATCACCCTCTCAGCCGTTGAAACTTCTTATTGGTTTCTTCCTCCTGTTTGGCCGAAGCAGTCTTCACATGCTGGGTGAGAAAAGCCCTGGTTCACCAGGGGTCTACGACCCAATGGCTACCCTCACAAGGTTTAACAGGCCTGTCGAAGCCGTTGCCCAGGGTGTGGCCGCTGCCACATGCTAGCAGCTACTGGGAGCCACAAGTGAGAGCTGGGTGTCAGGTGAGGGTCAGAGGCTGGAGAGCTGCCCTAGGAGTGCATGACAGGCCCTCCATACCAGAGATACTACCCCTCCCTGAATACCCCATACACCCCTGATAACTAATAATCTGGATTAAAATTGTAAAAGTTGTGGCAACCATATAGATATTTTGTTCAACTCACACCAAATATCCAGGTGCTTCAGATGTTTGATGCCGTATACACTAAATAAGTTGATAACTGACCCAAATTCTCAACTCCTCATACAGATGTTTTAGCACTAAATATGCAAGAAACTAGAATAAAATAGAGTCAATGAAAAGCAAATCAGATTTGATCAAGCTGTGACTAACCATCATATCAGAAAACTAAGGTATGCCTCCCACTTCTTGAGAGATACCAAATGAGATATACATTTTCAGACATGGTCAGTGTTACTCAAGTCAAGAAGCATTAATATTCCAGTTACCACACCTGGGAAGAAGAATACAAGCAGAAGGGGGATAAAAGAGGCTCTGCCTTTAAAAAGCTTGCATTTTAATGGGGAAAGACAACATGCATGGGTGCTTTCTTTTAAATGGAGGCTCAGGGAGAAACCAACTAATCCAAGAAAGGAGTCAAAAGGACAGAGCTTCTTTCCAGTGTGAGAAGGGCACTGTTGCATGGTGAAGAACATCTGGAGCATCAAGACAGGAACTTTTATGGAATCAGTGTGTAGATGGGGAAGAAGGGGTGAGTTCTAAGTACTATGGCGCCACCTAGCTGTATTACATAGAGAGGTAATATAATAAAGTGAGAGGGTATCAGAGGATCACAGGTTAAATGTACAAGTTCATGCTGAGCCATCATGCTATCTGACTGAGGAATGAAGAAAACCACAAGCATAGATTATAGAGAAGCTAGGTGGTAAAGTAGATAGTTCATTGAGCTTGGAATCAGGAAGATTCAATCTTCATGAGTTCAAATCTGGCCTCAGACACTTATTTGCTGGGTGACCTTGGCCAAATCATCTAACTAACCCTGTTTGCCTCAGTTTTCTCATTTGTAAGATGAGCTATAGAAGGAACTGTCAAACCATTCCAGTATCTTTGCCGAACCTAAAAGTTGTCACAAAGAGTCAGGCACATCTGACATGACCAAACTACAAAATAGATTATAGAAACAAGGCAAATTTATCACCTGGGTTCCTTTCTGTTATCTAGAACATATAAAAGAAACCCTTTAAATAGCATTCACATATCCTTTCCTTATCTCAAACATTATTCTCTATTTCCCATGTAGCAGTCATCCAGGAAAGTCAGTGATGCCAGATACATTCTTTCCTCTCAGCAATAAAAGTCTATGTAGTAAAGAAGAGAAACAAAGCCCTCCCCCACTCCCTGCCCTCAGACAGTAGTCTCACCCCTTTACACCAGCAGTCTTTTTCAAGCCAATAGAATACAACTAGAGTCACACCACAGCCTCCAAGCCCTATGCTATACTCAAGTCCCCAAGAGCAAAAAGTCCTAGCATCTGAAGGAAAAATAAATTAACTAGAGCTAATTCATTTTTCCATTGACACCAGGCATTGCTGGAAAAGTAGAGAGATCAAAGTGATAGGGTTTGAAAAGACAGTATAAATGTTTATACACTGCAAGAAGAGCACATTGCATTCTTTTAACTCAGAAAGAGATTAAGAAATACATAAATCCAAATCAAATAAATCGCCAGATCTTCATGTTAAATCTGTCCCCTAAACAAAACTGGTCCCATCATTTTGTTTTCATTTTCCACTGTAATATTGTTCCTTCTCCTCTTAACCTGATGCATCAAGTCACAACTACTGTGGTCAATTCTTTGTAACCCAGGAGAAATTAGACAAATTCATGAGACCTCAGAGCTTGGCAGCACCTCAGAGGGAGGCCATCTAATCCATCCCAAGTGGGCATCAAAGCATCCTTGACACCTATTCAATAAAGATTACTTAAAAGTCTCCAGGAGGCCCCTTATTGCCTCAAGGGTAAAATATAAACTCTTCTGCTTTGCTTTTAAAGCCCTTCACAACCTGGCCCCAACCAATCTTTCTGACCTTCTAATAGGGCTAATACCCACCAACATTTGTCCACAGCATGGTTTAGGCATCTTCCGTTCCTATGGGATTCATTTTTCCCTAAAAGGAGACAAAGCTGTTGCTTGGACTTAGTTGATTTCAGCTTCCTGGTCACTTAAGGGCATAAAAAATCCCAGCCACATGGAGCCTGAGCCTCTCAAAAGTGGTGGATGCCCTACTTAATGACCTGATGATCAGATGTGTTTCCATGAGGAGGCAAAACTGAAGATAAGTGCTTCTATATCTTTTGCCACATGTCCTTATTATATTAAAGGAAAGTAAGCCTCTTTTTGTTAATGATTCAATAACTTACCAGTGCCTCATTTTGTCCCAAAACAGAGCCTGAATTAAAAGGGTGCTGGAGTTAGAGCCACCTCCAAAAAATTTCATTATACCAGTCTTTACACCCTCCCCTTTCAGAACACTATGGTCCAGCCAAATTGATGTCTTTTTCTACTCCTTATACACAGCATTCCATCTTATATCACTGGACATTTGCATTGCACATAGCCCCAGCCTAGAAGGTACCCCCTCCTCACTTATCCTTCTGAAAAAGTGATTCTTTAACACCCCAACTACTAAAGCCTACTCCCTCTACTTTATATTGCTTACTTTATTCTCTGTATTTATTACAGAATTACCTGTAATCACTTTGTTTTATTTTTATTTTTGTATATATTTAGACATTTGTCTTTCCCATTTGAATGGAAAGCTCTTAAGATAGGATCATTTCATTGTTGTTGTTGTTGTTGTTTTTGTGTTCCTAATACCTACCAAAATGCCTAGCTCATAATAGGTACTTAATAAATGCTCTAGGGGAGGGGTCCCCAAACTAAGGCCTTCAGGCCATATGCGGCCCCCTGAGGCCATTTATCCAGCCCCCACTGCACTTCTGGAAGGGGCACCTCTTTCATTGGTGGTCAATGATGCATACAGTGCTCCTAGAGTGCTGTATGTGGTGGTGCCACAAAGCACAGCGTGCGTACAGTACTACTTCTGGTGACATAATCCTTTGTGTGGCACCTTGTTCTGAGAGTAACTGAAGGAGAACAAGGTGCCGCGCAAAGGATTATGTGGCTGCACAATGGAAGACGTCAGCATGGTGAGTGGCAATCGGAAGGAAGGGATTCCACACTGTGTATACTGCTGCCAGGTACAATGATGGCAGTGATGGACCTGTGCAAAGTGTGACAAGCCCATCCCAGCCAGCCCTGCAGCCTCTGCTATCCCAGACAGTGCTACACAGTGTCACAGACCCAGCACCACCTCCAGTACTATATACTACACAGGCATTGGACAGTGGTGAGCCTGTGACATCAGCAGTGGTCCTCTACTGTGAAACGCCCACCACTGCCACTGGGTGTTTTATAAGACACTCCCAGTTTGGGGGGGGATCAAATTAATAAGACAGTGTCTTATTTTCAAGGAAACACAGTAGTACAATGGCAACCATACTCCCCCAGATGCACATCTGGAGGAGTATGGTTGCCATTGTACTATGTGGGGGAAGTGAGGCATGTGTTTTTCATATTATGGTCTATAATTACAGATCCATAAATACAGACTGCAAGAGGACACACACTAGTGCTGTGCCTTCTTTTTTCCTGTGTAAGTTTACAGATCACAGTGCAGTTCGCACAGGGTAGTGTGAACTGGAAAGGTGGTGGAGGAACCGGCTCTGTACTCATGCTGGTTCCTGCACTGCACCAGTGTGAGCCTGAGGCAAAAGTGGAGTTCTACCAATATGGCCACTGGTGAGGCTGAAATGATGTGGACTAGAAAGGCTGCATTGATGGGCACAGATCAGACTGCATTGATGGACAGGGCAATCTTTATGACTTTGTGTGGGCAAAATTATTGTTGGTATATTGTTTTTGTAGGGCTGTATGTGTATATATATCTTTATATATATACACATATATATGTGTATATATATGTATATACAACTACATATACATATGTACATATATAGGTATTTTAATAATAGCAATTTGGAATCCCTAGGAAACAATGATGTCAAGAAAGAGGAAAATTGACTCAGAGTGTAGGATATTCAAATAACAGAGGACTTATAATTACTTTTTCATGCAGTACAAGGAAAGAGCTGTGTGTTTGATTTGCCAGAATATAGTGTCTGTGTTCAAAGAATACAATTTGTGTCGACACTATCAAACTCAACATAAAAATAAATATAATTGTTTGGTTGGAGATGTGAGAAAAGACAAAATATTAATACTTAAAAATGCATTGACAATTCAACAAAATATTTTTGTTAAGCAGAAGCAGCTAAATCTTTTATCATGTGAGCAAGTTTTCAAGTTGCCAAGCTAATAGCATATACTGGCAGACCATTTGTGGAGGGAGAATTTGTTAAAGAATGCCTTCTTTCTGTTGCCAAAGAGATGTGTCCAGAAAAAGCAGACTTATTTAATACTTATTTAGTTAGTCTTTCAGGATCTAAAATTACACAAAGGATTGAAGAAATGGAAGTCAATTTGCAAAACTCTACAAGAAAACTTTCCTATTTTTCCTTGGCACTCAATGAGAGCAATGATGTTTGTGATTCTGCACAACTTCTAATTTTTATTCATGGGACGAATGACAATTTTGAAGTCACAGAAAAGAGCTTGCTGCACTGCAAAGCATCAAAGGAACAACTACAGGAGAGGATATCTATGAAAATGTTTCCCAAACTGTGAAGGATTCTGAGCTGGACTGGGCTAAACTAGCCAGTGTGACAACTGATGGTGCTCCTAGCATGGTGGGGTCTAAGAAAGGAGTAATTGCTCTCATTAACCAAGAAATGGGCAAACATAACAATTATCATCCAATAGCCGTACACTGCCTCATCCACCAATAAGCGCTACTATGTAGTAAAGCACTGAAGTGGGACTCTGTTATGAAAATGATGGTATGTTGTGTTAACTTCATTAGAGCTAATGCACTAAACCACAGACAATTTCAGGAATTTCTGTCTGAGCTAAATGTTGCCTATGAAGATGTTCTATACCACACAGAAGTCCATTGGCTGAGTCGAGAGAGAGTTTTGAGACATTTCTATGACTTATTTCCACAGATTACAGCTTTTATGCCTTCAAATAAACAAAGAAGTTGGACTTACAGGTAAACATAGCTGCAATCTAAATGTGAATCAATTCCTTTCCCCCGGCACCAAATGAAATAGACTACCTCAAAAGAGCATAAAAATCATCCTTGGAAGAATGGAGGGACTCTCCAGAAGGCCACAGCAATGAAGGTATGTGGGGTTTGAACATTTCCACACTATAAGAAGGAGAAAAAATGTGCACATGAACTGAGCTGCCCTACCCCACTTCTCCCAAGGAACCAGAGTAGGGGCCAGCGTGCTCACTGGAGACAGTGAGTGAGTGAGTAACATCTCTGTCTGGGGCGGGGGGGGGGGCACACCAGGGTCCTTGGGATCTAACAAGAACTGCCAAGGTACTACCCCTCAGGGAGGTTTCACTGGAGAAACCTGTGCACTAGAGAACGCGCAGACCACGGGGGCCTTTCCAAACTGCAAACACTGTGGAGACACTAGAAACTGTAGAAACTGGCTGAGGCCAAAGCTCCGCTCCTCACTGTAGTGAGGGAGTGGGGGGAAACCAGGGTCCTTGGAAACTGACAGGGGATACCAGGGAATTACCCCTCAGAGCAGTATTACAGGAGACTCCTGTGCATAGGAGATAAGAGACCACAGAGCACGGGGGCAGGCCAGCACACTAACAAACTTAAGAGTTGGGGAAGAACCAGCCTGAGGCAAAAAGCTCCACCACTTAAATCCACAGAAAACCCACCCATAATAACCAGACCTCTGACCAAAAAGGAAAGGGAAAACCACCAAAGGGATGGCTCATACTGCCCAAGATCAACCCTCCAAGAAGAAAAAGTGACTATTGAAAACTTTTATGGGGGGAAAACCCAGGCTACAGAGGAAAAAGAGGATGAAATTCAAACAAAATCAAAACATGCCTCCCCAAATGGAAATTATCCACAAGCTCTGGAAGAACTCAAAATGGAGCTTATCAAAAAGATGGAAACCTTCTGGCAAGAAAAATAGGGGATAATTCAGAAAGAGGTCAACAGCCTGACAGACAAAAACTCAAAATTGGAGAAAGAGCTGGAAGCCTCGAACAAAAGGGCAGACCAAACTGAAAAGCAAAACCAGTCCTTAAAGATCAGAATTAAGCAACTGGAAGACAATGATCTTGCAAATCAGCAAGAATTAATAAAGCAAAGTCAAAAAATTAATGAATGAGAAGAAAACATAAAATATCTCACTGACAAGGTGACAGACCAGGAAAACAGAGGGAGGAGAGACAATTTGAGAATCATTGGTCTACCTGAATAACCAGAGATCAACAAAAATCTCGATGCCAAACTACAAGAAAGCATCGAAGAAAATTGCCCTGATGTTCTCAAGAAAGGGGGCAAAATAGAAATAGAAAGGGTTCATAGAACACACTCTATACTAAAACCCCAAAACACAACCCCCAGGAATGTAATCGCCAAATTCAAGAGCTTCCAAGCTAAGGAAAAAACCTTACAAGAAGCTAAAAAGAGAAATTTCAGATACAGAGGAGCCCCCATAAGGATCACACATGACCTAGCAGTGAACATACCAAGAGACCGAAAAGCCTGGAACACGATATTCAGAAAGGCAAGAAAACTGGGTCTTCAACCAAGAATCAGCTCCCCATCAAAACTGACTATATGCTTCCAGGGGAAAGTATGGGAATTCAACACAATAGAAGATTTCCAATATTTGCAAAGAAAAGACCAAAACTCAGTGGAAAGTTTGACATCCAAACACAAAGAGTAAGAAAAACATGAAAAGGTAAATATGAAAGAAAGGGAAAAGGAGAAAAGTGTTTTTTTTTTCTTTTATTCAAACTCTCTTCTATAAGGGCTACAATCAGATCAAACATATATACTAAAATATGGGGGAAATGTTATATGTAACTTTCAAAAATGGTATGCATTAATACAGTAATCAGAAAAATCACTCATAGGGAAAGATCGGGGCATTAACATGATTTGGAGGGAAAAACCAAAAAGTAAGAAAAGGGAGGGGGAATCGATGGTACTAATATATACTTGAAGAAATAGAAATAAATTAAATATAATAATCTTTGTCACACAAAGATAAACACAGGAAGGGGAGGGGAAGAATTATCTTATAAGAAGGAGAGGGAAAAGTGCTAATTGTTATTACTTAAATTTTTCTCTCAGTGAAATCAACTCTGAGAGGGAAGAATCTAGATCCATTAGGATCATGAATTCTATCTTATCCAACAGGGTTAGGGAGAAGGGAAAACTAAGAGGGGCTAGAGGAAGGGAGTACAAAAAGGGAGGGAAGAAGAGCGGGGAGAGGAAGGGGACAAAAAGGTAGGAGCCAGAAAGGGAAGCATAACAAGGGAGTGGACTAGGGGGACTGATTTAAAGTAAACCATTGGTTTAAAAGTTTATAGCTAAAGAAGAACAGTCAGAATTAGGGGAGGATATCAAAATACTGGGGAATTCACAAATGACAATCATAACAGTGAATGTTAATGGGATGAACTCACCCATAAAACGTAGACGAATAGCAGAAGGGATTAGAATCCAAAACCCTACCATATGTTGCCTTCAAGAAACACACATGAGGTGCGTAGATACTCACAAGGTCAGAATTAAAGGTTGGAGTAAGACCTATTGGGCCTCATCTGACAAAAAGAAGGCAGGAGTAGCAATCATGCATGATATCTGACAAAGCCAAAGCAAAAACAGACCTGATTAAAATGTATAGGGAAGGTAAATACATCCTGATAAAAGGGAATATAGACAACGAGGAAATATCACTAATCAACATGTATGCACCAAATGGTATAGGACCCAAATTTCTAATGGAGGAAGTAGGACAATTGAAGGAGTAAATAGATAGTAAAACTATACTAGTGGGAGATCTGAACCAACCACTATCAAATTTAGACAAATCAAATCAAAAAATAAATTTAAAAAAGGTAAAAGTGGTGAATGAAATCCTAGAAAAATTAGAGTTAATAGATATATGGAGAAAAATAAATATGGGCAAAAGGGAAAACACCTTCTTTTAAGAAGCACATGGCACATTTACAAAGACCGACCACACACTAGGCCATAAAAACATGGCATTCAAATGCAGGAAAGCAGAAATAATTAATGCAACCTTTTCAGATCATAAGGCAATAAAAATATGATCAGTAAGGGTACATGGAGAGCAAAATCAAAAAAATCAATTAGAAATTAAATAATATGATGCTCCAAAATCGGTTAGAGAAAAAATCATAAAAACAATTAATAATTTCATTGAAGAAAATGACAATGGCGAGACATCCTTTCAAACCTTATGGGATGCAGACAAAACAGTACTTAGAGGAAAATTCATATCCTTGAGTGCATATATTAACAAATTAGGGAGGGCAGAAATCAATGAAGTAGGCATGCAAATCAAAAAACTTGAAAGTGAACAAATTAAAAACCCCAAGAAGAAAACCAAATTAGAAAACCTAAAAATTAAGGGAGAAATTAATAAAATTGAAAGTGATAGAACTATTGAACTAATAAATAAGACAAGAAGCTGGTACTTTGAAAAAACAAACAAAATAGACAAAGTACTGGTCAATCTAATTAAAAAAAGGAGAGAAGAAAATCAAATTAACAGTATCGTAGATGAAAAGGGGGATGTTACCTCCAATGAAAAGGAAATTAAGGCAATCATTAAAAACTTCTTTGCCCAATTATAAGGCAATAAATATGTCAATCTAGGCGATATGGATGAATATTTACAAAAATACAAATTGCCTAGACTAACAGAAGAAGAAATAGAATTCTTAAATAATCCCATATCAGAAAATGAAATCCAACAGGCCATCAAAGAACTCCCTAAGAAAAAATCCCCAGGGCCTGATGGATTCACCTGTGAATTCTATCAAACATTCAAAGAACAGCTAATCCCAATACTATACAAACTATTTGACATAATAAGCAAAGAGGGAGTTCTACCAAATTCCTTTTATGACACAAGCATGGTACTGATTCGAAAGTCAGGCAGGTCAAAAACAGAGAAAGAAAACTATAGACCAATCTCCCTAATGAACATAGATGCAAAAATCTTAAACAGGATACTAGCAAAAAGACTTCAGCAAGTGATCAGGAGGGTCATTCTCTATGATAAAGTAGGATTTATACCAGGAATGCAGGGCTGGTTCAATATTAGGAGTTTTTTTTTCCTTATCAACATATAAACCATATCAACAAGCAAACCAACAAAAATCACATGATTATCTCAATAGATGCAGGAAAAGCCTTTGATAAAATACAACACCCATTCCTGTTAAAAAAAACACTAGAAAGCATAGGAAAAGAAGGGTCTTTCCTAAAAATAATAAACAGTATATATCTAAAACCATCAGCAAACATCATCTGCAATGGGGATAAACTAAATACATTCCCAATAAGATCAGGAGTGAAACAAGGATGCCCATTATCACCTCTATTATTTAACATTGTACTAGAAACACTAGCAGTAGCAAATAGAGAAGAAAAAGAAATTGAAGGCATTAAAATAGGCAAGGAGGAGACCAAATTATCACTCTTTGCAGATGACATGATGGTCTACCTAGAGAATCAACCAAAAAGCTAGTCAAAATAATCAACAACTTTAGCAAAGTTGCAGGATACAAAATAAACCCACATAAGTCATCAGCATTTCTATATATTTCCAACACTTCTCAGCAGCAAGAATTAGAAAGAGAAATCCCATTCAAAATCACCTTAGACAAAATAAAATACTTAGGAATCTATCTCCCGAGACAAACACAGGAACTATATGAACACAACTACAAAACACTCTCCACACAACTAAAACTAGACTTGAGCAATTGGAAAAACATTAACTACTGTAAACCTTAAAATTTCACAGACTTATGAATGTTAAAAATTTTACTCCACATTGAGGAATCCTCCAATTCCCTACTTGAAATAATTCCCTACCAGATAGTGAGAACTCTACTTGAATGTGAAAATTCCTTGCTATGGGAGGACCTCTACTCCACCCGTACTTAAGACTGCTTTAGGGGAGAAAACTCCTTGCTATGGGAGGACCTCTATTCCACCCTTACTTAAGAATGCTTTAGGGCAGAAAACTCCTTGCTAAACAATGAAAGTACTTGAAAACCATACTTATAAAGGAAAGGAGTTATTTGAGCCATGCCTATTTTTGGAATTGATACAATGGGATGCTAAGTGCCTATAAAGGTGGGGCAACTTGTAAACTACTTAGACCTAAAAGGTGAAAACTTACTCAGAGGTTTTCTCTTAATGAAATTAGTCGACACAGCAGCATTTTTTTCTGACTTACTAAAGAGATTAATTTACTCAGCTGTGAATTCAAAATGGGCTGTCTTTTGGAAAACATCTACAGTGATTGGTAGATGGAAGAACTTAGGGGAGGTGACATAGGAGATTTTGCCCTTAAAAATAACAGCTCAGAGAAGAGCTGGAGGTCATTCTGAAACATTCAGATTGAGGAAGTCATTCTGAAACATTCAGATGGAGGAGGACTCATTCTGAAACATTCAGATTGAGGAAGGACTGATTCTGAAACATTCAGATGGAGGAGGGAGCTAGTGAAAGCAGCTGAGATGATGCTTGCCTAGTGTCACTAGAATCCTTGTTTAGACAGACCTTGTGGTGAGTGTTAAAAGACTGACTGACTGATCTCTCTCTCTTAAGACTCAGGTCTAGGCCATGTTGGCTTAAGGCCCTTCATACTTATTTCCTTTTTCTCTCTTTTCTCTCTTTTCTTTAATTCCACATTTGTATTAATTAAATCTCTATAAAACCCAGTTGACTTGGGTATTTGAATAATTGGGAATATTTCCCTGGTGACCACCTTATATTTGATTTAAAAACCAAGACACTGTAGTGAAACATATTTTCTGCAGTCAAATTTACTCACCCTCTCTTATATCTATCACAATTTATATCTTCCACCATTTTAACTCACTACAGTTTAAGACCTCAACCATTTTAAATCTAACACTACTCATGGGTAGGAAGAGCCAATATAATAAAAATGACCATCTTACCCAAACTTATCTGTCTATTTAGTGCTATACCCATTGAACTTCCAAAAAAATTTTTTAATTGGCCTTGCAGTCCCAGTTCTCAAAGTATACTATAAAGCAGTGGTCATCAAAACAATTTGGTACCGGCTAAGAGACAGAAAGGAGGATCAGTGGAATAGACTTGGAGTAAGTGACCTCAGGAAGACAGTCTATGACAAACCCAAAGACCCCAGCTTCTGGGACAAAAAGCCACTATTTGACAAAAACTGCTAGGAAAACTGGAAGTCAGTGTGGGAGAGATTAGGTTTGGATCAACACCTCACACCCTACACCAAGATAAACTCAGAATGGGTGAATGATTTGAACATAAAGAAGAAAACTATTAGTAAACTAGGTGCACACAGAATAGTATACATGTCAGACCTGTGGGAAAGGAAAGACTTTAAAACCAAGCAAGATAAAGAAAGAGTCACAAAATGTAAGATAAATAATTTTGATTACATCAAATTAAAAAGGTTTTGTATAAACAAAACCAATGTAACCAAAATTAGAAGGGAAGCAACAAATTGGGAAACAATCTTCATAACAAAAACCTCTGACAAAAGTCTAATTACTCAAATTTATAAAGAGCTAAATCAATTGTACAAAAAATCAAGCCATTGTCCAATTGATAAATGGGCAAGGGACATGAACAGGCAGTTTTCAGCCAAAGAAATCAAAACTATTAATAAGCACATGAAAAAGTGCTCTAAATCTATGATAATCAGAGAGATGCAAATCAAAACAACTCTGAGATATCACCTCCTACCTAGCAGATTGGCCAACATGACAGCAACAGAAAGTAATGAATGTTGGGGGGGATGTGGCAAAGTGGGGACATTAATTCATTGCTGGTGGAGTTGTTAATTGATCCAACCATTCTGGAGGGCAATTTGGAACTATGCCCAAAGGGTGATAAAAGACTGTTTGCCCTTTGATCCAACCATAGCAGTGCTGGGTTTTTTTCCCCAAAGAGATAAGAAAAAAGACTTGTACAAGAATATTCATAGCTACGCTCTTTGTGGTGGCCAAAAATTGGAAAATGAGGGGATGCCCTTCAATTGGGGAATGACTGAACAAATTGTGGTATATGTTGGTGATGGAATACTATTGTGCTCAAAGGAATAATAAAGTGGAGGAATTCCATGGAGACTGGAACGACCTCCAGGAAGTGATACAGAGAGGAGCAGAACCAGGAGAACATTGTACACAGAGACTGATACAGTGTGGTACAATCGAACATAATGGACTTCTACACTAGGGGCAATGCAATGTCCCTGAACAATCTGCAGGGATCAAGGAGAAAAAACAACAACAACTACCCTCAAGCAGAGGACAAACAGGGGGAGTAAAAACACCAAGGAAGGCAACAACTTGACTACAGGGGTGGAGGGGATATGATTGAGGAGACTCTAAATGAACACCTTAATGAAAATACCAACATCATGGAAGAGTTTGGACTGAGGACACATGTGATCCCCAGAGGAATCACACATCGCCATGGGGAAGGGGGAGGAGAAAAAGAAAATGATCTTTGTTTCTAATGAATAATGTTTGAAAATGACCAAATAAAATAATGTATTAAATAAAAAAACAAAGAAGTGCCAGAGCTCAATGATGCAGAATAGAAATGGCACCTCGCCTTTCAGAGCTACTCAACAGTTTTAATGTGCAACTTCAAGGAAAAGGGAAGCTTGTCTGTGAGATGCAATCACATGTGAAAGCATTAGGCCTCCTTATCAAACAAGTGAAGGAGGAAAATTTCTGCCATCTCCCCTTAACTTAAAGTTGCAAAAGGAGTTCCAATTCAGATTTAAAGAGCTTCATCTCCATGAACAGGACATACAGCTTTTACGTAACCCATTTTCTATTGACATTGAAAATGTGGATACAATTTACCAAATGGAACTGTCTGAACTGCAGAATTGTGGCTCTCTGAAAGACGCATTAAAGTCAAGCAGCTTGCCTAATTTTTATGCGTTTCTCCCCTCTGAGACATATCCTAATCTCAGGAACCACGCACTCAAAATGGCAACCATCTTTGGCAGCACTTATATCTGTGAACAGACTTTTTCCAGAATGAAACATCTGAAATCTTCAGCCAGATCTAGACTAACTGATACACTTGTTATGGATACATCACTTGTTAAGGCTAGCAGTGACAAATATGGAACCGGACATTGACCAAAAGCAGGCCCATAGTTCCCATTGAAATACTAGTCAGTTTGTTGATTTAAATTTACTTGTTCCTCATTTTAAATATTGTATTTGTTCCTGTTTTGATTTTTTACTTTAAAATAAGATATGTACAGTGTGTATAGGGATTTGTTCATAGTTTTGTTTTTTTTATATATATATTCCAGCCCTCCAACAGTCTGAGGGACAGCGAACTGGCCCCCAGTGTAAAAAGTTTGAGGACCCCTGCTCTAGGGAGGGGATTTAGGGGGGAAGTTAGGTGGTTCAGTAGATTGAGAGTCAGATTTTGAGACAATGTGAGGTACTGGGTTCACATCTGATCTCAGACACTTCCTACCTCTGTGACCCAGGGCAATTCACTTTACCCCCACTGTCTAACCCTTAGTGTTCTTCTGCCTTGGATTCTAAGATGGAAAGTAAGGGTTTAAAAAAAAGATAAGAGTTTGTGGATTACTTAATCTCTGTAATAAGGAACTAGATCCCTAAAGAGGCAGTTATAGACCATTATTCAGGCAGAGGCCTCATCAATAAAATATAGAGACAACTTTGTCAAATACATAATAATATTGGTAACTTCCCAGTTGATAAATGGTCAAAAGATATGGAAAGACAATTTCGGGGTAAAGAAATCAAAGCTATACACAAATATATGAAAAAATACTCCAAATCATTAGAGAGATGCAAACAAAACAAGTCTGAGATATCATTTCACACCTATCAGATTGGCTAAAATCATAAAAGGGCAAAACGACAAATGTTGGAGGGTATGTGGGAAAATGGGGACACTTAAAGCAGTGCTGGTGGAACTGTGAACTGATCCAACCATTTTGTAGAGAAATCTGGAATTATGCTCAAAGAATTACAAAACTGTGTATACCTTCTAATCCAACAATTTATTTCCTTAAAGTGATCAGGAGAAAAATGAAGAGAAACTATATAGTCTAAAATATTTATAGCAGCTCTTTTTTATGGTGACAAAAAGCTGGAAATTGAGGGGATGTCCATCAGTTGGAGAATGGCTAACCAAGTTATGGCACAAGATTGTGATGAAATACTACTGAACAATAAAAAATGATGAAGCGATTAATTTTGGGAAAACATGGAAATTGCTACATGAAATTGAGAGTGAAATGAGCAGAACCAAGAGAATATTATATATAGCAATAGAAATATTATTTGAAGAATGATTTATATCTGTCTACCTCAAGAGAAAGAACTGATAAATAGAAATAACTAAGACAAAATTTTATATATATATATTTTGGTCAAATGTTGCTTTCTCTAATGGTGGAAGGGGAAATGGGGAGGGAGTTAACTGGATATTTTAATGTAACAAACAAATTAGTTAACTAATTTTAAAAAGAAGAAATACACTCAGCTTTTGACCAACTCTGATTAAAAGTCTACCTCCCAGAATCTCCCAGTCATTGAATCTCTGGGGACAAACAGAAGCAGTTCAATTTCTTCTGTCACATGCTAGCCATTGAAATACTTGAAGACAGTGATCAATCTTTTTACCCTTCATTGGCCAAGTTTTTTTTTCCTCCAGGCTAAATATCCTCAATCCTTTCATTTGATATTCTAATGACATGGTTTTGAAGTCCTTTACCTTCTTGACTGCCTTTCCTAGTTTTATTTTTGGTTCTCCTTTCTAACATACAGTGCCCAGAATAGAATAAAGGACTGCAGATATACTCTGACCAGAGCAAAGAGTTTAACAGAGCCAGTAAATTATGTGCTTTGGCATCAAGGTCTTGATATAGCTTAGTATTGCACTCCCTTTTCAGACTGCAATGTATCATATCAAGCTTGGAGCTCCCAGTTTTTGTTTTGAGTGAGGTAGTATCAAGGCCCTGAGTCTTTCTTAGATTTCTGTCTGTCCTTTTATAGGCAATATAAAGCTGTAGCTCCCTATATCCCAAAAATGGTCAGGAGGATGATACACAGTTTCTGAGCCACTTGTGGGGATTCTGGGAGAAGAATCAAGCAATCATAATGCCTATTAATCTGAGTGTCTTCATGCTGTTAAATTTAATTTTGGTTGAGACTGAAATATATTAATAATGTGGTCACCAGGAATTTAATTTCTAAAATCCCAAAATGAATTACTAAAGTAAGTGTAATTTATGGTAGTTTATTTACAATAGAGGGACGATATTAAGGAAGATAGAAGGGACTTCCGGTTAAGATGGCGGCTTAGAGAAAGCTAAAGTTCAGATCTCCGGAAAACCCTTCCCGACCGATCTCAAACTATAAGCTCCTAAGGTGCCGAAATTCAAAACGATCAACAGCACAGACCCTGGGAACCCTCCTCCTGGACCTGGACCCGGATCAAAAGGTACGCCCCCCCTCAAAAGCCAGAACCCGAGATCACTTGGACCTAAGGGGTAGGAGCGCAGAGTCCAAGGCTCCAGGAAGCCGCAGCCCGGCCCGGATCAGAGAGCAGGGTCGTTTGAAACAACAATTCTATCCGAGTCCCAGTGAAAGTCACTGCCCTCGGAGCTCCAGCAGAGAGCAGGGTCGAAACAACAGCAACCCTCAGGGCCTTCTATCCGAGTCCCAGTGAAAGTCATTGCTCCCCCGGCAGAGAGCAGGGTCGAAACAACAGCAACCCTCAGGGCAGGCAAGACAGTCTCACGGGCTGGATCCTGCTATCCAAGTCTCAGTGAAAGTCCCTGCCCTCGGAGCTTGGGGAAGCTGCAGCCCATCCCCCCTCAGGCCGACGAAACAGCCTCACGGCCAGCAATTCTGAAGGCAACTTCCGGAAAGCAACCTGAACCAGAGAGCCGGGGGAGAGTGTGGCCTCGTGGTCTGACCCTTCCATTCCAGTTCCAGTGAGGCATATTCAGTTTAACCCAGGGAAAGCTCATAGAACCGACAATCTGCCCAGGACTAAAGCCTCTGAACACCAGACAGAGATAAGAAAAGCTAATCCTCCACATTCAGAGATGGCAAACTCCACATAAGCACAGAAGCCCCAAAATACCAAGAAAAATAAGAAGAAAGGGGCGGCTTTGGACACATTCTATGGAGCCAAAATACAAAATACAAAGCAGATAGAAGAAGATATACAAGAAAATGCTCCAAAATCTTCCAAGGGAAATGGAAACTCTCCACAAACCCATGAAGAATTTGAATCAGAAATGACCAAAAAGATGGAAGCCTTCTGGGAGGAAAAGTGGGAAATAATGCAAAAGAAATTCACGCATCTACAAAACCAGTTTGACCAAACTGTAAAAGAAAACCAGGCTTTAAAGCAAGAACTAATAAAGCAAAGCCAAAACACCAAGAAATTAGAAGAGAACATAAAATATCTCACTGACAAGGTGATAGATCTGGAAAATAGAGGGAGAAGAGATAATTTAAGAATAATTGGACTCCCAGAAAAGCCAGAAATAAACACCAAACTCGATATGGTGATACAAGATATAATCAAAGAAAATTGCCCAGAGATTCTAGAACAAGGGGGCAATACAGCCACTGACAGAGCTCACAGAACACCTTCTACACTAAACCCCCAAAAGACAACTCCCAGGAATGTAATTGCCAAATTCCAAAGCTATCAAACAAAAGAAAAAATCCTACAGGAAGCCAGAAAAAGACAATTTAGATATAAAGGAATGCCAATCAGGGTCACACAAGACCTTGCAAGTTCTACTCTGAATGATCGTAAGGCATGGAACATGATCTTCAGAAAGGCAAGAGAGCTGGGTCTCCAACCAAGAATCAGCTACCCAGCAAAACTGACTATATACTTCCAAGGGAAAGTATGGGCATTCAACAAAATAGAAGACTTCCAACTTTTTGCAAAGAAAAGACCAGAGCTCTGTGGAAAGTTTGATACCAAAAATCAAAGAGCAAGGAATACCTGAAAAGGTAAATATTAAGGAAAGAGGAAAAATGTTATCTTCTTCTTTTACTCAAACCCTCTTCTATAAGGACTACATTTATATCAATCTATGTATACTAATATGTGGGGAAATGTAATGTATAAATAGGGGGTAAAGAAAGACCAAATAGAATAATCGTTCTCACACAAAGATTCACATGGGAAGGGGAGGGGAAGAAAACTCCTATAAGAAGGAGAGGAAGAGAGGGGTTTTTTTGTTTTTTTTTTTTACTTAAACCTCAATCTCAGGGAAATCAACTCTGAGAGGGAAAAACATCCAGATCCATTGGGATCTTGAATTCTATCTTACCCAACAAGGGTAGGGAGAAGGGAAAACCAAGGGGGGGAGGGGGAGAGGGAGAACAAAAAGGGAGGGAAAGAGAGGGGGGATGGGGAGGGAACAAAAAGGGAGGGACTAAAAAGGGAAACATCAAGGGAGGGGACAAGGGGGACTGATTCAAAGTAAATCACTGGACTAAAAGGTAGAGCCGAAGAAGAAAAGGTTAGAATTAGGGAAGGCAATCAAAATGCCAGGGAGTCCACAAATGACAATCATAACTTTGAATGTGAATGGGATGAACTCACCCATAAAACATAGATGAATAGCAGAATGGATTAGAATCCAAAACCCTACCATATGTTGTCTTCAAGAAACACACATGAGGCGGGTTGACACCCACAAGGTCAGAATTAAAGGATGGAGTAAGACCTTCTGGGCCTCAACTGATAGAAAGAAGGCAGGAGTGGTAATCATGATATCTGATAAAGCCAATGCAAAAATAGACCTGATCAAAAGGGATAGGGAAGGTAATTATATTTTGTTAAAAGGGACTCTAGACAATGAGGAAATATCATTAATCAACATGTATGCACCAAATAATATAGCTCCCAAATTTCTAATGGAGAAACTAGGAGAATTGAAGGAAGAAATAGACAATAAAACCATACTAGTGGGAGACTTAAACCAACCATTATCAAATTTAGATAAATCAAATCAAAAAATAAATAAGAAAGAGGTAAAAGAAGTGAATGAAATCTTAGAAAAATTAGAATTAATAGACATATGGAGAAAAATAAATAGGGATAAAAAGGAATACACCTTCTTCTCAGCACCACATGGCACATTCACAAAAATTGACCATACATTAGGTCACAGAAACATAGCACACAAATGCAAAAAAGCAGAAATAATGAATGCAGCCTTCTCAGATCACAAGGCAATAAAAATAATGATTAGTAATGATACATGGAAAACCAAATCTAAAACCAATTGGAAATTAAACAATATGATACTCCAAAACCGTTTAGTAAAAGAAGAAATCATAGAAACAATTAATAATTTCATCGAGGAAAATGACAATGGCGAAACATCCTTTCAAACCTTTTGGGATGCAGCCAAAGAGGTAATCAGAGGTAAATTCATATCCCTGAATGCTTATATTAACAAACAAGGGAGAGCAGAGATCAATCAATTGGAAATGCAAATGAAAAAACTCGAAAGTGATCAAATTAAAACCCCCCAGCAGAAAACCAAATTAGAAATCCTAAAAATTAAGGGAGAAATTAATAAAATTGAAAGTGATAGAACTATTGATTTAATAAATAAGACAAGAAGCTGGTACTTTGAAAAAACAAACAAAATAGACAAAGTACTGGTCAATCTAATTTAAAAAAGGAAGGAAGAAAAGCAAATTCACAGCATTAAAGATGAAAAGGGGGACAGCACCTCCGATGAAGATGAAATTAAGGCAATCATTAGAAATTACTTTGCCCAATTATATGGCAATAAATACACCAATTTAGGAGAAATGGATGAATATATACAAAAATACAAACTGCCTAGACTAACAGAAGAGGAAATAGAATTCTTAAATAATCCCATATCAGAAATTGAAATCCAACAAGCCATCAAAGAACTTCCTAAGAAAAAATCCCCAGGGCCTGATGGATTCACCTGTGAATTCTATCAAACATTCAGAGAACAGTTAATCTCAATAGTATACAAACTATTTGACATAATAAGCAAAGAGGGAGTTCTACCAAACTCCTTTTACGACACAAACATGGTACTGATTCCAAAACCAGGCAGGCCAAAAACAGAGAAAGAAAACTATAGGCCAATCTCCCTAATGAATATAGATGCAAAAATCTTAAATAGGATACTAGCAAAAAGACTCCAGCAAGTGATCAGAAGGATCATTCACCACGATCAAGTAGGATTCATACCAGGGATGCAGGGCTGGTTCAACATTAGGAAAACCATCCACATAATTGACCACATCAACAAGCAAACTAGCAAGAACCACATGATTATCTCAATAGATGCAGAAAAAGCCTTTGATAAAATACAACACCCATTCCTATTAAAAACACTAGAAAGCATAGGAATAGAAGGGTCATTCCTAAAAATAATAAACAGTATATATCTAAAACCAACAGCTAATATCATCTGCAATGGGGATAAACTAGATGCATTCCCAATAAGATCAGGAGTGAAACAAGGATGCCCATTATCACCTCTACTATTTAACATTGTACTAGAAACACTAGCAGTAGCAATTAGAGAAGATAAAGGAATTGAAGGCATCAAAATAGGCAAGGAGGAGACCAAGTTATCACTCTTTGCGGATGACATGATGGTCTACTTAAAGAATCCTAGAGATTCAACCAAAAAGCTAATTGAAATAATCAACAACTTTAGCAAATTTGCAGGATACAAAATAAACCCACATAAATCATCAGCTTTTCTATATATCTCCAACATAGCTCAGCAGCAAGAACTAGAAAGAGAAATCCCATTCAAAATCACCTTAGACAAAATAAAATACCTAGGAATCTACCTCCCAAGACAAACACAGGAACTATATGAACACAACTACAAAACACTTGCCACACAACTAAAACTAGACTTGAACAAATGGAAAAACATTAACTGCTCATGGATAGGACAAGCCAATATAATAAAAATGACCATCCTACCCAAACTTATTTATCTATTTAGTGCCATACCCATTGAACTACCAAAATACTTCTTCACTGATTTAGAAAAAAACCATAACAAAGTTCATCTGGAAGAACAAAAGATCAAGGATATCCAGGGAAACAATGAAAAAAAACACATATGATGGGGGCCTTGCAGTCCCTGACCTAAAACTATATTACAAAGCAGCAGTAACCAAAACAATTTGGTACTGGCTAAGAAACAGAAAGGAAGATCAGTGGAATAGACTGGGGGAAAGCGACCTCAGCAAGACAGTATACGATAAACCCAAAGATCCCAGCCTTTGGGACAAAAATCCACTATTCGATAAAAACTGTTGGGAAAATTGGAAGACAGTGTGGGAGAGACTAGGAATAGATCAACACCTCACACCCTACACCAAGATAAATTCAAAATGGGTGAGTGACTTAAACATAAAGAAGGAAACCATAAGTAAATTGGGTAAACACAGAATAGTATACATGTCAGACCTTTGGGAGGGGAAAGGCTTTAAAACCAAGCAAGATATAGAAAGAATCACAAAATGTAAAATAAATAATTTTGACTACATCAAACTAGAAAGCTTTTGTACAAACAAAACCAATATAACTAAAATCAGAAGGGAAACAACAAATTGGGAAAAAATCTTCATAGAAACCTCTGACAAAGGTTTAATTACTCATATTTATAATGAGCTAAATCAATTGTACAAAAAGTCAAGGCATTCTCCAATTGATAAATGGGCAAGGGAAATGGATAGGCAGTTCTCAGATAAAGAAATAAAACTATTAACAAGCACATGAAGAAGTGTTCTACATCTCTTATAATCAGAGAGATGCAAATCAAAACAACTCTGAGGTATCACCTCACACCTAGCAGATTGGCTAACATAACAGCAAAGGAAAGTAATGAATGCTGGAGGGGACGTGGCAAAGTAGGGACATTAATTCATTGCTGGTGGAGCTGTGAACTGATCCAACCATTCTGGAGGACAATTTGGAACTATGCCCAAAGGGCGACAAAAGAATATCTACCCTTTGACCCAGCCATAGCACTGCTGGGTCTGTACCCCAAAGAGATAATGGACACAAAGACTTGTACAAAAATATTCATAGCTGCGCTCTTTGTGGTGGCCCAAAACTGGAAAATGAGGGGATGCCCATCAATTGGGGAATGGCTGAACAAACTGTGGTATATGTTGGTGATGGAATACTATTGTGCTAAAAGGAATAATAAAGTGGAGGAGTTCCATGGAGACTGGAACAACCTCCAGGAAGTGATGCAGAGCGAGAGGAGCAGAACCAGGAGAATATTGTACACAGAGACTAATACACTGTGGTATAATCGAACGTAATGGACTTCTCCATTAGTGGCGGTGTAATGTCCCTGAACAACTTGCAGGGATCCAGGAGAAAAAAACACCATTCATAAGCAAAGGATAAACTATGGGAGTGGAAACACCGAGAAAAAGCAACTGCCTGAATACAGAGGTTGAGGGGACATGACAGAGGATAGACTCTAAATGAACACTCTAATGCAAATACTATCAACAAAGCAATGGGTTCAAATCAAGAAAACATCTAATGCCCAGTGGACTTAGGCGTCGGCTATGGGGGGTGGGGGGGAGGAAAAGAAAATGATCTATGTCTTTAACGAATAATGCTTGGAAATGATCAAATAAAATATATTTAAAAATTAAAAACAAAAAAAAACAATAAAAAAAGGAAGAGAGAAAAGGGGAGAGAGAGGAAACTCCAGCTTCCTCTGAGCCAGTTAGAAATACTAAGGCCCTAATCAGGGGGAAAAGTCTCAAGACAATTGGCCTTTCTCAGAGGTCTCACCTCCAATAAAGGCAGGGTCACTAAGTCAGCCTTTCATTCACCAACGGTGACCATCTAAATGCAAAGAAGTCTAGGTGTCTGTCTTCTGGTCACTCCTCAAGTGTCTGTCTTCCAGTCTCTCCTCCAAGTCAACCTTGAGTCGAATCTCCAATCGAATATTGAATATCTTCTTTTGGCCTCTGGTCCTCTTTTTTTAAATATCTTTTTCTCTTGTGTCACCTCCCCTAAATTTCACATCTACCAATCACAGAAGATGCTTTTCTCCAGGACAGCCCACTCTTTAGTTCACAGCTTCTTTGGTTAGATTAAACCTTTTGGGGTTACTTAACACCTTTTTTGGCTAGTTCATCCTTGTAGTTACTTAACACCTTTTTGTAGTTAAAATGGGTAGATCTACTTAAAATGCTGAGTTACCACCTTTTGGGGATTAAAATCTAAAAATAGATCGTGGATTACAATTCAATCTTCCCAATAAAGGAAGAGCTAAGTATCTTCATTGTTACAATCAGGAGATGGCTAAATCCAGTCTTCATGATGCCTAACACTAGACAAAGCAAAGGGAGACTGCTTTTGGGGGGAAGGAAGCTATTCATCCAGTTCCTAGAGATGAATGCCACAAAGAACCTGAGGTTGCTTTTACCTGTTTATTGATGAGATCAAAACACAGTATGAGGTGTAAGGGGGAAATGGGGTTAATTTTTAAAGGGTTGGACTTGATTATTGAAGAGTGTGGTCAAGAATTAGAAAAAAATTACAAAATAAATAATTTTTATTACATTAAATTAAAAAGGTTTTGTACAAACAAAAGCAATGCAACAAATTGGGAAACAATCTTTATAACAAGAACCTCTGACAAAGGTCTAATCATTCAAATTTATAAGTAACTAAATCAATTGTACAAAAAATTATATCATTCCCCAATTGATAAGTGGGCAATGGACATGAATAGGCAATATTCAGATAAAGAAATTAAAACTATTAATAAGCACATAAAATGTTTTAAATCTCTTATAATAAGAGAAATGCAAAGCAAAACAACTCTGAGGTATCACCTCACACCTAGCTGATGGGCTAACATGACAGCAAAAGAAAGTAATGAATGTTGCATGGGATGTGGCAAAATTGGGACATTAATGCATTGCTGGTAGAGTTGGGAATTGATCCAATCATTCTGGAAGGCAATTTGGAACTATGCCAAAAGGGTACTAAAAAACTGTCTGCCCTTTGATCCAGCCATAGCACTGCTGGGTTTTCCCCCCAAAGAGATAATAAGGAAAAAGATTTGTACAAGAATATTCATAGCTGCGCTGTTTGTGGTGGCAAAAAATTGGAAAATGAGGGGATGCCCTTCAATTGGGGAATGGCTGAACAAATTGTGCTATATGTTGGTGATGAAATACTATTGTGCTCAAAGGAACCAGAGGAATTCCATGTGAACTGGAACGACCTCCAGGAAGTGATGCAGAGTGAAAGGAACAAAACCAGGAGAACATTGTACACAGAGTGATACACTGTGGCACAATCAAATGTAATGGGCTTCTCTACTAGCAGCAATGCAATGTTCCAAAACAATTCGGAGGGACTTATGAGAAAGAACACTATCCACATTCAGAGGATGAACTGTGGGAATAGAAACACAGAGAAAAACAACTGCTTGATCACATGGGTTGATGGGGATATGCTTAGGGATATATCTAAATGATCACCTTAGTGCAATTATTAATAATATGGAAATAAATCTTGATCAATGACACATGTAAAACCCAGTAGAATTTCACCTCAACTATGGGAGGGGGTTGGGAGAAAGGGAGAGACAGAACATGAATCTTGTAACCATGGGAAAATATTCTAAATTAACTAATTAAATAAAATTTAAAAATAATAATTTAAAAATAAATAAATACATTAAAAGGTTTTTTAAAAAAGAGTGTGGTCACCAGGAATTTAATTAATTCCAAAGAGATTTTATTTACAAATTATTTACAAAATGTAGAAAGAGTGAAACAGGAAATCAGAGAGAAGATAAGGTAAGATATCTAGCCTGAGCACTAAGTAATTTACTCTGGCCCCCCTCATGCAGGGAGAGTTAGTTTCAGCTGACCTCAGCAAAGCCAAGGACCTGGGGAAACCTCTCTCAAGAATAGGTTTTTTTCTTGAGGCTGGTCTCTTCAGAGAAAAACTAGCAGTTAAGAGTCAGCCTTTCACTCACCATGTGTTAGTCCAGTCAGCAGATTCTTCTGCCCCTCTTCAGCCTCAACTCAAAAGCATAAAGAATTGAATTCTCACAAGAAGTAGCAGCTCCTTTTAAAGACATTTTCTCTTGTGTCACTTCCTGTGTCTTCCCCTAATTCTATATCTACCAATCACAGTTGAAGTCCTGTCCTAGAACTGCCCAGAAGGCAGTTAATAGATTCTAATTCATTACCAATTATCACACACATGGGTCACAGACCTCCCACTTCACGATTAAGTGGGATATTTACACTTTTGGTGATTAGATCTAAATGGATAGATCTTCATACCTAACCTTTAAATACTGTATTTACATCATGGGGATTAAATCTAAAAATAAACAAGGGTTATAATTTAATCTTCACAATCAGGGGAGAGTTAAATATTTTCATTGTTATAATCAGGGGAGAGTTAAATTTAATTTTCACAGGGGCAACTTAAAAGTTTAATTTTACATTAAGAAAAAAGACTTGGAGAGGAGGATAAGAATAAAGAAGGAAGAGAAGGAAGAGAAGGAGAAGTTCCAGCCATGCCATCTGTATTCAGCTCCACTTGATAATTCAATGCTACATCATTTAAAATGTTAAAATGAAGTGACCCTGGGCTTTCAGAGGTCAATTGGGCTTTATCTTGCTCAGTTCCAGACCTCCACTACACACCTCTAGCCATGTCATCACCCTTATTCTTTTAATCATTTCTATTGCCTCATCTTCCATGAGAAATATTAGGCCTCCAATGAGACCTCTGAGTTTTCACTTTCCTTACAATGAAGCACTCTCTTGTGGCTTCTTCATGACTCAGAACAACTTTACCTACCCAAACTAGCTAGTTTGCCAGAGAAATTATAGACTTAGCCAAGTTCACATTGTAATAAGTGACATTTTAATGATCTTCTCTGCCCCTACTTTCTCCTGGAACATTGAATGATCAGTTTAAGTTCAGGCTTTGGGGGACATTTAGCTATTCAAGGAGAGCTATTTAACTTTGACCATAAAGTGTAAGGGGAGACCCAGAAGAGCCTTGCCTGGGCTTCCTGGAAATTCACAGAAGATGTGCTCTAAATTGTTGGAGGACCAACAAAGATCTACCTCCCCTGTGATTGTTTTTTGTTTTGTTTTAGAGATAAACCAGGATTTGGAATGGAGCATGATAAGTTGGATTCTTTGTCTTTGGCTCATTATTTACTAATCTCTTTTAATAAAATAGGCACTTCCTCCGTTCTCACTGAGAACCTTGTTGTTTAGTAGTAGAGCAGTGATTCCAAGCTCCCTCCCTTTGCACAATGTAGAGGTGAACTGCATTTGTCCTGGAGTGCCAGGAAAGGGGCGGGGGGAGTCAAAGCTAGGTATTTCATCCTTTCTTTGGAAAGAATAATCAAGGAGGGTGTTAGCAGGAAAATTGTCTCGACATATCCTAAACACTCAAACCACATGGAGTCATTCCTGCCAAGACTATAATCTCTATATTCTCAGAGGCCCCACAGATTGGGAAACTACCATCTCTCTCCTTTTTCTCTAATGTCCTCCACATCTGGCTCCAGGAAACACAATTGTCTTCACTAACAACCTCCTTCTTCCCAACCACTGACCCTCACTCCCACTTGTTAGACAGATCCATCTGGTAAACTCAGAACAATCATTTAATTTAAAATACAAAAAGATGTTTCTGCTCTTCTAGTCTACATGAGAATATTACCCATTAAAAGAAGTCAAATTCATACTAAGGTAATTAGCAATTTATCTCTTTCATGTTTTCCAAGTCCACATCTCCCATTAATAACTTGGCATATCCACATGGATATCCCAAAGGGATTTCACATCAGACCCATTATCTTTTCTCCTAAATACACCTCTCCTCCTACCTTCCATACTAATTGAGGGCAACACCACTCTTCTGGTCAACCATGTTTATAAATAACTCAGGACTCATCCTTGACTCTCAACTCTCACACTACTCCTAGATGCAATTAGTTGCCAAGTCTTTCGTATTTCCCTCCCTCCTTTCCCTTCCCCTTCCTGGGGCTGTCATGTGCGTAATTAGAATTTTGTACCCCAGAACTCCATTTCCCAGCACCTCACTCTCCTCCTGTCATTAAATGCTGACATAGGCAGGATATAAATTTTGTGCAATTCTGCCTTTTGCCCTCTTCTCTTTCTGTGGTGGCAGCTGTGGATGTGGAGTTTTTGAGCATGTAGAAAAGTTTGGACACGTGGTTTTATTTTGTTAATTACCTTTTTATTCCTTTACTTCAAATTATAATTAATAAATCTTATAAAATATAATACTTGGAGTTATTATATATTAATATTTCATCTTACAATTACAGGTAATTCCATCTGGGTTATCCATGCATTATCATGCAAAACATATTTCCATATTATTCATTTTTGTGAGTAGTATTATAAAACTAAAACATAAACCCAAATAAGCAATTGAGCAATTGTATGTTTTCACCTGCATTTCAATTCCAATACTTCGTTCTCCAAAGGTGAATAACATTCTTTGTCATAAGTCCCTCAGAATTGTCAAAAATATGACAAATTTGCATTGTCATCTTTGCACAGGGGCCATACTAATCTTCTCTGCATCATTCTGATTTCAGTATAAGTGCTGCCAAAATAAGCACTGTTTATTTGTTTTCAATCATGTCCATGACCCCTCTTGGATTTTTTTTTCAAAGATAAAGTTTACCATTTCCTTCTCCAGCTCTTTTTACAGATGAGGAAACTGAGCCATAGGAGGGTAGGTGATTTGCCCGGGGTCATACAGCTAAGTGTCTAAGGCCAGATTTGAACTCAGAAAGTGGAGTCTTCCTGACCCCAGGCCCAGCATTCTATCCCCTACACCCCCCAGCTATTAGTAAGGTATATGTGATATTTAGGGAAGACCAACGCCTGTGCTTTGAGAGCTAACTGAATCCCTTTCAGGGCTGCTTATCCAACCTTTGGTGTCTTAGCTGACATTCAACTGTCACTTGTGGCTTCAAGAAGCTATAGCATGAGTAACAGAAACATTCCAGAAAACCATCTCAGCAGATGGACTAAACAAGGTTGAAAGTAACCACTAGACCAGTTGATGAGTTAGGAGGATATCTACCCAAGCATGTTCTCCCAAGAGATGGCATTTTGTGCAGATGGCCATGAAGGTGGTAGAAACAGGTATTCAGGAACACTCAGAACTTGGTTAGATATCAAAGATGCCAAGGCCACCCACTGCATCCTGGCCCATCAATAGCTGTCCTGACTTTTGTCTTGGCCACTGGACTTTGATGACTCTGCAAGAGACTGACAACCTTGCACAACTCTGCATTGCTTAAATCCAGTTCTTGCATAAGCTATCACCCTATGACGTCATTGGTCTTCTTCAAAAATGAAGAACAAGGGGGCAGCTGGGTGGCTCAGTGAATTGAGAGCCAGGCCTAGAGATGGGAGGTCCTAAGTTCAAATCTGGACTCAGACACTTCCCAGTTGTGTGACCCTGGGCAAGTCACTTAACCCCCATTGCCTAGCCCTTACCACTCTTCTGCCTTGGAACCAATACATAGTATTAATTCTAATATGAAAAGTAGGCGTTTGGAAAAAATGAACAAGCAACAACTATATTATATAGTATCAATTTAGGTCTGTATATTTTTTCAGATTTCTTTTGTTGATTACTATTTTCTTGCACTGTTTTCTATTAAAAAAAAAGGCATTTAATATGTGCTCCTTTCAGCACTTATTTATGAGTTTTCTATACCTTCACATGTGATTACATTTTTATAAAGATGACATATGATAATGAAAAGAAATATAATCCATAAGATTCCATTAATTAGCATAAGTTAAATGAATCTAGTTTTTGCCGATTATACTCTAGTACACAAATTCCTTCTAGTTTATCTTTGTGTTAGGTTCATCCATTTTTAGAAAGAAGCACATTCAAAGCACCAACAACTACTGCTTTATTGTCTAGACCTTTTTACATTTCCATTGACTTTTCTTTAATATTTAGATTCTATATCACTTGGTCTACATATTTAATATAGACAAACCTTCATTTCTCCGAATGGGATATTTCACATTACTAACACAAGAAAAGAGATTGTGTTGAAGTATAATGCAGAAAGACAAACCAAATAAGATCCTGACTTGTTCTTTCCTTCAGCCACAAAGTTTGTGTGTTTTGAAACCAAAACAGACATGGAACACCTAGTGGCCATTTGCCTCTGTGGAAATAATTAGTTGCAGACCCTCTGAGAGAGTGGAAGAGAGAGCATTAATCTGTGTGTCACAACATGCAGACACGAGAGATAATGACTTTGCTGGTCTTGTGGCTTGCTAACTAGGTACAGACTTGTTTTTTCATGGCAAGGCAGTGACCCAGTGGTACAATGTAGTTGCAGAGATATTAGAAATAATTATACACCACTTTTTGAAATAGAAGGCAAGGCAACAAGAATTTAGTATGTGCCAGTCATTGTGCTAAATGCTGGGAATATATATATATATATATATATATATATATATATATATATATATATATATATATATATATATATACAAACATAAAGAAATATAATCTCTGCCATCAAGAAGTTTATATTCCAATGGGGAAAGACAGCATACATAAGGGAACTGAAAAGTGATTGAGAGAGATGATCAAGAGAGGAGAGGAGATACCACCCATGGGGGCATGGTGGTAAAAGATCATAAAGTTAGAAGCAAGCCAGAAGAGAAATGAAGGACATATCATCTGGGCTCCTCCTCAAATTAGAGACTGTGAAATAGGGGTATGATACTAAATATTTAACAATCTACTTTTTTTTTTTAGGGAAATGTAGGCATCAAACACTTAAATTTAAGCTGCATTATTAACATTTTCTCCATCACATTCTTTGGTCTAGAGTAGACAATCAACAAAACAATGAGTTAAGTCCTAAAGTTGTAGCATTTGTCAATTTCTGAGGTGTGAATGTTCATACTGAAATTTTATTAATGGGGCAATGGATAGAGTACTAATCTTGAAATCAGAAAGGCTCATCTTCCTGAGTTCAAATCTGGATTCAGAAACTTACTAGCTATGCTACCCTAGGCAAGTCACTTAACACTTTGCCTAAGTTTGCTCATCTATAAGTGAACTGGAGAAGGAAATGGCAAGTCATTCTAGTAACTTTTCCAAGAAAACCCTGAATGGGCTCATGGGGAGTCGGACATGACTGAAGAATGACTGAACAACAACATATTATATATAATTTACACATTTTTACATATATTTTATTTACTTGAACAAATTAGTTCAAAATGACTTCAACATACTCCAACCTTGGAAAGAATTTGCCAATGGAAAAAAGAGGCCAGGAAGAGGGAAGTTTCAGAATGAGAAAGCTGAAGAGATGAATAGATGTTCCTGGGTTCAGAGATTCTGAATGCTGAAGAGATTTCCAAGGTGAGATCTCAGCTCATGATGTCAAAGTCCAGAAAAGTCAGAAGTCGAGCTGGGAAAGAAATGAAGATTGGCCAACTTGAGTCTCTCCCTAAAATGGAGGTCCTGATAGGAACACACAGATAAATAAATTAAAAGCATATGTAAAATATATAAATTATATTATTTGCTATTGTCCAATCATTTTTCAGTCACATCCAATTCTCCATGACCCCATTTAGGGTTTTCTTGGAAAAGATAACTACAGTGATTTGTCATTTCCTTCTCTAGCTCATTTACAGCAATCTGAGATTTAGTGACTTGCCCAGGGTCACAAAGCTAATGGAGTCTGAGGCCAGGTTTGAACTCAAGTAGATGACTCCTAGATTGGCACTTTATTCACTGTACCACCTATACAGATCAACAAATACAAAAAACATATAGAACATTATAACAATAATATTTATAGGATGCAATCCATTATGCTACTTAAATATCTCCTAGTATATTGATATTTAAATAATAATGTCCCAAAACTAACAGATAAGTTGGGTATCTTGGCAGAAGGGGAAAGCATCAGTAAAGTTTCATGGAGGAGATGAAACTTGGTCAGTGCTACAGAGGGAAGCAAGGATTCTAAGGAGCAGAGTCAAGGAGGAGAGCCTCCCATGCTAGAGGAGCTTAAGGGAAGAGGTAGGCAGTGTCGCTGAGACAGGTAGACATTTCTCTACTCAGGTCCTCATCTCTTCTCATGTTACCGCCACTAAACTGGACTCTCTGGGGAGTAGTAAAATCAGTAATGTATGCATGGAATTTTAATAATTAGATAAGGATATGAGAATAAGTGAGACTGACTTAGTCTGGAACCTGTTGGTCCCAGGAAGACCAATGAAATACAACGCAATACTGAAGACTGAGAGAGAAAAAGAAAATCCTACCCATTAATTAATGGAGAGGATCCCCCCAGCATCCTAAACCAATTCCAGGATATATTCTAAGAGTTGATCTTTGTCCAAAATGGCTCTTGAACTTCCTGATTTAAAGCAAGTTACTAGGTTCAATAAGCTTGAGTCTACCTACAAGGCTCAATCCTACAACAAAATAGGGATGTAGTAGAACTTTCTTGACCAATACCTCAGCAATTGTCCTTCCTCTAACTTTTGGACTATTCATATTAGTTTCTATCCTTAGTTTTTAGGTCCCTACTGGGAAGCTAGGACTATTTTCATCTAGTTCACCATCCCCATTTTTCAACCACTGTAGTAACTATAAAGGACCTTCTGCACTTTTGTACAACTATCAACTCACACACAAAATTTTTCAGTTAACACTCTGCTTCCAAATCCCATCTTCTAGGAGTACTCACTCCAAGGAAGGGAGAGTCCTTCTCTAAACCAAGATCTCTTCTTACCTAGTCACTTGACTTTTACCACATCATCTTATGTCTAATTTATACCCTATCCATCACCCAAATCCTATTAAAAAAAATGTCCCCACCCTGACTTTCTCATTCCTCCCAATGGATGCCATGAGAACTCTCAAGATTTTTCTGCTCGTCCCCAAAAATTATAATGCAGAATTTAATTGTAAAACATACTCCTATTCCTACTCTGCCTTCTTATACCTACTACACCTTCCAATCCTTCTTCTCCTAGGCATCACTACCATTTACCAAAACATAGGTACCAAAATTGAGATCCATGAAAGGTTTCCTCCTTTCCTAACCATCACCTCTCTGACACAGACAGGGTCACTGTTTAGATTTATAGTGCTGGACATTTAACAAAGAAAGTATTCTGAGGTTAAGGGTATACTAGAGGCAAAGGGAACAATAGAGCAAACCCTGTCCTTGTGCAAGATGGGGAGATGTCTAAGGATCGAGTTACACTCTGGGGTGTCCTGGCAGAAGACAACTTAGCCTCAACTGCTCCCAGGCCTATGATTAGCTCTGTTCAGAGCTGTAATACAAATGTCTCACGAATGAAAGACAGAGCATCTTCTCTGGAAGAAATCGAAGTCTTTGAAGTCCAGCCTTTTTTTAGGTTACTTACTGAATGCTGAGGCCATTGGGCCACATCTGGACTGATGCTATTAGAGCCGTCTGGAAGCTGACCTCTTGGGTCATGTTTCAGGAAGCAGAAACTTTTCCAACACAATGTCTAAAAATGCTTTGAGGTTTATCGGGACAGGACCTGGATCTGCATCTTCTCAGATACTTGAAACTGCTGAATTTTCTCATTTTAATATAGACTTTTCCCATCTAACGAGTCCCAAGTTGCTAAATAAGAACAAGACTCTTCTCCCTTGAACATTTGGCCCTTGGACATTCTCCACATATCTACCCTGTAAATTACAACTCAAAACAGCCCAAGTTTCTGTAGCATCAAATAATAGGTAGAAATATAAGCAGTTAGATGACGCAGCCTGGGGATTCACAGGGAGCCTAATAGGTTTTGCAGAAACATAACCTCCAAACATTGATACAAGCACTAACAAGCATTATTGTATTTCTTTATAGAAAGATGACTTCCCCGCTCTGCCAAATGACTATATTTCGCTATGTCATCTCATAGTGATGCCCCAATAATTCCAAACCAATTCATTATCTAATTAGGGGTCTTCTTTTAGTTTAACTTCTCGGTTATTGTTTGATTTCACAAACCATTCATCTCCTTAGTTTAACCATTCAATTCAACTATATTCCAGACACTGTTTTATACACTGGGAGAAAAAAAAAACAAAAACAAAACTCTCCCTAGGAGCTTATATTCTCCTGAGAGGATATGGCATATACACATATTAAGCTATCACAAGCATTTAAACACTTACTGTGTATGTACCAGCCACTGTGCTAGATACTGTGGATACCCTGCAAGGAATGGCAAAAAGTAGTCCTTGCCCTCAAGAAGTTTGCATTCTTGTTTGCAACAGTATTCAGCTAAACAAGTACACACATGCTATGAATGGGAAAGTTGAAATATGAGCACAATATAAGGAAAATTGGGGAAGAAGAAAACATTTAATAGAAATCAAGGTATGCTTCAAGAAGGAGGTGGTATATGAATAAAACCTTGAAGGAAGGCAAGAATTCTGCCAGGTAGACAAAAGGAGAGTTTAGACTAGTTTGGCTTGTGAAAGAAAACTAAAAATCCAAAAAGCCAACCAGACTTGAATGCAGATTGGCCAAGTTTTGGTGAAAGAGCAGACAGAAAGTTCTTACATTTTTTTTTCTATGCCTGGTAATATTGCCTAACAAGATGTGATTCTAGAGAAAGGTGTAGACAATCATTTTAGGCACAGTTAAATCTATCAATCCAATTTGCTTTTTTTAAATAAACATTTGAGAAATTAATTTTCATTGTTCTCCTTAAATTTAAGGGACCCTCACACAGAGGCACTAGACTTCCCTGAACACCCCATACATACCACTATAGAGTAATGATAACATGGATGCTAAAAGTTAAAGGGAGAACTTCCTATGGTTTCAAGCATTCCTGAGGGGACTTCAAATATATCTCCCACTAATAAAAGGGGACAGTACTAGTACTGCATAATAAAGTACTTTATTACTGTTCTATTTCATGTTGATAATGTTTTACTATGAATTTAATTAATCAATTAAATGTTACATGTAAAAATAAATTTATGCGAAAATAAAAACCAGGCAAGAGCCAGATAATAAAAGGCATCAAGTCACCAACTAAGAAATTTTTATTTTATTACATAAGCAATAGGGAAGACTTGAATAGAGGAATGGTCAACTTGTGTCTTGGGAATATTGTCTTTGACAATTGTGTGGAAAGTGGATTGGAGAAGATATATACCAGGAGCAGAAAAATGAGTTAGGAGGTTATTGGACTAGACCAGGTGAATAGTGGTGAGAGAGTGAGCAACTCTTATGGCCATGAAAAGACATAAGAGGTTAAAAGGGGAATATTTATAAGGTAGTTTCAAATAGACCTGGCAACTGATTAAAAATGGGTGGTAATAAACAGAGGTAGCGGATAACTTCAGAATTATAAACCTTGTTGACTAAAACAATGATGGTACTTTCAATATAAACAGGGAAATTTGGAGGATAAATATGTCTAGGAAAAAAGGAAATGAGCTGTTTTTTGACATAAGTATAAGATGTTTTTGAGACATCCAGGAGGAAGTATTCAACAGGGAGTTGGTGATGCCAAGATATGAGCTCAATAGAAAAGTGGAGGATGTATATAAATATAGAGTCATCGACCTAGAGATGGTAATTAAATCCATAAAACATGATGAGATCTCCAAGAGAGTTCATGAAAAAAGAAGAAAAGAGCCTAGAAATGAGTTTGAATCAACCTATGCAAAGAGAGAAGGCAATACATGATTATAGAGCAAAAGCAAGAAGAAAACCAAGAAAAGGGGGTGAAGTCTCACAGAAGTCAAAGGAGGAGTGTTTAGGAAGAAGGCAAGGTCAATGGTAACAATTGCATAGAGGTAAAGGAAGATACAGAAAAAGACGGAGTTTTAGGATTTAATAGTTTAGAGGTAATTAGCAAACTTAGAGATAACTGCTTTAGTGAAGTGAAAAGAAAGGAAGTTAGGTTAGGAAAGACTGAGAAATGAGTATGTGGAAAAAATGTATATATAGAAAGAGAAAATGATTCTTTCAAGGAGGGTGAAAGTAAAAAGGAGGAGAGGTATAAAACAAAGAAGTTCTACCATGCCAAAGCTCTGCTCTCTCTATATATAATATACTTACTCCATAATTTGGGCTGACTCACAGGGGAAATAACCTAGAACTAGGAGAAAATGCTGTTCCATTTATTAAAGTGCAGTCACTGAAAAAGCTAAATAGACATAGATGGTACAGGGCTAAGTAACAGCCATCCTTGTCTATGGAATCCACCATCCTAGGGCAATCCCCGGACCTTAGGAGAAATGACAATAAACTATGATAACAGCTGATATTTATACAGCTGTTTGAAGTTTGCAAAGCCCACACATTCTATATAATCTCATTGATCTTTATGACCACCCTGTAAAGTGTCAACTTGAAACCTGGACTTCCCAAATTTACCCCTGCCCTTTGAGAAACCCCAGTACCAGGCGCACCTGTTTGGGGCTGAACTGTTTGGGTACCCTAGTTTGGGTGAGATTAGTGGACATAGTCAAATGTTGAGCACCTTTATTTGTTTTAGAAGCTTCTTCCATTGCATTAAAGTTCTCTCTGTGGAAGCCTAGCTCTTAGTTTGACCCTTTCCTTGGCATTTGTTATAATTGACCATTCCCTGATACCTCAGTTGCTGGCTGAAAACCTCTTTGCAACTTGCTTGCACTTTGCCTATACATGCTTGCTGTACCAAGTTCTCCAGGAGTTATATATATTCCTCAACTCCTATTGTTCCTCGGAAGATAGATAATCTAACATGGTTAGTCTCTCAGAGATACAGTTGGCGGCTGAATAGTGGACACTATCTCTTTCCTGATTAAAGACTTGGTTTTTCTGACTATTTTAATAGTTCTGTTTTTTTTTTCAAGTTAACAGAGGTATATACAAAATAGGTATTCTCACCTTTTTGTACATAAGGAAATGAAGGCTCAAAGAGGTTATGTGACTTGTGCATTGTCATCTAGCTAGTGTCAGAAGCATAATTTGAATGAAGATTCCTCCTGAATCCATGTCCAGTCCTCTATCCACAATGAGAGAGAAATTAAGTGCTGATGCAAAGTTACAAAGCTGGTAATTGTCAGGGCTTGAGCTAAGGTCTTTTGACTCCAAAGATTCAGATTCCTGCTCTGGGGCTTTGCTGTTTAATATCAGCCAAAACTTCCATTTGGTCTCCCTAACTTAAGTCTCTCCTTCTCCATTTCATAAAGCTCCAATTTGAGATGTTGTTTGATTTTCCAACCCATTCACCTCCTTAATTTGGTAATTCAACACAACTATTTACAACACACTATACTGGACATTGAGAAAACAAAAACAAAAATGGCATGAATATAATGATCCAGGACAATTTTGAGACACATGGCAAAGAATGCTATCCACCTCGAGAGAAATAACTCTTGGAGTCAGAATGTAGATGAAAGCATACAATTTTTCAATTGTTTATTTGGGTTCGTGTTTGTGGGTTTTGGTTTTATGATACTACCCACTTACAAAAATAATTAACAAGATGGAAATGTTTTGTGGGATAATGCATGTAATAACCCAGATCAAATTGTTATCAGTTCTGGAAAAGGGAAGGGAATAGAGGGAGAGAGATAAGTTCAATCATATAACTTAGGAAAACTTGTTATAATTACATGTAATTGGGTTCATATGCATATATATATATATACATAAAGAGAGAGAGAGAGAGAGAAAGAGAGAGAGAGAGAGAGAGAGAAAGATAGAAATACACCATATGGCATCTATACAAATTAATCAATCAACTAACATTTACCTTATACTTACTAGAGATGTGATGTCAAATGGTCCAATAAAATGCAGGTTTTAGGAAGGGCTATAATGTAGGACCATAGTACTCCTTCCCATTCAATAAAGTCCAGTAGTTTCCTATAAAATTCTGAGTTTGGCTTTCAAAGTCCTTTACACTTAGGACCTTTACCATCTAACTCTGATATAGGTACTCTGTGATCCAGGGATATATCCATCTTACTGTTCTTCAAACATGACACTATATTCCTCATCTGTGACTTCTAAATTTGCAAGTTTCCTTCAAGTCTCAACTAAAGCCTTCCCTTCTGCAAAAAAAAAAGTCTTTCCCAAGCTTCTTTAATCTTTATTGTCTTCAGAGATTATGCCTAATTTATTTGATATATATACACATATTTTGCATATAGATATGTATCTGTGTATCTATATATGTGTGTATATACATAAGTATTATATCATTGTTTGAATATCGTCTCCCCACCCCCCACCCCATTAGATTTTGAGCTCCTTCAGACTATGGTATGATAATTTCCAGTTTTGTTTTGGTTGGGGTTTTTGTTGTTATTGGTTTTTTGGGTTTTTGTTGGTTTGTTTGTTTTGTTTTGTTTTTTGCCTTAGTGCCTAGCACATAGTAGCTGCTTAATAAATGCTGATTGATGGTTAGGGGTATGCATAGTCTTTTGCAACAAGTATGACCACTATGGAAGTATTTTTGCATGATAATACATGTATAACCCAGATAAAATTGCTTGCCATCACCTAGAGGATAAGGGAAAGGAAGGAAGAAGACCATTTGGATCTTATAATTTCAGAAAACATATGTTGAAAATTGTTATTACAACTAATTTGGGAAAATAAAATATTTTTAAAAAGAACAAATGCTGATTGACTTACTACAAAGGGTCAGTGTAAACCCAAGCCTTGGATCAGATAAATAATCAAATTTTTCTCAATCATATCAAATCCAAGGGGCAAGGATTGGAGTGAGAAGCTGGGATCAAGAGCAAAGTATTCAATCTAAGGATAAAAAGGACAGAAACCGGAGGGATCTGGACTCTGTTTTCCAAAAGGTTCCCTTTGGTGCTGACAGCATGTATTCCCCATGCTGTGCTGCTGTGTCAGTATGGTCCTGCACTGTGCCCCTGCTATGCCCCCTCCTGACTCACCTCCACTGGTGAGGTCTTTATGGATTTGGACAGTGGGATAAACAAGTAAAGGAGAGCATGAGCAAAAGGAATTCCGTTGACTCTTTGTCATCAAGTAGACATTACCACCCCGCTTTAATGTGGAGAGACAACATGTCTGATAGAAGTTTTCTATGGAATTAATCAAAAATTGTTGTACTGGGGCCACCATTTCTTACTCATCAAAAACAATTCTTTCTTCTCACTCTTTAACCCCCTACAATCTGAATTCTGATCTTATTATTCCACTGAAATTGCTTTCTCTAAAATTATCAATGACTTCTTAATCCCTCAATCCAATGGCCTTTTCTCAGTCTTCATTCTTCTTGACCCCTTTCACACTGTTGACTATCATTTTCTCCTCAATGATCTCTTCTCCCTAGATTTCCAGGACTCTCTTCTCTCTTGGTTCTTCTCCTCATACTGTTCCACAGTCTCCTTTGAGGATCCTCATCCCTCTAATCATAGGTGCCTCATAGATATCTGTCCTGGGTCTTCTTCTCTTCTCCTATTATTCCTTATTACTTCACCCCATACCCTCTCCCTGAGACTATAAGCAATCTGATATCAGTTTTATATGTGCAATGATGTAAAACATTTTTCCATATTATTCATTTTGTTGAAGGGATCTCAAAAAAAATGGAGAAAGAGGGAAATATAGTCTCCATTCAGACTCCATAAGTTCTTTCTCAGAGGGCAGATGACATTTTTCATCATGAGTCTCTAGGATTGACTTGGATCACTGAATTGCTGGGAATAACTAAGTCATTCACAGTTGTTCATTAAAAAATATTGCTGTGTACAATATTTTTCTGATTCTTCTCACTTCACTTTGCGTCAATTCATGGAAGGCTTTCCAGATTTTTCTGAAATCGTCCTGTTCATTTCTTTTAACACAATAGTATTTTGTATTTTATCAAAATTATATGCCACAACTTGTTTAGCCATTCCCCAATTGATAGACAACCCTTCAGTTTCCAATTCTTTGTTACCACAGAAAGAAGTGCTATAAATATTTTTGTACAAATATGTCCTGTTCCTTTTTTTCTTAATCTCTTTGGAATATAGACCTAGTTATAGTACTGCTAAATCAAGGGGTATTGAGAAATCTTTGAGTATACTTCTAAGTTTGTTCAGAATGATTGGGTCAGATCACAATTCCACTAACAGTGCACTAATGTCCCAATTTTCCCACATCTACTACAGCCTTTATCATTTTCCTTTTCTGTCATATTGGCCAATCTGATAAGTGAGGAGGTACCCCAGAATTATTTTAATTTTCATTTCTCTAATTGAGGGTGATTTAGATCATTTCTTCATAGGATAATAAATATCTTTGATTTCTTCCTCTGTGAACTGTCTATTCATATCCTTTGACCATTTATCAATTGGAGAATGGCCTATATCTTTACAAATTTGAATTAGTTCTTGATATATTTGAGGATATTCACTTTTCATAACAAGTGAAATTTACAATATCATAAATACTATTCAACAAATAAAATTCTTAAAACTTAAGCATTTTTTAAACTTAATCTCACCTTCTACTATGTCGGATGGCAGTGTGAGGCATTGTGTATGGGGTATATGGAGTATTCAGAGAGATCAAATACCTCCTGTGTGAAGGTTTGCTGAACTCCTTTCAGGGCTATTCATTCACCTTTGATGTCCACCTTAACACCCCACAGTTACCTGTGACTCCAAGAAGCTGTAAATAGTATGTGCAACTTCTCTGCAGAGGGACTAAACCAGGTTGAGGATAACCAACAGGCCTCAAACCCCTTGGGGAACTGGGGGGATGTCTACCCCAAAAATGTGAAGACTTCTCCTGGCAGAATGGGCAGGTGAGAACAATTCATTCCAATTGTCAGTCCAGACATTTTCTCTGGCTATCTTCCACACCTGGGATATTCCCCCTCCTCGTGTCTCCCGACTGGTTTCTCTTGAGTATCAACTAAAATCTCATCTTCTTCAGGAAATCTTTACCAACTCTTCTTAATTCTAGTTGTTTCTTGAGCCATCTCCTAATCGATAAGTGGGCAAAAGATATGAACAGACAGTTTTCAGATGAAGAAATCAAAGTCAAATATAGGTATATGAAAAAATGCTCTAAATCACTACTGATTAGGGAAATGCAAACCAAAACAATGCTGAGATACCATCTCACATCCATCTGATTGATTAAAATGACAAATGTTGGAGGTGATGTGGAAAAGAGAGCACACTAATACACTGTTGATGGAACTGTGAATTGATCAATCATTTTGGAAAGCAATTTGGAATTGTACCCATAGAGCTATAAAATTATATATTCCCCTAAACCCAGCAATATAACTATTTGGTCTATTTCCCAGGGAGATCAAGGAAAAAAGAATGATCTAAAATATTTATAGCAGCTCTCTTTGTGGTGGCAAAGAACTAGAAATTGAGAGGATGACCATCAATTGAGAAATGGCTAAACAAACTGTGGTATATGATTGTGATGGAATACTATTGCACTGTAATAAATGATGAGCTGATTAATGTGTGGGTTTTTTAATTAATAATCAATAACTAAATATTATATTTTATAAAATTTTATTAATAATAACTAAAGTAAAAAGAACTGCCTGACTTCAGCCTGGTTGCAGGTTCAAAACAGGACGAGGGAAGAGTTACAGCCACTTAAAAACAATAATGCAAAAACGTGGGGACACAGGAAAATGGAACCCTGGGAAAAACTAAGGGACTTCTGGGAGATGAAGTCCAAAGGCTCAAAAAAATCTCCATTTATACAAATGTTTTAAAAATCTTGTAAAGAACTACATGAGATAATGAAACCTGAAACAAATAGAAGCAAGAGAACATTATTTACAGCTACAGATTTAAGATTTGAAGAATAACTTGTTAATGTTCACCTCCAAAGAATGAACTGAAAAGTGGAAACACAAAAGACACAATCTATGTATACAAAACTGTTTTCTGAATGATACTTTCTACAGTGTAGTGAGGGGAGGGAGGGAGAGACTCATATCAGGAAATCAATTCAATTAAGAAAATAAATAAATAAAATTCTAGTGTTGCTCTCTTTTAATTATTTCCTATTTTTCCTACATGCAGTTTATAAGTAGGTGTTTGATTTTCAAATTTAAATTTATTTATTTGTTTGTTACATTAAAATGCCCAGTGAAATCCTTCACCCCCTCCTTCCATTAAAGAAGGTATCATTTGACTGGCAAGCTTTCCATGATTTCTTTTTTTAATTAACCTGCTCATCATTTCTTATGGCCCAATAGTATTCCATCATAATCCTATGCCACACTTTGTTTAGTCATTCACCAACTGATGGGCAGTCTTTCTCTCCCTATTTAGACTGTGAGCTCTTTGAAGACAAAGATGATGTTTTGTATTCTTCTTGTATCCCCAGTAATCAGCACAGTTTCTGACATACAGCAAGCACTTACTAAATGTTTACTGGCTCATTGACTAAAATAAGTCAGGTCAAATCCTTCCTTGAAAAGTCGCTACTTGTGTGAGCAAAATGTCATGGGTCTCCATGTGCCATGTTTTCCTATTCTGTAAAATGACAAAAATAAATCCTGTTCTGTCTACTTCACTAGATTCTCATGAGACACAAATGAGAACATGTCTGTACTTTGAAAATCATAAAACATAAAGCTATTATTATTATTAATTATATTGGCTAGAGTGTTAGTTTTCAGAAACTGCCAATGAACTAATAGAGAGTTTTACCCTCAGAAAGGTTAAACTGCAATTTAGGGAAATGAGAGAAGACATGAAGCATCAGAAGTAATAACATAGTTGGTCAAGCCTAGGGGTTCAAATGAGTTCAATTCAAACATTTATTATGCTCCCACTATGTACAAGTGTGTAATTAGAATGGATTTCATTTCCCAGAATCCTACTTTCATCCTCAGGTTGCATCCTTACCTTTTGTAGATAAAAGTTTTGTGTAACCCCACCTTCTCACTCTTCTCCCACTTTCTTGGTCAGGGAAACTGCTCTTTACTCACAGTTTTTACTTTCCTCTACTTCAAGTGATTATTAATAAAGCTTATTACATATAATACTTGGAGTTATTGGATATTAACTTTAATCTTACACAAGGCTCTGTATACTAGGCACCAAGGCTACATATGTTAAGATTAAAAAGTATTTTGCTCCCTAATCACAGTCTATGGAGGAAATTAAGGGATGCGTAATCTTTAAGGGGAAAGTGAGTATGCAGCATCAGAAAAGGATAAAATATTGGAACTCTTTCTTGAAAAGAAAATAAAGGTCAACACTTCAAAAAGATCAAATATCTCAAAGGAGAAATCCTTTCTAACATAGCATTTATAATCAGCAGGCTCAAGTATGGATGAAGCCAAGGTCACCACCCTAAGCCTCATTTGTGATTTGCTCTGTTCCATGGCCACTGGCCACAAATGAGAGCTCATAACAGAGTGAGGATTGTTCAGTGCACATTACACTTGCTATTAGAAAAACAACTAAATTTAAGCATTTGCTCTCCCAATGACAGGCTCAGGAGCACTATCTTTAGAGATGAAGGACAAAGAAAATGGACACGAGAGTCCTGGAGAGTGTTAGCACCACACTCCACTCAACTGAAGCTGGAATTTAAGAATTTTAAAGCTAGTGGATGGCTCATTCACCAGGATGGTTTCTTTGATCTCTGCCACTGAGTTCCTCTCTAAGGATACACATTATTATTAACAGAACCATTTAGGAGTCATCAGACAAAGCCCAAACAATTTATATGACCCATATGTATCAGCTGCAGAAAGTTTGAGCTCTACTGAATAATGGAATTCCACTTGGTGAACCACATGCCTGCGGTGCAAGGCAGCATACTTCAGCCACTAGATCACACAAAAGGATCTAAGGTCAGGGAACCTGGGCTCTATTTACCAGGGAAATTTTATGTGACTTCTTTCAAGCTGGGCAATCCTTCCCTGTGTCTTCCTTTGTGTTCCCATAGGAAACATAAAGGGTAGACCAGATTATTGACTAACACAACTCCCTTCTATAACCATTAAAGCCATCCTCTCCAAGTGAGGATGCACCTAAATACTTACTCCAGTAGAATCCCAGGTCCAGTTATTGCCTCTTTATGTATCACCAGTATTTAGAACATTGCCTGACCCATAGGAAGCCAGACCTGGAAGGAAAATCTGAGAGCGAAAAGTTCTCAAGGTGGAAAGAGATTTCTTGCTCCTTTTCCCACACTGACCATGTAATCAGAGAGTGAATCAATAGGAGATAATGCATCCAGCTAGGGGCAGAGAGTCAGAATGAGTCCAGACAGTTGAGAAAAGTTCATCACCTGAGGAGAAAAGAAACTTCAAGGAGCGTGAGCCTTCAGGGTAAAGAAGAGAACTGGAGATAGAATCCTCATGAGTAGCTTCCGAAAGTATTTGTATGTGCCCAGTGATTTCACGCAGCTTGGTACAGAGGAAAGAATGAGTGCTGACTCTTACTCAATATTTCATTTAAAATTTCATCTGTGTTCATTAGGGATTTTGGTCTTTAGTTTTCTTTTCTGTTTTGACTCTCCTTGAATAATATATCAAAACCATATCTGCGTGATAGATGGAATTTGACAGAATCCTTTCTTTTTCTATTTTTGTAAATAATTTATGCAATATCATAATTAGTTGTTCTTTGAATGTTAAAGAGCTTTCACTTGTGAATTCATTTGGTCCTGGAATTTTTCTAAGTTCATTTATGGCTTATTTAATTTCTTCTTCTGATTGGGGATTATTTAACTTCATCATTTCTTGCCCCATTAATTTGGTTATTTTATATTCACAAATTCCATTTAAGTTGCCAGTTTGGGGGGGTTTTTTACATAGAGTTGGGCAAAAATAGTTTCTAATAAAAACCTTAATTTCTTCATTTGTAGTGAATTTTTTTTTTACTTTTGATACTAGTAACTTAAGTTTTCTTCTTTCTAATCAAATTAGCTTAGGGACAGCTAGGTGGCTGAGTAGATTGAGAACCAGGTCTAAAGAAGGAGATTCTGGGTTCAAATCTAGCCTCAGACACTTCCTAGCTGTGTGACTCTGGGCACCCCCATTGCCTAGCCCTTACTGTTCCACCTTAGAACCAATCTGCAGTATTGATTCTAAGATGGAAGCTAAAGGTTTAAAAAAAATCAAATTAGCTAATGATTTGGATTTAGTTTTTTTTTTTTAACTAACTCCTAGGTTTATTTATTAATTCAATGGGGTTTTTGTTTTCAATTTTGTTAATTTTATCTTTGATATTGAGAATTCCTATTTTAGTGTTTAATTTTTTTTTCATTTATGGAGTTTCTACTATTTTTAGTTGCAGTCCTAATTCATTGGTTTGTTTTTTCTCTTCTTTGTTAATAAAAGAGTTTAGAGATATAAATTTTCCCCTAAAAACTGCTTTGACTACATCCCTACAATTCTGCAATGTTGTCTCATTGTTTTCATTATCTTGAATGATATTATGCTTTCTATGATTTGTTTTTTAGCCCATCAATTCTTTAATATCTTAATATCTTAAAATTGTTTAGTCTCTAATTTATTTTTAATATTTTAGCCCTATTTTATTTCATATAATTTTTTGCATCCTACTCATTCTATATAGTATTTCTGCTTTCCTGCATTTGTGAACTTTTTTTTCTAAGATGAAGCTGAAGAAAATGTAAGCATTTTTCAATTTCCATTCAATAATTGCCAAAAATCTCCCATATCTATTTCTTTCCTCACACCCTATTCAGATCCTTAATCTCTTTCTAGTTAATTTTTTGTCATACTAACATAGAACTGATAAGGGATAAATTGGGGACTTTCAGCATTATAGTTTTATTCCCTATTTCTCTTTATAATTCATTTAAATTTTGTTTTAAGTATTTAAAAGTTATGCCACTGGATACATAAATTATAAAGTCAATTCACTGTTACCTTTAAATAAACTTTTCACATTTATTTCTTTTTTTAAAAAACCCTTACCTTCTGTCTTAGTATCAATTCTAAGACAGAAGAACAATAAGGGCTAGACAATTGGGGTTAAGTGATTTGCCCAGTCACACTGCTAGGAAGTATCTGAGGTCAAATTTGAACCTAGGTCCTCCTGGCTCAAGGCCTGGTACTCCATCTACTGCCCCTGTATTTATCTCTTTTAATTAAATATTTCTTTTTTCTGTTGCCTTATCTGAAATCATAATGCTACTGCTGCTTTTTGTGTACAAATGAGGCATAATAGATTTTGCTCTACCTATTATATGGGTCTTTATATTTCAGCATTCTTTAATTTTTCTTCAATATTTCTCATATATTGTTGGATTTTGCTTTTTAATCCATTCTAACTTCTTCCATTTTGTGGGTGAATATATCCTTTTCACATTCAAGAGTATTTTAGTAAATTGAATCATGCCATTCTGTTCTCTCATACTTTTTTCATTTCTATGTTCCATACTCTCTGTTCATTGCAAATTATTGCCTTTCACTTTCCCCCTTTTAACTTTGTTTTCACCATTTTTCACTACCTTGTATGTGTCCTGCCTTCTTTTAACAAGTACAGATAAAAGTGAGGTTCAATGACACCTACTCTCACTTACTTCTTAAGTTTGTACAACCCAATAATGTGTTCATATATTTTCCATCTTTTCTCCCATTTTCCTCAAACATATCTTTCCCTTACTCCTTTTTTCTTACATCTAAAGTAACATCACAACTATTATACTATATGATCAGGTTATATTGATATCAGAAATAAAAGGTTGGTTTGATATTAGAGAAATTAGAGAAACCATATTAACAACACAATCAACAAAAATCCTAAAACTTTATTAAAAAGTACAGAAAAAACTTTTGATAAACATTCATTCCTGTTTTTTAAAAAACATATAAAATTGGAAAAAGTGATAAATACTATATATGTAAAACCAAGAACTATTACATTTAATATAATAATCATAAATAAAGAAGAAACAAAATTATCATTTTTGCAGGTGATATGATGATATAAAAATCCCAAGGAACCAAGTAAAAAATTAATTAAAATAATAACTCCAGTAAAATTATACAATATGAAATAAATCCATGCAAATCAGTATTTCCATATGTAACAGTTAAAATTTAGGGGAGACTGAGGCATCTAAGGCAGGTAGAAATTAGTTTCTCTCTGCAAGGAGTATTATATTTTTTAGAGGTTTATTGAAGATTAAGGATTAAAGAAAATACAGGATAAGAGACACGTGTCCAGGCCATAGAGAGGCCTAGACACAACCTCACCTACATTATGAAAAAAGCCAGGCCTGCCCCAAAACGGAAGTCCAACCACCCAGAGAGCCTTTGAATTAGCTTAAATACCTTCTAGATCTCAGCCCAGGTGAGGTTACAAGGCATTCTGGGGAAGTGGAGCAAAGGCTCATGGGGATTGTAGTCCTGTATTCGAGTCTATTTTTTACACATACTATACCAATTAAGCCCAGCAACAAGAGAAAGAAAGTAGAATTCTATTTGAAATTACTATAAAATCTATAAAATACTTGGGAATTTGCCACAAGATACATATAAGAACTATACAAATATGACTATAGACTATTTATAAAAATAGAGATAGATAAATCATATGAAAAACATTAATATCCTTGGTAAAGATAAGACAATATAACAAAAATGACAATAAATCTCAAATTAATTTACATATTCAGTGGTATTCCAAAGTACCAAAAAATTCTTTTATAGAATTAGAAAAAAATAATGAAATTCATATGGAGGAAAGAAATGGCAAGAATATGAAAAGAAATAATGAAAAGAAGTGAAAACTAAGACCTAGAAATGTCTTATCTCAAGCTATATTAAAAAGTAATTATTCAAAAAAGTGGTATTGGTTAAAAAAATAGAGATCTATGAATGGAATAAATTATGTATACATCATATAAAAACAAACATTTAACATACTAATGTTTTATAAACACAGTTTCCCCAGCTACTAATACAAGTACTCATTATTTGATAAAAACTAAAGGGAAAATTAAAAAGAATATGGAAGAAATTCAATTTAGACCAACACCTTGCAAAAGCTACTTATACAAAAATAAGCTCCAAATGGACAAGTGACCTAGATATATAAGATCACATGATGAACAAGTTAGAAAAACATGGAGAAAATTACCTCAAATCTATGAATAGCAGAAAAGGTCATGACCAAATAATAGAAAGGATCCCAATCAATCAGTCAGTCAAGAAACATTTATTAAGCACCTTCTATGTGACAGGCACTAAGCTACCATGCAGGAGATACAAAAAGAGGTAAAAGACACTCCTTGCCCTCAAGAAGCTTACAATCTAATGGGACACTTATATAAATGTAGAAAATTTAATTGTAATAAAGTGCTATGTAAATGGCAACTGTTATCATTATCCCAATATTATAGATGAGAAAACTGAGACTCAGACCATGAAATAATTTGCCCACTGTCATTCATTTTTAGAAAATGGCACCGCCAAAGAAGCCTCCTAACTCCAAGCCCATTTTCTTCAAACTACACTCAAAAGAAACAAAGATTATAAATTTTATGTAATCAAAATTAAAAAGGTTTTGCACAAACAAATCCAATAAAGATAAAAGGAAAACAGTGAAAACAATCACCATTCATAATTCCAGAAGACCAGAGATAAAACATTATCCATAATAAAGAAGTAAAGAATTTAGAACACAAAATGAGACACCTATATATTTATATCTGTGTGTGTCTATTTATCTATCTACCTATCTATTAACAGCCATTGAAGAATTTCTTTTACTTGATTTTGCACATGTATTACAAAAATCTTATTTTTTTTTTTAGGTCTAGCACTCTGTCCACTGCCTCATGTAACTGTCTCTTGATTATCTTCCATTTGTATTTATGGGTCTTTTCTATACAGTTTTAGAATAATATAAATATATATATATAATTTTTCCATTATATTGTAAATATGTTGAAGGCAAAGAATGTCCTTTGCCTCTTTTGGCATCCCAGCACTTAGCCCAATGCCTGGCACATAGTAAGTGCTTCAAAAGTATTGATTAATTGATTGATTTGTAGGTCATATTTTCCTGTCGAATGCATGTTCCTTAAGGGCAGGGATCTACCATGTTTTTTCTTTTTAATCATTAATGCTTAGCTGCTAATAAATGCTTATTAACTGACCAGCTGAGCCAAGTTCTTCTGACCTTATATGCAGAAGTCTTCCAATATACCATGCTACCTTCCACTTTTCCCTTATCCCTGAGCCTCACATTCTTCATCTATTTGCCTGGATTTTTTTTAATATAAAATTATTACTTTACCCATTATCTCTAGAGTTCATGAGAATTGTCACTGTAGAAGCAACTTTCAAGGACACAAATCCTCTGATGGTCTGTAATTTATGGTTTGAGAGAATTATTTGAGACACTGAGAGGTTTAGCCAGTATGTGTAAAAGACAATAATTGAACCCAAGTTTATCTGACTCCATAGCAGTCTTTCTATGCATTAGGCTAAACTATTTCCCTTTCTTATCTATAAAAGGAGAGAAATAAAGCTTGTCTTATCTATTGTAGAGGATTGTGGAGGAAGGATGGTAGAAACCTTAGAGGTTCTAGAAATGTGACCTAAGACTTCCTAATTGGGAAATGAAGGGAATCGACTTTATTATTATTAATAATCATTACTAAAATCCAGGTGAGTTTTGCCCAGGTCTTTTGCCTTCTGGCTATAAAGCTGAAGAACCAGGCAGAAACTGAAAATGAGCCTGAGTCACCAGGCTGAAAAAGGAAATAGACTTCAGAAGGACATTGATTGTGCTGAGCCAGTCTCACTGAACTTGCAAGTGCTTTGTGCAGAGGAAGCCAAAAACATGGATGAATATAAACAGGCGAAGCAAGTGAAAGACCTTGCCTCAGAGTGATTTTCCAAGTGCAGGGAGGAATCCAAGGCTCCCCACTCCTCCTTGACCACCCTGACCCCTGTGATGAGTCATCTCTTTTTCCTCCTGCTACATCACCAGATTCATTGTGAGTGAAGAGGCAGTCCACTGCCTTTTAAGGGCAAAATATCTTCCTTAAATGACTGAGTTGAGACTCATTCAAATGCTCCTGGATCTTCTCCTAAGGAAATTGTCCACAAGACTACTTTTCAAGGTTATACATGACTTTTGCTGCATAAGACTGAAGAACTTTCTGTACACTTTTCACAGCAGAGCAAGGAGGTAGGTAAGGACAGTTTTTGGCAGGCAACCATACACAAAACTTCAAAATGTTCTTCAATATTAGCAAAGTCTAGGTGGCAAACTGAGGCACAAAAAGATTGAGACTTCAGACTCAATATCAGATTAGCTCTCTGTGAAATTATTTCATGACCAAAGTGTACTTTTCTGGAGCTGAGGTGGATATCAGTGAGCCAGCTGGCTATAATTCATAATCAAGGTTTATCCTGCGTATTCCATATTTGGTCAATGGGAGAAGGCCAACCAAGCACTGACCAGGGTCTACCATCAGTATGCCAGTCAATCAATAAGGATTTAGATCACTATATATTAAGCACAGTACTAATTGATTAGATTTTTTTAAAAAGGGCAAAAGGCAGTCAACCCATTAAAGTTTCCTTAAGGATATTTTAAAAGGGTGGGTCAAACTGTATCAACACATGGATGAACCAAAATATCTATTATTTGAATAGTGTTTGCCAACATTGGCCAATCAGGTATTGCTGCAGCCTCCAGGGGAACCATCAAAATTTAGCACTATAATGACTTCATAAAATTGGTTAGTCAGTGAACATGAGATTTAAAGCTGAAAGAGAACTTAGAGGTCATCAAATACCACCTCATCCCTTTACAGATCAGGAAAGGAGAGCTAGAGAGGTAAAGAGGCTTGATCCACAGACCTATGTGATGCTTGGCATTGAAGCTCCATTGATCTGAAGTTGATCGCATCTCCAGAGATAGATGGGCTGAAGTCCAGGACAGTAGTGCAGGGGTGCTGTACTAAAGATTGGCCATTACCAAGAGCACCCATCTTGTCACACTCTATATATGGTATTTTCCCAATATCACATTAATATTATATTGTTGTTCTGCCACAACTCAGTTTTTAAGTACCAATAATTTTCTTATACCTTGGTATTAACCTTATTTTGCTACAAGCCTCTATCTATATCTAGATATTGTTTCATTTTAAAACCCATATGTGTACATATATAGGCTTAGATCTAAAAATGCTGAGAAAAATCAATTTCCTTCTTTAAAATAACATGATGTCCCCTATCTAGAAATCTAATACCAACTGTTTTTATGGAAGTGGGAATATTTTACAGTGAAGCATTCATATTGTCTCATAAGATAATACTTGTAGCCAATGTCATTTGTCAGGGCTCAGCTTGGAGTATGGATAGTCATAGTGTAACACCTGTCCCAAAGCCTTCTCCTCATAGGTGAAGATGATTGTCCTGCCATGCGGGAGTGGCAGGAAAGGTTGGGGAAAGGGGAGAGAGCTCCAGCCTTCTTCAGTCTTCCTTCTGACTCAAGTTGCTTTGAATCTAGCTTCAAGAGGAAAATGGAAGAGGCCAATCCAATTCAGGTTGCTGAAGGAAGACTCTGGAAAGTCATGAGAGAATTTCTCTCTCTCTCTCTCTCTCTCTCTCTCTCTCTCTCTCTCTCTCTGTGTGTCTCTCTCTCCCTCCCTCCCTCCCCCACTCCACTCCCCCTCTCCTCACTCCCAAAGGTAGCAATCCTTTACTCTGTATTGTCTTGTATATATTATCTTATGTATACCTTCTCTGATTTCTGTTTAACATGATTTGGATCAATGGGTTTCTTTGTTAGTCTTTATGTGTGTTCATTGTAGAACTGGTTTCTGGTGGGAAAGGGGTCAAGCTTTAGATATAGAGCTTGGGATCCCAGTTAATGTTTCAGTGATCAGAAGTTAGCTTGAACTTAATCACATCACCCTAGACAAACAAAATTTAAAGGTACAGATAGATATATTTCTAGTCCTTTATCCCCTCTCTGAGGAGAGCAAAGTGGTCTCCCTCCCATCCTCACTTCCTTTCCTGGCAGGAATAAAATTTTCCCTTGGAGAAGGATAAGAAGAGAAGAGGCTAGAAATGTCTGCTCTGCCTTCATTTAAATTTTAAATTTTAAAATTTTTTTATTTTATTGTTTATTAAAATAATTGATTTAATATTTATAAACATAAAATATTCAAATTATAATATATTTATTATTACATTTTTGTTTTATATATAATTAAGTTTTAAATTTAATTTTTTTTAAAAGAGATCAACTCCTGAATGGGCTCCTTATTTCCCTAATCTTTTCCACACAGTTACCAAAATAATCTTCTGAAAGAGCAGCTCTTACCATATTCTTCTTTTACTCAAGAAGCTCGACTATATCCCTACTGTCTCTAGGATAAAAAACAATCTTTCCTTTTAAAGCCCTTCACAGTCTGGATCCAGAATACCTTTCCAGAAACCTCACTTTACCCTGCTTGTCTAGATCCTGGCTTACTAGCTGTTTTATAACAGCAGAATTCTATTTCCTACCTACATGCCATTGCCTAGGATATTGCCCAGGCCTGGAATGTATTCCTTTCTAATTTTTTCCATTTAGAAATTTAAAATTGAGGTTTAACTCAGGTGCCACCTCCTATAAGCCTTTTCTGACTCTCTTCCCCTGGACCCCGGGAAGATGGTAATTTAACCCTTACCAAAGGTTTGTGGAATCTGGAGTTGTTTTAGCTGCTCTTCCCTGGCCTAAGGGCAAGCTGACTACCTTGGGCCTGGAGCTCTAACAAAGGGGATCTGACTTCTTAAGTAAACTACAGTAGACTATTAAAGTTGGTAATTTGGAGTTGAGAAAGATGGTGGGCTAAGAAGTTCCCTAATCTTTTAACAATCTAACTGTCCCAGATCCCTTCAGTCTCCAGTGAAGCTGGAGCTACACTGTCTTCCTCTCTCTCTCTGTCTGTTTCCATCTAACTACCTAAGCTGTGCCCAGCAACAAAAGTCTTTGATGAAGTACAAGTCAAGTAGTTGGATAAGAAACCAAGTGACCAGCCTGCTCCAGGCACTTCAAGTTCAAGCTAGTGATAGCAGAGCTAAAACAGCCCACTGAAGGTATCAGCATGGTCTTTTGTAGTCTGCCAGGGGTTCAAAGATGTCTCTCTGAAAAAAGAATTGCTGGCTAAAGCTCACAGGACAATAAGACTCGGAGTAGGTGGTTTAAGATCTGGAGAGGAGAGAGAGCTCAGTCCAACCCTGTGACACCCCCTCCTCCTGGCAATCTGTTAATGGTACCCACGCAGAATTCCAAATTCTTCTCTTGCATTCTGTCCCTGGCCTCTCAGCCAACTCTGCTTTTTCTCACTCTGCCACACACCATCTTTTCTGCATTCTGATATTTCTGTCTTTCACCCCGCCTCTCCTAAGGTTATTAGTCCTCTCACCGTTCCCCAAATTAGCTTGTACTTAACCATCTATTAAAATCCCAGCAGAATGTTAGCTCTTTGAGGGAAAAGAGACTGTTGTTCATTTTTTCTTTGTATCTTTCGCATTGAGCACAGTGCCACACACTCACGTACAAAGCATACATGGGTGTGTATGTTCAGGTCTGTTGTTACGTATGGAGTATATGTAATATAGTATATATATGAGAGAGAGAAAGGGAGAGGGGGGGGACAGAAAGAGAGAAGCAGAGAGAGAGACAGAAAAAGAGATAGAGAAAGGCAAAGAGGGAGAGACAGACAGACAGAAAGAGAGAGAGAGAGAGAGAGAGAGAGAGAGAGAGAGAGAGAGAGAGTAAAACAATAGGACCAAGGGGCCCCTAGGTCATTAGATCTCTCCCACTAAAGGAGCACCCATCCCTACAGCCATAACAGGCTCAGTCTTGTTTGTCTGCCCTCTAAAGATAAGGTAGGTTCATGGCCCTTTTCCATTCTCTCTGTCTCTTTACACTTCTTACCTTGGAATCCCAAGGAGGGAAAAAATTACCTAAAGCAGTGGCTCATCTATAAGGTATCTCTAAAAGGGAGTGGCAAGGTATTCCAGGTACAATGCAGTTCATGTTTAAGACATTTATTTTACACACACACAAAAGAAATGCTTAAGACATAAAATAATTGAGTCTATAATGACAAAGATTTAAATAAGATACAGTAACCCATCACTTTTATTATACTCTTTGGGAGTGTTACTAATACATAGACTATTTAGTGAGATTGGTGAATGGTGGGAATTTAGGGGGAAGGTTGAATAGACACCTCAGTTAATTCCTTAAAGTCTTTTACCTTCTGACAGTAAATCACTATTTGGTCACTTGTGAAATGAAAGGAAAGGAAGGGTAAGGGAAGAGAGGGTAGAAAATAAAAACAGATCACAAAAGTTTTAGGAATGACAGCAGTCATATTTGTATATAGACTTTAGATCATAAACTCCTTGAGGGCAGAGATTGTGCCATCTGCCATCTGTGTATGATCACATCCTGACCGAATGCACGTGCTAGACACTTTTCATTATTTCTTACACACCCAGACACTTTTACATGTTTGATGCTGAGTTAGTGATTGAAGAAGGACCAGAATTCCAAGTGAGGCAAACACAAGCAAGGCAGAGAAATGGGACAGTTGGTGGCTTCCTTGTGACATAGTAAGAAGAGACTATTCTATATAGATCAGAGTGTACTGTGTGTAGTAAACACAGAGAGTTGTAGAAAATGAGTTTGGATGGTCTTGAGACCATCTGGAGAGGTTTGGATTTGGATTTGATGCAATAGGAAATAAAGAACTGTTAAAGGGAACTTTAACTTAGAAATTATAAATTTTGAATCATAAAAAGTGATGAAAGTGACTTATTAGTATAAAAATGGAGATTTGAACCCCAGACTTCAATCCCCAGAAGTCCTTGACAGTTCCAAGAATTCCCTATAATCTCACTTGAATCCCCACCTGGGCCTAGAACAAAATGGATATTTAAACTGACTGTACCACCTGCTTGCTCTCTGCTTCCGCTTCTAAGCACACACGGCTCTCAAGATGTATTAAGTGAATTGTGAATGGGCTAGTGCTCTAGGCATGTGCCTTCTTATTTTGTATTTCTTTATCCTTTATTTCTAATAATCTTTAATAAACCTCTAAAAATATGATACTTTTAGTAGAGAATCTAATTTAATTTTTACAGTTTGGCAACCACGTCAGTTTTGATGAAATACCCTCAATCTTCTTAACTTTCCTAAATCTTTTCTCTACTGTGACTAAGATCAGTTTTTAATAGCTACTGCCTAGATTTTTTTAAGCCAAGTATCTCCAAGGCTTTTCAGAAAAGCATCTTGATCAACTCACTGGAGCCTGCTTGCCCTTGCCTGCTCCTGCCTGCAGCCATCTGCTTTGGACCTTCTTGATTCAGTATAACTCACCTGGTCCCCGCCCTGCCCAGCCCAGCCCTCCTGCTGCCTACCTGCTTCTGCACTCTAGCAAGCTGGACCTGTGCTCTAGCTCACATGGCCCAGCTGATCCCCAGCCCCAGCAACTCTGGCCTCTGACTCAGATAGCTCATCGCCCCAGGCCCAGACCCAGGCTGCTGGTAGCAGACCCAATTTCATCCGGATCAAAAACCAGCTGGTAAAAATGGAGGTGATTTTTCTTTAGGCTACAATTATTCTCCACATGGCCTGGAGGGCAGGAGATCACAGGTGGGGAGAACAAAGAGAAGGAAGTTGATTACTAGAATGGGGTATTTAAAAGGATATATTTTGAGTGCACTGATTCTGTTACTTCAGGGGAAAACTTCAACTCCCTGCAATTCATTGGCCAAATTTGAGATTACTAAAATCCACCTTCCCTATGGGGAAGCAGCTCAGTGGCTCAGTGAATTGAGAGCCAGGCCTAGAGACGGGAGTGAAACCTGGGGTGAAATCTGGCCTCAGACACTTCCTGGCAGTGTGGCCCTGGGCAGATCATTTAATCCCCATTGCCTACCCCTTACCAATCTTCTGCCTTCTGACAATGGGCATCTAAATGGATAATTTAAAAAAATAAGGAACTTTAAAGAGACTGAAGGTTATACTTTTAATGCTTTTCAGACTCCAATGTTTTGCATTTTACTGATTGTTTTGTTTAAGATTTAATCTTGTTGATTTTAAGTTGATATATTACGGCATTCAATACTATTCTGTTACACTGAATCATTTTAATGTACTGGGTTTTATCCACTGTTATATTCTGTTGCTTTTCCCCTATAACCATACTGAACAAACATTATTGAGTAAGCCCATATAAAAACAGCTTTTCTATTTTTGACTTTATAACTTTATAAATTGTTACATAGAGGATAGATGGACTCCATCAGAAAATTGCTACAATTGTGTAACAACCTTTGGAAAACTTTAATGAGGTAAATATCTCAAATTGATTTGAAGGGTTCTTTAAACATGATTTTTAGATTTTTTTAAACAATCTCTGGTCATTTTGTCTGCCCCTAACAGGAGGTAAGGTCCATTTTAGTAGCTGGAGTGAAATAGAATTATAATCCCCACCTCCCACATTTATAAAAATGTGAACAGAAACTGGGAAGTTAATCCCAGGGCATATAGTACCCCTGGATGGCCCCACAAAAGAGGAGCATCTCTCATTTATAACTTCAGCTCACTTTACCCAACATCAACAGTACAGAGGTTTGGGTTTTTCCTAGACTCCTCTGCCACATTTTTTGTAATGATATATAGATTTCTTGATGATGTTCTAAACCCAAAATGAGTTTTGCTTTGTTTAAATATGTTTACAAAGGTTGAAAGATTTGCTACTTTTGTAAAAATTGTGACAAATATCCATCAGTTCATAGGCTTTTAAAAATGCCATACAACAACTTATGTGAAATATGATAGTGGGTTTGTTTGTTATTGTAATTAACTGGACTATTGAGAAATTTGGGGATATTGATACCTACATATTTGTATTACTGTTCTTTATTTTAAAAAAAAACTGTTACCTTGTAAAATTGATTTGCTTGTACTCACAGTGGATCATGGCCAGATATGAAGAGGAAATGGATCTCATTTTTGGTGAGAAAACCTTGTGTTCTATATTTTCTTAGCTGACACAGTGTGTCAATGATTATAAGCTATATTTTTGAATTTTAAAACTCTTTTATTATATTTTTCTTGCATGTGCAATATACTATTTGGTTTTTTTCTCTCCTTTTATATTTGAAGCACATGTCACCAATATTAAGATTTTCTTTAACTTTTTGATTTTGCAGGAATATAAGTTTAAAATACATTTGCTATAATGTCAATGTAAGCCCCCAAAGCTTGAGACTATAAAAATGATGCCACTAATTGTTTAAAAAAATTATGGGATGCTCCGGTCAAGATGGCGGCTTAGAGAAAGCTAAAGTTCAGATCTCCGGAAACCCTTCCCTACCGAACTCAAACTATATGCTGCTAGGGCACCGAAATTCAAAACAAACAACAGCATAGACCCCTGGAATCCTCCTCCTGGACCTGGACCTGGATCAAAAGGTATGCCCCCCCCAAAAGCCAGAACCCGAAATCACTCGGACCTAAGGGGTAGGCAGAAGGAAGGTCCCAGGACCCATCCCCCCAAACAAGAGCTCTGAGTCCGAGGCAGCAGAGGGAACCTCAGAGCCTCAGGGCCAGCTATCCTGAAGGCCACTTCCTGAAAACAATCTGACCCAGACAGCAGGGAAACAGAGAGAGATGGGGGGAGCCTGTAGCCCCCTGACCAGATCCTTCCATCTGAGTCTCACCGAAGGTCCCTGCCTCAAGGCATACTCAGTCCGAGGTTAATCCTATCAGGAGCCCGAGGAGCTCCAGGAAGCCATGGCCCCTCCCCCCTCAGAGTGCTGGCTCTCCTGGCCAGCTAAGGCACAGAAACAAACACCCTGCGGAAAGGGCCAAGCCAGGCTCAGAGCGTGGAAGTAAGGCAACGGAGAAGCATTGAGAGGGAACTGAGGAGGGCAGTAACACAGAAACATCAGCAATTCCTGGCTTCCACGGGAAGACAGAACAACAACTGCATAGAACAGACAATCTGCCTAGGGCTAAAACCTCTGAACACCAGTCAGAGATAAGAAAAGCTAGTCCTCCCCACTCAGAGAGAGATGGCAAACTCCACAGAAGCAGAAAAACCCCAAAATTCCAAAAAAAAAACAAGAAGAAGGGGGCAACTTTGGACACATTTTATGGAGCAAAAATACAAAATACAGAGGAGATAGAAGAGGAAACACAAGCAAATGCTCTGAAACCTTCCAAAGGAAATGGAAACTCTCCCGCAAACCCATGAAGAATTTGAATCTGAAATGATCAAAAAGATGGAAGCCTTCTGGGAGGAAAAGTGGGAAATAATGCAAAAGAAATTCACGCATCTACAAAACCAGTTTGACCAAAGTGAAAAGGAAAACCAGGCTTTAAAAGTCAGAATCAGGCAACTCAAAGACAATGAGCAAGAATTAATAAAGCAAAACCAAAAGACCAAGAAAGTAGAAGAGAACATAAAATATCTCACTGACAAGGTGACAGACTTGGAAAATAGAGGAAGAAGAGATAATTTAAGAATAACTGGACTTCCAGAAAAGCCAGAAATAAACAGCAAACTCGACATCGTAATACAAGATATAATCAAAGAAAATTGCCAAGAGATTCTAGAACAAGGGGGCAATACAGCCACTGACAGAGCTCACAGAACACCCTTTACACTAAATCCCCAAAAGACAACTCCCAGGAATGTAATTGCCAAATTCCTAAGCTTTCAAACAAAAGAAAAAATCCTACAGGAAGCCAGAAAAAGACAATTTAGATATAAAGGAATGCCAATCAGGGTCACACAAGACCCTGCAAGTTCCACTCTAAATGATCGTAAGGCATGGAACATGATTTTCAGAAAGGCAAGCGAGCTGGGTCTTCAACCAAGAATCAGCTATCCAGCAAAACTGACTATATACTTCCAAGGGAAAGTATGGGCATTCAACAAAATAGAAGATTTCCAAGTTTTTGCAAAGAAAAGACCAGAGCTCTGTGGAAAGTTCAATATCGAAAACAAAGAGCATGGAATACCTGAAAAGGTAAATATGAAGGAAAGGGAAAAGGAGAAAAATGTTATCTTTTCCTTTTACTCAAACTCTCTTCGATAAGGACTACATTTATATCAATCTATGTATATTAACATGTAGGGAAAATGTAATGTGTAAATAGGGGGAAAAGAAAGACCAAATAGAATAATCTTTCTCACACAAAGATTCACACGGGAAGTGAAGGGGAAGAAAACTATAAGGAGAGGAAGAGAGTTTTTACTTAAACCTTACTCTCAGGGAAATCAACTCTGAGAGGGAAGAACATCCAGATCCATTGGGATCTTGAATTCTATCTTACCCAACAAGGGAAGGGAGAAGGGAAAACCAAGGGGTGTAGGGGGAAGGGAACACAAAAAAAGGGAGGGAAGAAGAGGGGGAGGGGGAGGGAACAAAAAGGGAGGGACTATAAAGGGAAACATATCAAGGGAGGGGACAAGGGGGACTGATTTAAAGTAAATCATTGGACTAAAAGGTAGAGCTGAAGAAGAAAGGTTAGAATTAGGGAAGGATATCAAAATGCCAGGGAGTCCACAAGTGACAATCATAACTTTGAACGTGAATGGGATAAACTCACCCATAAAAAGTAGACAAATAGCAGAATGGATTAGAATCTAAAACCCTACCATATGTTGTCTTCAAAAAACACACATGAGGTGTGTAGACACCCACAAGATCAAAATTAAAGGATGGAGTAAGACATTCTGGGCCTCAACTGACAGAAAGAAGGCAGGAGTGGTAATCATGATATCTGATAAAGCCAAAGCAAAAATAGACCTGATCAAAAGGGATAGGGAAGGTAATTATATTTTGTTAAAAGGGACTTTAGATAATGAGGAAATATCACTAATCAACATGTATGCACCAAATAATATAGCACCCAAATTTCTAATGGAGAAACTAGGAGAATTGAAGGAAGAAATAGACAGTAAAACCATATTAGTGGGAGACTTAAACCAACCATTATCAAATTTAGATACATCAAATCAAAAAATAAATAAGAAAGAGGTAAAAGAAGTGAATGAAATCTTAGAAAAATTAGAATTAATAGACATATGGAGAAAAATAAATAGGGATAAAAAGGAACGCACCTTCTCAGCACCACATGGCACATTCACAAAAATTGACCATACATTAGGTCACAGAAACATGGCACACAAATGCAGAAAAACAGAAATAATAAATACAGCCTTTTCAGATCACAAAGCAATAAAAAATAATGATCAGTAATGGTACATGGAAAACCAAATCAAAAACTAATTGGAAATTAAACAATATGATACTCCAAAATCATTTAGTTAGAGAAGAAATCATAGAAACAATTAATAATTTCACCCAGGAAAATGACAATGGTGACACATCCTTTCAAACCTTTTGGTATGCAGCCAAAGTGGTAATCAGAGGTAAATTCATATCCCTGAGTGCATATATTAACAAACTAGGGAGAGCAGAGATCAATCAATTGAAAATGCAAATAAAAAAACTCAAAAGCGATCAAATTAAAACCCCCCAGCAGAAAACCAAACTAGAAATCCTAAAAATTAAGGGAGAAATTAATAAAATCGAAAGTGATAGAACTATTGATTTAATAAATAAGACAAGAAGCTGGTACTTTGAAAAAAACAAACGAAATAGACAAAGTACTGGTCAATCTAATTAAAAAAAGGAGAGAAGAAAAGCAAATTAACAGCATCAAAGACAAAAACGGGGACATCACCTACAATGAAGAGGAAATTAAGGCAATCATTAAAAATTACTTTGCCCAATTATATGGCAATAAATACACCAATTTAGGTGATATGGATGAATATATACAAAAATACAAACTGCCTAGACTAACAGAAGAAGAAATACCATCAAAGAACTTCCTAAGAAAAAATCCCCAGGGCCTGATGGATTCACCAGTGAATTCTATCAAACATTCAGAGAACAGTTAACCCCAATACTATACAAACTATTTGACATAATAAGCAAAGAGGGAGTTCTACCAAACTCCTTTTATGACACAAACATGGTACCGATTCCAAAACAAGGCAGGTCAAAAACAGAGAAAGAAAACTGTAGACCAATCTCCCTAATGAACATAGATGCAAAAATCTTAAATAGGATACTAGCAAAAAGACTCCAGCAAGTGATCAGAAGGGTCATCCACCATGATCAAGTAGGATTTATACCAGAGATGCAGGGCTGGTTCAATATTAGGAAAACCATTCACATAATTGACCACATCAACAAGCAAACCAACAAGAACCACATGATTATCTCAATAGATGCAGAAAAAGCCTTTGATAAAATACAACACCCATTCCTATTAAAAACACTAGAAAGCATAGGAATAGAAGGGTCGTTCCTAAAAATAATAAACAGTATATATCTAAAACCATCAACTAATATCATCTGTAATGGGGATAAACTAGATGCATTCCCAATAAGATCAGGAGTGAAACAAGGATGCCCATTATCACCTCTATTATTTAACATTGTACTAGAAACACTAGCAGTAGCAATTAGAGAAGAAAAAGAAATTGAAGGCATCAAAATAGGCAAGGAGGAGACCAAGTTATCACTCTTTGCAGATGACATGATGATCTACTTAAAGAATCCTAGAGATTCAACCAAAAAGCTAATTGAAATAATCAACGACTTTAGGAAAGTTGAAGGATACAAAATAAACCCACATAAGTCATCAGCATTTCTATATATCTCCAACACAGCTCAGCAGCAAAAACTAGAAAGAGAAATTCCATTCAAAATCACCTTAGACAAAATAAAATACCTAGGAATCTATCTCCCGAGACAAACACAGGAACTATATGAACACAACTACAAAACACTCTCCACACAACTAAAACTAGACTTGAGCAATTGGAAAAACATTAACTGCTCATGGATAGGACGAGCCAATATAATAAAAATGACCATCCTACCCAAACTTATTTATCTATTTAGTGCCATACCCATTGAACTCCCAAAAAATTTCTTTACTGATTTAGAAAAAACCATAACAAAGTTCATTTGGAATAACAAAAGATCAAGGATATCCAGGGAAATAATGAAAAAAAAAACACAAATAATGGGGGCCTTGCAGTCCCAGACCTTAAACTATATTACAAAGCAGCAGTCATCAAAACAATTTGGTACTGGATAAGAGACAGAAAGGAGCATTAGTGGAATAGACTGGGGGCAAGTGACCTCAGCAAGACAGTATACGATAAACCCAAAGATCCCAGCTTTTGGGACAAAAATCCACTATTTGATAAAAACTGCTAGGAAAATTGGAAGACAGTGTGGGAGAGATTAGGAATTGATCAACACCTCACACCCTACACCAAGATAAATTCAAAATGGGTGAATGACTTAAACATAAAGAAGGAAACCATAAGTAAGTTGGGTAAACACAGAATAGTATACATGTCAGACCTTTGGGAGGGCAAAGACTTTAAAACCAAGCAAGACATAGAAAGAGTCACAAAATGTAAAATAAATAATTTCAACTACATCAAATTAAAAAGCTTTTGTACAAATAAAACTAATGTAACTAAAATCAGAAGGGAAACAACAAATTGGGGGGAAATCTTCATAGAAACCTCTGACAAAGGTTTAATTACTCAAATTTATAAAGAGCTAAATCAACTGTACAAAAATCCAAGCCATTCTCCAATTGATAAATGGGCAAGGGACATGGATAGGCAGTTTTCAGATAAAGAAATCAAAACTATTAATAAGCACATGAAGAAGTGTTCTAAATCTCTTATAATCAGAGAGATGCAAATCAAAACAACTCTGAGGTATCACCTCACACCAAGCAGATTGGCTAACATAACAGCAAAGGAAAGTAATGAATGCTGGAGGGGATGTGGCAAAGTTGGGACATTAATGCATTACTGGTGGAGTTGTGAACTGATCCAACCATTCTGGAGGGCAATTTGGAACTATGCCCAAAGGGTGACAAAAGAATGTCTACCCTTTGATCCAGCCATAGCACTGCTGGGTCTGTACCCCAAAGAGATAATGGAGAAAAAGACTTGTACAAGAATATTCATAGCTGCGCTCTTTGTGGTGGCCAAAAATTGGAAAACAAGGGGATGCCCATCAATTGGGGAATGGCTGAACAAATTGTGGTATATGTTGGTGATGGAATACTATTGTGCTCAAAGGAATAATAAAGTGGAGGAGTTCCATGGAGACTGGAACGACCTCCAGGAAGTGATGCAGAGCGAGAGGAGCAGAACCAGGAGAACATTGTACACAGAGACTAATACACTGTGGTATAATCGAACGTAATGGACTTCTCCATTAGTGGCAGTGTAATGCCCCTGAACAATTTGCAGGGATCTAGGAGAAAAAACACTATTCATAAGCAGAGGACAAACTGTGGGAGTAGAAACATCGAGGAAAAGCAACTGCCTGACTACAACGGTTGAGGGGACATGACAGAGGAGAGACTCTAAACGAACACTAATGCAAATACTAACAACATGACAATGGATTCGAATCGAGAACACATGTGATACCCAGTGGAATCATGCGTCGGCTATTGGGGGTGGAGGGGGAGGAAAAGAAAATGATCTTTGTCTTTAATGAATAATGCTTGGAAAGATCAAATAAAATATTATAAAATTAAAAAAAAATTATAAGAATTTGCTTAATGAGTCTGTCTGATTCCAGGACAATATATACAAAAGATCCAATGCACAGGGCCAAAGAAACTAATCCAGGAAGGATTGATGCACTTCTAAGCCAACACTAAGGACTTTGAAGACTCGAGGTTGTGACGCTTAACATATGTTAAGACATAGGCCTTCCTTGTATCCATACTCTTTGTGAAAATACTTACAGATGAGTATCCCAAACTTGGCTCCTAACCTGGCTCCTATAATCTAGTCCCTTTTCTGTCTTTCATAGTATGGCAAACTTTATGTAGTCCAGGCTACTGACTGGTTAAATGCTTACTTGCCTATATCATTTTAATTGGGCCCCGATTCAAGGACCTATTATAGATTTATTTTTCCTTTACTTAAAATTTTTACACATAAGACTTTGATAGTCTATATTTTCATCCAGAAATTATCTTTTTTATTTGGATTTTTATGATGTCTTTTTAATTTCTCTTGCCAGTTTATTCATATACCTCATAACTCAGCCATGCATCCCTAAATGATCCCTGTGTTTTCCAATCACCCTCTTCAAGGGGAGAATGTAAAAATATTATTATTTTAATTGCAAAGTTTAAATTCCTTTTGAGAAGAATTTTAGATTAAGAAACATGATACCTCTCTGAATCCAGAAACTGAACTGTTTGGAGAAGACAATATGAAGATGCCTCCAGACCACAACCTGCACGAGAAGATCAAGAATGAACCTTGGGTGTGGTTGATTGAACATTTATTTGTATGTATACTTTCATGCCAAAGGGGACTGTCCCCTAACTGGCTTTTTGTCAATGCATCTAGAAATTATTGGTTTTGTTGTTTTCCTCTTTTCCTCAAAATTATTGTAATCTTTATTATCTTGATTATGTTTTCATGATCCTTTTTGGGGAAACTTTTCCCAATAACAATCAAATAGGGGAAATGTAAAAATGGAGATTTGAACCCCAGACTTCAATCCCCAGAAGTCCTTGGCAGTTCCCAGAATTCCCTATAATCTCACTTGAATCCCCACCTGGGCCGAGAACAAAATGGGTAAACTGACTGTATGACCTGCTTACTCTCTGCTTCCGCTTCTAAGCACGCGCGGCTCTCAAGATGTAGTAAGTGAATTGTGAATGGGCTAGTGCTCTAGGTACGTGCCTTCTTATTTTGTATTCCTTTATCCTTGGTTTCTAAAAATCTTTAATAAACCTCTAAAAATATAATACTTTTAGTAGAGAAACTAATTTAATTTTTACATTAGGAAGATTAATCTGCATGTCATGGCTATGATTTACTGGGAGAGGGAGAGAATAGCATCAAGAAGAGCAGCTGAGATGTGGCTATGACCCAGGAATAGGAGCCAGGGATCAAGATGTTATCAGAATAAATGAAACAACCAGGACCTAGAAAAGAGACATTTGATTGTTCTAACTCCTTATTGGAGGAGCTAGGTGTCACAGAGGATGCCTGGAGTCAAGAGGACTCATCTTTCCAAATTCAAATCGGGCGTCAGATTCTTAATGGCTGTGTGACCTTGGTTAAGACACTTAAATCTATTTACCTCACTTTCCTCATTTGTAAAATGAGTTGGAAAAGGAAATAATATGCCTGTATCTTTGCCAAGAAAGCCCTAAATGGATTCTGGAAGAGCCGGTCATGACTCAAACAAACAACAACAATTCCTAATTATTCTCAGGACAAAATAAAATTCATTAAGAAGATGGAATCTTAATTCTGAGTTCTTCAAGAAAAATCAGGGTAAAAAGTGATGGTTTATTATAGGAAGAATGATTTTAAAGATATAAATTATACTAGCTATCTGGGCATGAAGGTCCCTTCTTACTCTGAAATCCTGTGATTTTGCTTTTGAAAGGAAATGAGACAAATAGCCAAGTTAGTAAAATGTTGGGCTAGGAAAGACAAACAAACTAAAAATTCTAGGACTCATTGGATATAAAATCTTGAGTTGGAAAAGAACTTAACGGGCATGTATCTAGAATCCTTTTAGACTAAAAGAAACTTGGTTTTATCAGCCATTGCACAAGAACAGAATCACAGAATTGGAGACTGTAAGAGACCTCAGTAGCCTTGTAATAGAACTCATACACATAAAGAATTAAGTATATATATATATATATATATATATATATATATATATATACATATATATATAATGACTAAATTCTCACAGTTATTCCATATAAATAAGGAGGTGTTGTTTATATATTTATTTATATGTTGATTTCTTTTAGTTAGTTCCTTAAATTGCCAATGCTATCTCAGTAAGGGTCTAGAACAGCACAGTATAAAATATGTCCTGTCAAAATCATCCCATGAAGTATTTGGTTCCCTGGTATTTAAGTCAGGTCAGCCAAGCTGAACAACATTCCCTGAATGCCCATTTCTTAAGCAGGGCATGAACATTGGGCAATGTGGGAAGCTAGAAATGAAATAATAGACATGACGGTGGCATGTTCCAGCCAGAGAATGGAACAACCAGATACTTGGCTGAGAGAAGGTATTTTGAAATAAATATGTGAAATTGAGTAGATTCCTGGTTTCTGTCAACGGGAGATTAGGAGTCAAAAGTTAAACATAAGCATTTTTTCCCCTCCATAAATGAAACTCGGTGTTCAAAGAGTGCTCTCCAAAACATTTACCACAAAACTGTGATCGAAGGGGCATGTGTACACACACTCCCATGCTAGGAGACAGTAACCCTCTCCTATTAATCTGTGCCAAAATGTTAATAGCACCAGAAACCAAAGAAGCGGGTGGGAAGCCCAAAGAAAGCATGATGGGTTGTGATTTTTGCTCCCTTGTGATGGTGTCTTTTAATGTATATGCATCCAGTCTACCTAACTAGACTAAAAGCTTCTTTTATAAATAGAATTATCTCTCCTCACTGTCTACTTAAAATATCTTATCTATTCCATCCTTGTTTTTATAGAAATGTGGCTCTAGATTTGGAAGGGACTTTAGAAGAAATCTGTTTACCAGGAATAGGGGCAACTAAGTGGTGTAAAAATTAAAATATAATAATTTCAAATATTATATCTTATGAGATTTATTAATAATTACTAGAAGTAACAAAATAAAATCATGCCCATGGATAATCTAAAATTTATGGCAACTCTTTGTGGTGGCAAAAAATTGGAAAGTGAGGGGTTGCCCATCAACTGGGGATTGACTGAACAAGGTATGTTATGTTTGTGATGGAATATTATTGTCCTATGAGAAATGACAAGCAGAAGGCTTGCAGAAAAACCTGGAAACATTTATATGAATTCATGCAAAGTAAAGTGAACAGAACCTGGAGAACATCATACACAGTAACTGTGATACTGTGAGGATGATCAACTGTGAAAGACTTAGTTACTCTGACCAAGACAATGACCCATGATGATTCCAAAGACTCATGTTAAAAAATGCTATCCATTTCCAGAAAAGAACTGATGAATTCTGAATACAGATTGAAACATCCTTTTTAACTTTGTTTTTATTGTTTTCTGTTTGTGTTTTCTTTTGCAATGTGTTTAATATATAAAGATGTTTTGCATAAATGCTCATGTATAATAGATATCAAATTACTTGCCTTCTCAAGGAGGGGGTTAGAGATTTAAAAGAGAGATTTTGGAATGCAATCTTTTTTTAATGATTATTTAAATTTTTTTTATATGTGAGTAGAAAATATTTAATGAAATATATTAAAATTATTTTTAAAAATAAGCTGATCCAAATTTCTCCACTTGATATAGAAAAATCTGTGGAGTAGAAGTGACTCAACTAGTATCACATAGATTATAAGTGACAGAGTTGATACCAAATTCACAGGGTTTTTTCCACTATACCATTCTGCCTTCTATCACATTTTATTAAGTATGCATTATTTTATATTGTAATTGGGTGAGAGACAGTATGTAGTAAGAGGTTAGAGAGCTGACTAACCTCTGACATATACCAGGTAATCAGTCAAAAGGATTATTTAGGCAGGGAGGTCACTGAGCTGGGACTCTTCCTCTCCACACTTGATACCTGACTTCCAGGACTCATTCTTGAATAAATAGCTGGCTCTCTTCTTTGCTACCCTGGGTCACACCCTACAAAGCTGCCTCAAATGATTATCTCTCTGGGCATCCTTCCTGCTGGTTGTGTTGTTTCCTGATGAGTCAGTAGCTTCCCTTCAAGATATTGTCAAGAAAATAGAAATCTCTGTTCCTTTCTACTGCTCTCTGCTAGAGAGAGGAAGATGGAGAAAGGCAAAAAGTCATCAATGCTCAAGAACTGAGCTGGCAAACTAACTTTTTACAGGTCACTTATGCATTGCCAATCCCCATTCAACCCATGGCAAGTGGCCCTTCCAATTCCATCAGGGAAGAGCTTTGAATCTCATAAAGAAGCAGCAGAGTGATAAACCATGCATTGCAATTTATTTAAATTCTAATCTCTTAAAATTTCATTAGTTTGGGATGGGAGTTCTTGACCAAATCTTCTGTCTACTATATATATATTTATCCTTGGATATCTTCACCTTGAAAAAGACAGGCAAGGATACCATGGATATCTTTTTTTTTTTCCCTACAGCTTGAACTTCCCTGAAAATAGTTATTTTGAACCTGTGTCTGCTAGTCAGGGGAAATGTGTCTGGGTGTGTTACCTGGTTTTACCATGAAATCCTTAGCCATTGTGACATAAAACCAAATATCATTGAAGATTAGACATATTTCTTTTTGTCCACAGGCAGTAACTGAAGGAAAGAGACAATTCATTTTTTTTAAACCCTTACCTTCCTCCTTGGAGTCAATACTGTGTATTGGCTCCAAGGCAGAAGAGTGGTAAGGGCTAGGCAATGGGGGTCAAGTGACTTGCCCAGGGTCACACAGCTAGGAAGTGGCTGAGGCTAAATTTGAACCTAGGACCTCCCGTCTCTAGGCTTGGTTCTCAATCCACTGAGCTACCCAGCTGCCCCTCAACAATTCATTTTTTTAATGCAAATGATAATGGGGGCATCATTGTTCAGATTCTTGAGTAAGGCTGCCATCTTTCATTGATTTCAAATCGATGTGACCTAGCAAAGGATTCTATAATAGAACCAAGGGCAAGAGTCGTTCCTTCCCAGAGACAAAATCAGTGCTATAATTCAACTTCTGGATCTGTGCCACAAGAGCCACCATTCACCCAAAAGTCTCTCTCCCCTCCCTCCCATGACTAGCTGGCATGGCTGTTGCATAAGGACCTGTGGGAACTAGAAGTAGTAAAACTGGTGGGACCAGAAAAAAAAATAGATCTGACACTCAGCTGGGCTCAAATCCTGCCTTTGGTATTGATTACCTGTACTACCTCAGGCAAGTCACTCAAGGTTCTCATTTTCCTCATCTGGAAAATAAAGAGATTGCACTAAATAAGATGTCCCTTCTAGCTCTAGGTCTATGATCCTTTGAACTTCTTTTCTGCTAAAGCTGAAGCCCCCATGGTCCCAGCTAGCTATCAGGCTTCAGGAATATCATGAGGAATTTGCTTGAGGGCAAAGGGAAAGACTTTCCCTGATCTTCCTGATGGCTCCTATATGAATATAATATATCTCTGTATATCAGAAGCCCAAAGACTAAAAAGGGTATATATGGATTAGAGGACTTCAAAAGCCCCCTTCCATATGTAAGGATCAGTGAATTCTATAAAGTGATATTTTAGGTAAATCCATAAGTCAAATTATAGACACTAATAAAACTTACACAGTAAAAGCTCATTTATTTGAGCATCACATTAACCACCCTCATTCAAAATATGATCAATAAGAAGTATGAAAAAGAAAGAAAGAAAAGGCTTCTGGCCATACAAAGTAATGTATTTTGTCCTTAAGAGAGCTCTCACTCAGATCCCTTAACTCTGGTTTTATGCATGATTCTAAAACTGACAGATGTCTACTTTTGGACTATTTTTTCTATTTCTCTGCCAAGAAGAATGATCTTTGGATTGAAAAGGACACAGCAAAAATGACTAAAAGGGAAATTATACCCAATTAATAAAAGCTATCTAGCTACCCTTTACAAATAAGGTGACAAATAAATATATAAGATGACTGGTTGAAATGAACTACATCCTAACAGTGAAACTAGCATAGGTGAGTGACTGGGTGATTTTTAAAAGATCAATGATATTTCATAGAGAATAGGAGAGCTATCAAAAGAATGGAATTGGTCAAATATCTTTTCAAGTTTTAAAAAAGGAAATGAAATTTTTTCATGCTATAAGTCTATGTTTGACTTTTGACTCCTGACAATATTCCAGAACAAGCGGCAGTTGGTGAACACCTAGAAATGGAAGGAGTTATTCCAATGAGACTGTATGACTTCATCAAGAGTATATTATGCCAATTGTAGTGTAAAAAGGAAAGGTGTGAATAAAATACTTAAAAATAGGTCACATAAAACTGATTTCCTTTCTTTTTTCCCTTTTTTTAATGTGAATGCTAAACTGGTAGAGCAGGCAAATGTCAGAAATGTAGTTTTCCTAAATTGGAGCAAAGTATTTGCTATACTATTCAGGCTTTTCTCATGGAAAAGATTAGGAGAAGTGGGCTAGACTATAGTACAATTAGATTGATTCAGAACTGGTTGAATGGTTGGCTTCAAAGAAGAATCATTAATGTCAGCTTGGAAGTCAGTCTTCAACAGAGTGACTAGGAGATGTGTGCCTGGCCTGTGCTATTTAACATTTATCAGTAACAACTTAGATAAAAGTATAGATAGTATTCTCATTGAACTTATAGATGACAAAAACTGATGGGGATTGCAAACACATGGGAACCAAAAACATATTAAGCCAAATTTAATAAGATAATTTTTATAGGAACATACATTTAATGTTCCACTTTGGTTCAAAAAATCAATTTCATAAATACAAAATGAGGAAAGAGTAGCAAGGAAACAGTTCATATAAAAAGGATCTTGATATTTTGGTGGACTGCAAGCTTGATATGAGCTAATAGTGTCAATTAATATGAATTTATAACATCCAAGAACACTAATGCAAGCTAAGGCTACATTAAGAAGGGCAGAATATCCATAATTAAGTTATCACAAAACAAGAACTGGAAGGAAACTTCAAAGTCCTCAATTCAGAGTCATCTTTCTGTTATTCCCTGTCTTTAAGCAGGCTACACCTGGACAACTGAGTTCCTTTCTAAGTATCACTTTTTAGAGAAAATAAAATGAGCTTCCTCCAAAGGAAAACAACCAACATGGTGAAGGGTGTCAAGTTCCTGCCATCAGGGGATTGGTCAAAGGTACTGGGGATATTTAACCTGGAGAATAAAATACTAGAGGGGAAAGGGGATATGATACCATTTACTCTAACCTCTGAAATGAGAAGTAGGAGAAGTGGATATAATCTGTAAATAGTAAAAGTAGTTTGGTGTTAAAAAGCAAACAAACAAACAAAAACTCTTAACAATGAATGCATAATGGTTTCCACTAGAGATTACTAAGCAAAAAGTGAATGACCATTTACTGGTTGTAATATGGAGAATACTCATGATATGGAGAATATTCAGGGATGGATTGTATTATTATTCTTTTGTCTTTCATTTGTTAAAATTAATTGTGGTTGGACTCTGAATATTATTTATATAGGTGGTTGCCAGGGATCTAATTTCTAAATCTCAAAGTGAATTACTAAAGTAAATGAAATTTATGGTAGTTTATTTACAATAGAAGGAAGATATTAAGGAATGAGAGAGAGAAAGAGAGAAAACTCTGGCTTTTTCTGATACCAGTTAGAATCTCTAAGCCCCAGCCAGTGGAAAAGAACTTCAAGAAGATAGGCCTTACTTAGAGACTTCACACCTCCAGAAGGGCAGGGTCACTAAGTCAGCTTTTCACTCACCAATGGTGACAGTCTAAAAGAAGTCTAAGTGTCTGCCTTCTGGTCGCTCCTAAAGGGTCTGTCTTCCAGTCACTCCTCTGAGTCAGTGCCTGAATGAGTGATCTCCTTCTGCCTTTTGATCCTCTTTTTAAAGATCTTTTTCTCTTGTGTCACCTCCCCTAAATTTTCATGTCTATCAATCATAGCAGTCACTTTTCTCCAGTTCTGCCCATTCTTTAGTTCTCACCTTCTTGGGTTAGATTTTCTCCAGGACTGCCCACTCTTTAGTTCTCATTTCTCTGGTTAGATTATATCTTTTGGGTTACTTAACATCTTTTTTGGTTAATTCACCTTTTGTAGTTACTTAACACCTTTTTGTAGTTAAAATGGATAGATCTACTTAAAATACTGAATTATCATCTTTTGGGGAATAAAATCTAAAAATAGATTGTGGATTACAATTCAATCTTCCCAATAAAGGAAGAGATAAGTACCTTCATTTTTACAATCAGGGAATTACAATTAAATCTTCACAATAAAGGAAGAGCTAAGTATAGTCATTGTTACAATCAGGGGAAAGACTAATCCAATCTTCACACATTTCAAAGAGGACCAGGGACATCACAGGTTAATGTCTTAAGTTGTGCATGAATTGGGTTTAGTTGAAGCAGAATTGCACAAAGTTGTCAGCCGTGTTCTCCCTTCCAAAGTCATCAATGTACAATGGCAGGACAAAAGTCAAGACAACTGGTGACACATCAGGATGCATTGGATGATCTAGGCATCTTCAATGTCTGACCAAGCTCTACACTAATAATACACCAATAATGAAATCTTGTATTAGACTATCTCAAGTTCATTTTCTTCACTTTGCTTCTACAACCAGAATGTAACCTCCTTAATGGCAAAGAACTCTGAAAAGCACACTTTTGCATCTCCCACTCTACTGTATTGATAATGAATATTTTGTAAATAAATGTTGAATGAATGATCATTATTCAAGGTCAATGTCAGTGTTGATCAAGTTAGATACAGGAAGATTTATAAACAGAATCTTCAGTCTTTCATTTAGAAGGAAAAAGTTAGCAAGATGTAAAGACGTGTATCTTCCCCGTCTTTAAAAACAGGATTTCCGGAAAAGGAGCTCCCCACATCTCTTTATTGATAGATAAATTATAGACATCATTAAACTTAGCACATATTTGCACTATACAGATTTAAACAAATACTGACTTCTCTCAAGGGGGAATATTATGATTTATCTTGAGAGTTCAGTATTGATTCAATAAGTAATGAATTCTAATTCAAAACAAAGAATAAGGCTAGGCATTCACATAGAGTAGGCAGCTGTTTGCCCAATATAATTCTAGGGAACTGCAGAAGAAAAAGTTGGACCCACTCAAAAACTCTCTCCTAGTGGCCTAAAACAATATCTGAAGTTCCCATCTTTAGGATGATGTCAATTCTTGTTTAAATATAAGGATTTAGACATTAATCTTTTAGCACCTTTTATCACATACCTAAGTCAGGTCTCCTCCCAATCTACATACTCCCCATTCCACTGGGGTGTTCTCACTTATCAGCTCTGATCTACCATAGCTAAATAAAGGAGTCATCCTCAGGGATTGGTTCTTTTCCTAACTAGAAATGTATTAGAGATCTCTCATTGAGGAAGGCAACTGCTTCTGTTATCAAGGTTATTAACTGTGCCAAATCCTCAGACATGTTTTCTTGTAGTCCTTTGCCGTGTATGTATGTGTGTCGGTGTGTCTGTGTGTTTTCTAGTGTCAGTCTGTCTGCATGAACATTTGCTTCCCCATTTTGACTTTTTCTTTAATATTTCTGTTCTCTAGGCTCCTCTCTGTCTAATTCACAAGTACTCTGACCTCTGGTATCCAGGAGTGCTCTAATTTTGTCTTCTGTCATTGTTTTATTCATTGATTATCTTGCTACACCAGCATTTCATCTCATGGACTCCTGGTTGGTTTGGACCCCCAGCCTCGCTTTCCATTCAAGGACCTCTATTGTAGATCTGGCACGTTCTGCAGTCCTGGTCTGACTCACTCTTAATTCCAAGGCAGGAATCTCATTGCATGGGTGAACCTGGCGATCTAGGAAAGGAATGCAGATCTGGCGATTTTGAAGAGGCTTGTTTAGTGTGGACATGGGAGGAAGAAATAGTAGAGAAGTCAGAAAAAGTCAGGAAAATGTCAGAGCTTGTGTGATTTCTAGGACAATCATGGGAGAGTAATAAAGGGCAGTAAGAACTTTGGAACTGTTGTTCCATTGAAGGGATATATATATATATATATATATATATATATACACATACATACATATACATACATACATATACATACATATACACACATAAGCAAAAAATATATATATAAAATAAACACAAAATAATTTTTGTGGGTGGGCACTATGGAACAGTGAATTGAACAGTTGGGCCTGGAATCATGAAGACTTTGAGTTTAAATCTGACTTCAGACACTTAATAGGTGTGTGACCATGAACAAGTCACTTTATGTTTGCCTCAGTTTCCTCATCTATTAAATGGGAGTATTAATAGCATCTACATCCCAGGGTAGTTGTGAGGATCAAATGAGATAATAATTGTAAATCATTTAGCACAGCACCTGCTACTATAAATGTTAGCTGTGTAGGTAACCATGAATGGGCAGAGGAGATGAGGAAAGACTTTATAGAAGGTAGCACTAGAGCTAAGCTTTGCAAAAAGCTAGGGATCCTAAGCAATAGAGAAGGGGAGAAAGTGAATTCCCAGAATGGGAGGCAGCTTTGCAAAGGCAGAGTTGAGAAGCAGAATGTTGTATATAAGGAAAAGCAAGCAGGCCAGTTTGGGTGTGTTCATTTATGGCTCAAAGTGGAACAGTCGTGTGTAATGGAAAGTTGGGCTGGAGACAGATTTTGAAAGACTTTGAATGCCAAACAAAAGGTGTTGTGTTCGATCCTACAGGTAACAGGGAGAAAAAATCCCCACAGCTTTTTGAGCAGGGTAGTGCCATTGTCAGATTTCTGCTCTGAGAACATCACTTTGGCAGCTATGATGGATTGGAGAGGGAGAGTTTTAAAGGAAGGAAACTAATTAGAAGGTCGTCACAATTACCCAAGTGAGAGTTAATGGGGACCCAAATTAGAGAGTTAGCTGGGTGACTGGAGAAAAGAGAATGGACTGGAGAGATACTATGGAGGGAGACTTAATGAGATTTGGCAACTGATTGAGAAAAAAGGGATATTAAAAAACCACTCCAGTATTTCTACCAAGAAAACTCCAAGTGGGGATCATGAAAAGTTGGACATGACTAAAAAACACCTGGACAAAAATATAACTCTATTTCTCAGGATATAAGAGTTTATCATGCCTTCAAGGTAGATAAGAATTCCAGGGCCAATGGTTTTAAAAATACCTAAACTTTTGGGGGGTGGGTGTTTTACAGTGTGATGAAGATTCCCAGATTTTTTTAGGCTCATTTGGATATCTTCTGATAGTTGCTTTGGTATATCTTTAAGTGAAAAAATGAATTTCACCAATAAAAAATGAATTTTTTCCCCTAATCTTTCATGCTCTGGTCTTTGTATTGTCTTGCCCAGGAAAAGCATTTTTTTTCTTCATAGTAATGATTAGGGACTGTATTTTTATTGATCTCAGAAGCCTTTGTCATACTCTAGATGAATAAATAATGATCCACCAGAGGCTAAGTCCCTTTGAAGATCATAACTTATCTTCTGGTAATTCATCTGTTTCACAACAAGAAATTGTCATGTCTTTTTCTGGCTTTATTTTCAGTCACACTTCCCTAATCTTGTTTCAATATGGGTTTTAATGATCCAATGATCCTTTAAACACTTCCTTTCTCCAAACCAGCAGTCACGGCAATAATTCTAAGAGTCATTTTGAGAGCTACATCTTTTTATACATTTCCTTGGAATAATAGTCATTCTTAAAATCCACAGAATTGAAAATGTGATTAAAAAAGGACAGGGAAAAACTTGTATATGTTTAAAAAAAAAACAGAACTCAACTGATAGAACTCAGGAAAGGCGAGAAATCCAGCTCACCCTGGGTTTTATCTGGTTAAGGTCAAGCCTTAATAGTCAGCCTAGTGTCAATGGGAGTTCATGCATGACCAAATGATATCAGCAAATAATCAAAAGTATTGCTTGTCCCAAGAAATCCACATCCACTATATATGTCTCCCTCCTCTAATCTCTTCTCAATACAGATACAAAGGTAATATTCCCAAGAACAATGCTGAATAGATCATTCCCTGCTCAAACGATCCAGTGACTCCCTGTTGCCCTTAGGATACAATATAAAGTCCTTTGTTTGGCATCAAAAAGTCCTTTACTACATAGTGTGAAGATTAAATCTAACTCTCCCCTGATTGTGAAAATGAAATTAATTAATTTTCCCCTGATTTTAAAAATTAAATTAACTCCCCTACTCATTTTTAGATTTAATCACCAAAAGTATAAACACACTACTTACAGTTGCACTCAACTGTAAGATCTGCCCATTTTTAAATTTAATAACCAAAAGTGTAAATATCCCACTTAATCATTTAGCGGGAAGGTCTGTGACCCACGTGTGCGATAGTGGGTGACGAATCAGAATCAAACTGATTGCCCCTGGGCAGTCCGAAAGCAAAGCTTCAACTGTGCTTGGTAGATGTAAAATTAATGGAAGGCACAGGAAGTGATACAAAAGAAATTGTCTTTAAAAGGGAGTTACAAGTTCCTGAGTGCATTTCTACTTGGAGTTGAACTTCCTGTAAGAGGGAGTTCTTCATTCTTTGGAGTTGAGACTGAAAAAGAATCTGCTGACTGGACCTGACACCTTGTTCCTGGTGAGACTGTCCTTGAATCTCTCCCTTTGGACTGACATGTGGTGAGTGAAAAAAGCTGACTCCTTTCCTGCATTTTCTGAAGAGACTGGCCTCAGGAGAGACCTACCTCTTGAGAGAGACATCCTGAGATCCTAGGCTTTGCCAAGGCCTCTCTGGCTAAGAACTAACTTTCCCTGCTGGGGTTGAGTCAGGGGCATGAGTAAATTACTTAGAGCTTAGGCTAGATATCTTACCCTATCCTGTCTCTGATTTCCTACTTCCTACTTTTTATATTTTGTAAATAAATCCCTTTTAAATTCCTGGCAACCCTATTCTTATTTTTTTTAAACCCTTACCTTCCATCTTGGAGTCAACACTGTGTATTGGCTCCAAGGCAGAAGAGTGGTAAGGGCTAGGCAATGGGGGTTATGTGACTTGCCCAGAGTCACATAGCTGGAAAGTGTCTGAGGCCAGATTTGAATGCAGGACCTCCCATCTCTAGGCCTGACTCTCAATCCACTGAGCCACACAGCTGCCCCCTGGCAACCCTATTCTGAAATAATCCAATCCAAACTTTTTTATTTAAAAAAAAAAAAACTTCTTTCCCCCTTACAATAGCAGCAGCTTGTCTTTTCAAGTTCATCATATACTATTCCCCATCATGCATTTTACATTCTAACCAAACTGTTCTTTTTGCTTTTTCTTACACATTACTTTGTCTCCAAATTTTAAGCCTTTGCCTCGGTTGTCCTGCCTACCTCCATTCTTGCCTGGAATGGACTCCACTTTGCATTGTCTTCTTAGAAAATCTAGTTTTCTTTCAAGGTCAAATCAAGTGTTACTTCTTTCTGAAAAACCCTCCAGAGACTCCCAGTCATTAGTGCCTCCCTTCTCAAATTATTTTGTATTTACTTTATATATTTTCTGTATATGTTTATTATGTGCATCATATTTCCCAATGTTGAACTCATTGAGGGAAGAGTCCACTTTGTTTTTATTTTTTATCCTCAGTTCCTGGATCATAGTAGATAATTGAAGATTGTTAATTAGTATACCTACACACACATACACATACACACACACACACACACACACACACACACACACACCAGAAACTCATGATCACTCAATATCCAGTGGGAAGAAGGATATTCAAAAACTCTCTGCAGGCTCACATGACAAATGAAAATTTCCTTGCTAGGTATGGGGCAATAGATATGGAGGACAGCCTATCATTGGAGAAAAAGATGCCAAGTAGATCATATGGAAAAATGACATACCATAGATGGTTTGCCCCATGAGACCTGAAGTGGCTAACTGGGAAGTCAAAAACTAGACAGGATTATCCAACAGCCTGGTTATGTGAGTGAAGATGGAAATAACAAATATGAAATCATCAACTTTGGAATTTAATGGATCTATCCTCACAGTATAACTATAGATACAGATACAGAATTTGGAATGTTTTTATGGCTCAAGATCTCTTAAATTGACTGTACTTTCAAGTCTTGAGATAATCTAAGATTCATTGAAAATAATTTTTGCTCACAGATAAAGTTCAAAAAGTAATACAGTGGTGAAAAGTCATAATTTGGAGCTGGAATGAACCTTGGATACCACTGAGTCTAACCATCTCCATAAGTATATATTTTGTTATGTGGAAACTGAGGCTGAGTTAAGTAGTTTGCTCAGGGGCATACAGCTAGAAAGGATCTGAGGCTGAATTTGAATGCAGATCTTCCATATACCAAGTCCAAAATTCTACCAATTGTGTATCCTAATTACTAAAAAGTCATTATAGGGTACTCTGAGTTCATGCTGAGTGAGAGAATGACATGTTCATAGTAAAGTCTGACACAAGGAAAAGTATGATGGAGACAAACTATTTGAGCAACATTTGAAAAAGAGAATACTTTTGGCTAAGAAAGTCAAAAGCTATCCCTGGTCCTCGATGCCAAGCCTGAGGAGAACTAAACCCAGAATTCTAACATTCATTCAGATGCAGATTCATTGGTTGTTAGAAAATCAGAAGTGTACAAAACACCAGAATTAATAATGCCATGCTCACCATTTTCATCTCTGAATGACTAAGTTACTGACTCAACCCACTAAGTTTTCAGCTAATTAATCCACTGTTTGGGTCTCCTAGGATCCATCTGTGTGCCATCTATTCTGTAGGATCCACTCAGAAGGTCTTCCTGAGATAGTTTCTTCAGGATATCAGCCACTGTTCTGTGGATTTTATTTTTCATATGATTCTGTACATTTGCTTCTACTACCTTCTGGGTATCTGCAAATCTCTACAGTTCATGTCCCAAAATCAAAGTTCTTGTATTTATATGCAATAAGTTAAATCTTAGGGGTATTGCGATCAAGGAAGATCATTGTTTGTTTGTTTTTTTAAGCTGAAAAGGACCTCAGAGATTATGGAGGCTAATTCTTTCATTTAAGGAAACTTCAACTTAAAGGGATGTGTTTCTAGAGAAGGAACGGAGGATGTAACATAGGCCTTCCTTCTGCAAGGGTAGAAATAGTTCCAGGAGGCTATAAACTCAAACAATGAAAAGAATATGAGCTTTGAAAACTCTCAAGTATCACCACTTCTTTTTTTTTTTAATCATGTGTGTTAGTATCAGTTCTAGACAGAAGAGGGGCAAGGGCTAGGCAATCGGGGTTAAATGACTTGCCCAGAGTGGCCCAGGTAGGAAGTGTCTGAGTCCATATTTGAAGCCTGGTCCTCCCAACTCCAGACCTGTTGCTTTATTGATTGTGCTACCTAGCCACTTTTTTTGCTATTTTTTCTTCTTTGCTGATGCTCCCACCCAGGATTTTCCCTGGGAAAATCAGAATTTGTATCATATAAAATCTTCAGAACAAAAGGAAAAGAACCCTAAGCTTCCATTTAAACAGACAAGTTACCAAATCAGCTATAAGATGGGCTTTACTTAACATGATATGAAATGGAAAGGACTTTCCCCTGAGACCTGAAAAGGAAGAAAACTCTTGTTCCCTCTTCAATGGGGCTCTATCTCCCCTAGATTCTTATATAGTCTAGACTTACAGTCATAGTCACCAGAATTACAGTATTACTTGACATTGAATCCCAGAAGGAAGAGGAATGCAATCAGAGTTACTAGATGACCAGGAAAACTTCCCTTCTGGGAAATGCTACCTATTTCCAGGATATATATTCTTTTACACTTAAAAAATTACCCTGGTATTGAAATCCTTCTCCTCACAGAGAGGAAAAGAAAAAAGTTGACGTTGTTAGAGTTTACTCCTTTTCCTGAACCTGCATAGTCCATTCAACTCAGAGTACCAGGGAAGGATAAGGTCTGGGTTTGCTCCTCCAAATAATGGCTCTATCCCATTCTCCTCAAGCTCAAACTTGATTTGGGAATTTTTCCACTTGACTGAGGAATTCAGTGTAGTCTAGGAGCTTAGTGTATTTCAGGAACTCTTCTCGGTTCAGAAAACTTGAACTATCACCTTTTCCACAATTCCTACTCCAGGGTTGCCAATCCTCATTGCCAAAGCTTCCAAGTTGGCCCAGAAACTCATCGTTCCACAAATGCCTCTGTCTCCTACCATTTGGTAGGTGTACTTGGTTCCCTGGAACATATAGTTCCCTGGAGAAGGTGCGTAATGCCCTGTTTAAGGAATGCAGTGTATATCTGATAGGCTTCCTTCTGGCTGGCCTCCTAACTCTGGTTCTATATTTCCCTTCCATCTACCCTTCCTTTTAAAGGTTAAGCTCAAAGGTGTCACCCAGCTATCTGAATTTGCTGTGAATCATCCACAGTGTTGTGCCAATGGAGCAATCCAGAGCAAAGCAAGGAATTCAGCCTTTATGAAGAAAAGAGCATCAGTGCCAAAACAAAGCCTTCATTATGAGGGCAGTGAAGAATCCAGGACAATATCTGGACATATTCATTATAATTCTGTTCTTTGCTCTTCACCAGAATTCCCATGCACAAGTCATCATGAACAGCACTCTGGAGTTGAACATTTCTACCCTATTGTCATGAACACTGAATCATCAATTGGATACAATTGAAAAGAATCCAAAACCACTTTGAACTAATTTGATTATGTTCAATGGTACAGTGGAGAAAGAACTGGCTCTAAACTCAAATGACATGGGTTCAAATCCCACCCCTGAATTCTTACTACCTGTATGATCGTGGGTAAGTCACTTAATTTCCTTGATCCTCAGTTTCTCCACATGTAAATTGAGAGTTGAATTAGCTGACCTCTGAAGTCCTTTTCATCAGTTTTTGATCCATGATCTAATGATTGTTTATTTCTTGACTAAAGTCCTTTTTTCAAATCTTGCCCCTCAGAGTTATCCCATGTGGTAGTGCTCATGCTTTTTTCATATTCTGGGTTTACATCCTCCTAAAATGTCACCTTCCCTTATAGAAGGAAGATCCATCTTAGGTTCATGCTGCTCTTCCCAAAAACTCACCTCTAGGGGCCTCAGTTTCCTTACTTATAGGAAGAAATTAGATTCCAGGATCTCTAAGATCCCTTCTTGATGCAGGAATTTCTCTTATGTTATATCCTCAAAGAATAACAAAAGAAGTGGGAACAAATTTGCTCTATATTAATTCAGGATGCAAAACTAGAAATAATAAATGGAAATTTCAATCAAACATAGTATTGTTAATTTAGAGCTAGAAGGGATCTTAGAGGCTATCAGGTCCAACACTATCATTTTGAAGATGTGGAAATTGAGGCATAGAGACATTATATGCCTAGGATCATATGGCTAATCAGTACCTAAGGCAGGATTTTAATGAGGAACCTTAAAACCCTACAATCAACAGTCTATTCTGCAGGATGCTATTCCTCAGGCAGATTTTTCTTCAACATAAACAAGGAAGTTATCATAGTACCAGCATAGTAAAATGTTGGCCTTCGATTCAAAAGGACTTAGGCTCAAATTCTGGCTCTGACATATACTAGTTGCATGGTCCTTGGGCAAGTCACAATAGCTCAGTGGCTCTGGAAAAGTTTCTAAGACCATAAGTTGCAAAGAAAGTGCCCAACCGAATCAAGAGAGGAAGTTCCTCACCAGAAGCTCCCTATATTGTTGAAATCATAGGCCCAGTTTAAAATTTACAAAGGAAATAACTTTCTAACAATTAAAATTGTCCAAAAACTGAGTGGGCTGCTTTGGAAGGTATCACTGAATTATTTAAGCAGAGTCTAAAGATAACTATTTGTAGTTGACCTAAAAGTCCTACTATGAGGATGAAATAATGACTATTGTGACAATCAACAGGCTAGGCAATAAGCAGGGTCTCAATATGACTTGAAGGCATTGCTTCAGAATTACTCCTTGAAGGACCATTTCAGAATATCACTGTATCCTTTAACTACAGAAATGGGAATGTTTGAAGTTCCAGAAGCTTCCAGAGGGAACAGGACCTCTACAGTCCCTCATAATAACATTGCTAGCATGCATACAGACTCATCACCATTCTCTTTTCCCTAGCAAATATAACACATGGATCAGGTATTCCTATAACACAAAATGCCTGATTTGGTTTTTTGAGGCAATCTTCTAAGATTGAGTCCCCACTCAGAAACCAAAGCTGGCATCAACTTCCCACTTGCAGTAACTCTAGCCATAAAGTTTTAGGAAATCCCCTACCCAGACTACTGCAGACTTATTTTCCACATGCCCTCCTCCATCTCCAGAGTCAATCTCATTGGATGAGAGGGTGTTAAAATGGCCAGAAACCATGGAGGTCATCTTCTCCAACCTCCTCACTCTGCATATGAAGAAAGTAAAGACCATAGAAATGATGTGAGTATTGATGGAATAGAAAGAGTGCTGCACTCTTTCTTTTCCATCAATACAATGAGCATGGATGCTGTGGGAAGAAACTTAGATTAAGCCTTGGTTTAAAGGTTTCTTGACAAATATTTCCCAGTGCCATATTCCCACAATCCCGTTGTGCTTCTGTTCCCACAGAGCCCTGGACTTCGTGATATGGCTCTCTCTCCACCAGCTTGCCTCTTCCTAGCAAGGTGATTTTTACTTTATCCCCTGAACTTAACATCGGCTACGTTCTTCTCTTTGCCAAGGTTCTCTCTTTGCCAGGTGGTGAATGGTAACCCTCAACTAGACAATAGTTAACAACAAGCATTTTCCCTGCGTGTTCCCCAGCTCTGACAATGAGGAGCCAAGCAAATAATTTCCTTCTTTCTGGGGTTTGTCCCCTTTCCTTATATCTCATTCCCCACTGCCTTCACACCAGGATTTACCTAAGACCAGAATCTTTCATTCACTTTTGCACCTACACCGTCTCACTCCCTTGCAGTGCCTGCCTACGCACTGTACCTACAGAGAAAACAGTCATTTTATCTTTCCCTCTGAGAGCAAACTCACTTCCCTCCAGCCCTTTTGCTCTCTGGAACCAGCCATTTTTCTTGTCACTGACAAGAATATTCATCACAAATTAAGATACTCTTAAATAAAGATGGCTTAGAATTCACCCTGATTCTGTTGCCTTCATGAGCTACCTTGAAAGAGTTGGGGAGGAGGGTGCTCCTTCCCCTAAAGGACCACTGCCTACCTCTCCAAAGCTGCTAGAATTCTCTCTAGGAACCTGCAACGGACAAAGAGGGACATTTTGGGAGAAAAAAAAACGCATTCACAGGAAATAATAACGGACTTTACCCAGTAAAGTTTGCAAAGCACTTATATGTATGTATGTATATACAGGTTGCTCCAAAACTCTTTGTTGTTGTAGTTATTCAGTTACTGTTGTAGTGAAAATTTCACCTTTAAAGATTGTTAGAATATTAATTTATGGTCGCCAAGGAATTTACTTATGAAATCCCTAAAATGAAACACTCAAGTCAGAATGGAGTCTATGGAGGTTTAATCACAATGGAAGTAGGGAAAAGGAGAGGGAGAGAAGGAGAGAGGAGAAAAAGGAAAGAGGTTTCTCAACCTCTGACCAAGGCAGAGGGAGTTTAGGACCAAAGGGCCAAGGTAGAAAGGAATTAGTCCTTGACTCACGTGACCAATCTGAAGGGAAGCTGTCTGCGGGCCTCCTCCCTTTTCAAGCTCCTAACAGGAACTGGCATCTAGCCCTCTCTACAGGAAGTGAGCAAATTCCAGAGGCTGCTTTCTCCGTCACTTCCTGTGCCTCATGCGTGCCAATGGTGGCTCAAGCTTGGCTTAGGACAGCTCAGGTGGGCAGTTAGTTATTTCTGATTTGTCATTGACTAGCACATGCCCATGTAGTGTGGGTGTGCACAATTTTTTGTGCTAGAACAAGCAAGATGGAGAGTTTTAAAATTCACAGTTACTTCAGTTGTATTGATGCTCTGGTGACCTTATTTGGAGTTTTGTCAGAAAAGATAATTCAGTGGCTTGGTATTTCCTTCTCCAACCCATTTTACAGGTGAGGAAACTGAGGTAAGTAGTAAGGTTAAGTGACTTGCCCAGGAAGTCTTAGTGAAGACTTAAACTTTAAAACTTTTTTTTTCATTTGGGCTTCATAGAAACCCTGTAGAATAGTTTCTGCATATATCCCATTTTACAGGTATGGAAACTGAAGTGACAAGAGGGTAAGTGATTTACCCACAGCTAATGACTGTCAAAGGCAGGAATGGAACCCATATTTCTATTGACTCCAAATGCAACCCTCTGCCTTACAATAAAGAATCCAACAACCACACTGAGCAGACAAGCATGGTATAATTAAAACAAAATGTATCTTGTTCAAATTAAGAAGATCCATATTTAAGTCAACACTGAAAATAAAAGTTGAAGTGAATTAGCATCTACCCTCAATGGTCTTACATTCTAACAAGGGAGAAAATATGTAATATATTATTGAAATGGGTCTTTGTGCATGCCTAAATCACTCACAATATTGGCATTCATATGGGAAATGTCAGGGGCTTGCTTCTAAGACAAAACATTTCTTTTTTCCCCTACCACATGAATGGGCGCAGCCTCCTTCCATTGACTGTAGCCAGAAATGGCTGTATATTTTTTAAAACTACTTGGACCATCTGTCTGTGAACTATCTCTGTAAATCTCTCTCTCTCCCTCTCCCTCTCTCTCTCTTCTGTGCTAAGGGTTACCTTCCCTTTTTCCTTTTAGGCCTATAGATTCCAAAAAGGAACCTAGGGCTCTGGTCCTTTTATTTATACTTTTCAGTTCTAGGTACTTCTCAAGTCAAGGAACTAGAGTCATAGAAAACCTGGAGCCAGAATCTCAGGCCAGATGTTGCTGCCAGCCCAGTAGAAAAGCCCTGAGAAGCCAGAGTACCAAGACACAAAGCCACAGAGGGTGTGGTATTTAGAACTTGGTGGGACTTGTGCTATATAGGAAATAAACTCAACTGTGAACCTAATCATCCCTCCCCAGAGCCTTTGTGAGGTATACAGGAGAATATGCTTCACAGGTGTTGGGGGAAGGGATGTAGATACTATTTTTTTCAGTTTCCAATTCATTTATTTTTTATCACATTAAAATTCCCAGGTATTTCCCTTCCTTCCTCCTCTCCCCACACTAGGAGAGATGTCATTTTGACAAAAAGATATATACACTTGTTCTTGATATATCCCTGTAAATAGTTAAACTATTTTAACTGGAGACTGGAGAGCTAGCAACCCCCCTAAAATGACAGAGCACAAATTATGGGGGCTTGAGCCAGTGGCAGAGACTAGATACTCCCCAAACCCTTTAAGAGTACCAAACTTATTTATCTATTTAGTGCCATACCCATTGAACTTCCAAAAAATTTCTTTACTGATTTAGAAAAAACCATAACAAAGTTCATTTGCAAGAACAAAGGATCAAGGATATCCAGGGAAATAATGAAAAAAAAAATGCAAAGGAAGGAGGCCTTGTAGTAGCAGATTTCAAACTATACTATAAATCAGTGATCATCAAAACAATTTGGTACTGGCTAAGATACAGAAAGGAGCATCAGTGGAATAGACTTGGGGCAAGTGACCTCAGCAAGACAGTATGATAAACCCAAAGATCCCAGCTTTTGGGGAAAAAAATCCACTATTTGATAAAAACTGCTGGGAAAATTGGAAGACAGTGTGGGAGAGATTAGGTTTGAATCAACACCTCAAACCCTACACCAAGATAAATTCAAAATGGGTGAATGACTTGAACATAAAGAAGGAAACTATAAGTAAATTAGGCAAACACAGAATAGTATACATGTCAGACCTTTGGGAATGGAAAGACTTTAAAACCAAGCAAGACTTAGAAAGAGTCACAAAATGTAAAATAAATAATTTTGACTACATCAAATTAAAAGTTTTTGTACAAACAAAACCAATGTAACTAAAATCAGAAGGGAAGCAACAAAATGGGAAACAATCTTCATAAAAACCTCTGACAAAGGTTTAATTAATCAAATTTACAATGAGCTAAATCAATTGTACAAAAAATCAAGCCATTCTCCAATTGATAAATGGGCAAGGGACATGGATAGGCAATTTTCAGATAAAGAAATCAAAACTATTAATAAGCACATGAAAAAGTGTTCTAAATCTCTTATAATCAGAGATGCAAATCAAAACAATTCTGAGGTATCACCTCACACCTAGCAGATTGGCTAACATGGCAGCAAAGGAAAGTAATGAATGCTAGAGGTAATGTGGCAAAGTAGGGACATTAATTCATTGCTGGTGGGGTTGTGAATTGATCCAACCATTCTGGAGAGCAATTTGGAACTATGCCCAAAGGGCGATAAAAGACTTTCAGCCCTTTGATCCAGCTGTAGCACTGCTGGGCTTGTACCCCAAAGAGATAATAAGGAAAAAGACTTGTACAAGAATATTCATAGCTGCACTCTTTGTGGTGGCCAAAAATTGGAAAATGAGGGGATGCCCTTCAATTGGAGAATGGCTGAACAAATTGTGGTATATGTTGGTGATGGAATACTACTGTGCTCAAAAGAATAATAAAGTGGAGGAATTCCATGGAGACCGGAACAACCTCCAGGAAGTGATGCAGAGCGAAAGGAGCAGAACCAGGAAAACATTGTACACAGAGACTGATACACTGTGGTACAATCGAATGTAATGGAATTCTCCATTAGTGGCAATGCAATGTCCCTGAACAATCTGCAGGGATCTAGGAGAAAAAAACACTATCCATAAGCAGAGGACAAACTGTGGGAGTAAAAACATGGAGGAAAAGCAACTGCTTGACTACAGGAGTTGAGGGGACATTTCTGAGGAGAGACTCTAAATGAACACTCTAATGCAAATACCAACGACATGGAAATGGGTTCAAATCAAGAACACATGTGATACCCAGTGGAATCGCTTGTCGGCTGGGGGGGAGGGGGGAGGAAAAGAAAATGATCTTTGTCTCCAATGAATAATGCTTGGAAATGACCAAATAAAATAATGTTAAAAAAAAAAGAGTAGCAGAGAACCGGAGGTAGGAATAAAATGTAACACACCTGATTCTCAGGCAGTGAGACCATGATAGTAGTCACTGTTACATAAATAAATACAGACTATGCAAAATGAATACAAGGTAGTTTTGGAAGGGAAGGCACTAGCAGCTTTGGGGATCAGGAATGCTTCATAAAGGAGGCCTGAATCTTGAAGGAAACCAGAGATTACAATAGTTGGACATACATTTCCTTCCATAAACCTTGTCTTTTGTTTTATATTCCTTACTCTGAGGAAATCTACCACTTAAGAAAAATGTTTTGAAACTCTCCTCCATGGCCAAATATTTCCTAAAGCTATGAATGGCCAAACATAAATCAAGATTCAAGGTTAGATTACAGTCATTTGAGGTTTATGTCTCCACACAGAATTCCCCTTAGTGCTATTCAATCAGAATTTCTAGTTCTTATCCAATCCAACAAATGCTCACTGGGGAATACCTCCAAATGGTGTCTTTCTTTGATCATACTGTTAATGAGGTCAGCATGTATTTCTCCAGTTATCAAAAATATTTCTGAGATGCCCACTTCCCCCTGTGGGTAAAGACCACAAATGGAGAAAGACAGCTTTCTTTCCTGTTGAGTACCACTGGGAAATTATTGCTTCCTCAGTACAGCTCTGCGCACAATAACTAATCAAATAATCCATTGGGGGAAGTAATTGGTTAACTATTAGGTGAACTGCTTAAATGTCAGGCTAATGTCTACAAATAGAAAAGCAAAATTAGCACATTAATTATTTTTGTTTGCAGTTCTATTAGAAAGGACGATAATTTCTTAGCTTAAGGACAAACATGTTTTTACTACAGGTTTCCTTATGAAAAAGCATTCAGTGATCATGATTCCCTACAAGGAAATGTGCAATTGAGATTTACACATTCTTTTATCATTCCACTCATGAAAATTAGTTCTCATTGCCAAGGACAACTGAATGCAATGACGTAAAAAATCCTAAATTTAAAAGAGAGGAATAAGCTGACACTTCAACTATAAATATATCAGTGTTGTTTTAAGGATGAAATTAGATAGTTGTAAGCATTTAGCACAGTTCCTGCACAAAGTGCTTAATAAATGCTTGTTTTCTTCCTTTCTTTCCTTAATAAATTTACTTTTTTTTCATGTTTGTGGACATTAACTTTAGTCCTGGGTCTTCTCCTCTCATCTGGCCAATGGAAAATAGGAAGTGTACCAATAAAACTGAATATAGCTAGTTTTGCTATAAAGTATCTGTAATAGTAAAGTTTTGTCATTTTCCAATGGCACAAAAATCTTAAAAGACATCATTTCCTCATTTTATCTGAACCTTACCTGAGGTATTCCTATTATCCCTATTTTACATGAGGAAAATGAAGCTGAGAAGATTAAGAAACCTAAGAAGGGGAACACTGTTAATAAATCTGAGGCAGAAGGTAAACTCAAATCCTTCTTCCTGACTATAAGCTTAGAATGCAAAAAGGTCATTGCATTTGGTAACAAGTCATTCCATTGGTGTGGAAAGGAAAACTGAATCAAGCTTTGGGCATTTCTGCCACTGAGTTGAAGGAGACAGCAGTTGGAATGTTAGAGAGAAGATACTGACAGCAATGACAGTTGGTGGGAGGATGACTGGGAGAGTGGCAGTTGCTCTCGAGGACTCTCTTTCCTGGCTCTCAAACTGGAAGGAGTGTTCTCTCCTTGGCTCGGGATAGAAGTACCTCTATTCCTGGATTTTTTCAACTGTGTGCTCCACCTGGATTCCTGTGATCATGTCATCAAACAAAAGGAATTAAGGGGAGCAGCTTGAACTTAAGGACAATCTTTAGGGGCACTTGCCCAAAGAGACAGGTCCAACCAGCTCTGAAGATCAGAACTTTTTCTTCCTTTTGCTGTCTACTGCTAAGACTTTGAACTTAAGAAAGCTAGCAGAGATATAGCATAGACAGGAATAAAAGAAACCCTCCACCATCCCATGAGGTCTGGCCTCAGCTCAAAAGCTGAGAGAGACTCAAATCCAATCTGGGAAAAGTATAGGACAATCCCTATTCCCTCTACCCTAATACCTTCCCAATTTAAACTTGTTATTAAATTCATCTTGAGTTAAATAACCCATAGTCAGTTAAGAGGAGGACTATCATTTCAGGGGGACATAGAGGAAGTAGAACCTAAGGACAGCCATTCAACCATAAAAGGTTCTTACCAGACCCCTGCTGGGCAACCTTGGTCAGGGGCAGGGAGGGGGAAGCTTGTCCTTCAGGAGGGTCCTTGATTCCATGCTCTAGGGTATCTTCCACATCAATCAATAGAGGAGACATCCCCTCAGGCTATCAGCATTGGCCCATTTCTTAGGAACCCCATTTTTCACAGGCAGTCTCTCAGCAGGGGTATCTCTCTCCTTTTACCTCACTAGCATCCATATTCCCTCTGTCCCTTCAACTCCTCCATTCCCTGTTACAAAACCTTCCTTATCCCTTGTACCTATTCAATCCTCTATAATTCCTTTAACTATTACATTGGTGACTCTTCAACAGAGTAGTTGAGATGGAAGCTCAAATATGAGAGGATGAGAATGAGTAATGTTAGGTATTGGAGTCAGGAAGTGATTTATCTAATAGTTGGCCAATGACTCTCCCCCACAATGGATTTTTTTTATCAGATAGGTGCCAAGTTCTTTTAGCCCTAGATTTCTAAACACAACATCTATTTCTTATGGGAGTTAACACTCAAGATCATAAGATAATGATGAGAGGGAGGAGAAGGAAAAGGAGAGAGTGTTTTTATAGTGCTTTAAGATTTGCAAAGCACTTTATAAAATATTATATCATTTTATCCTCACCACAACCCTAGGAGATAGGTGCTATTCTTATAATATCTATTTTATAGATGAGGAAATTGAGGCAAGCAGAGGTTTAATGACCCATCCAAAGTCACACAACTATTAAGTATCTGAAGAATTTGAACTCAGGTCCTCCTGACCAGTGTTTTATTCATTATAGTGCCTAGCAGCCTTGAAGTTTACAAGAATACAATGATCCCTCACCTATCATGGGAGTTATATTCCAGAGACCCCAATCTTAGGCGAAAATCAAGGAAGTCGTGGCATTCACTGCCAAAAACCTTAGAAGGCATAGAACATTTGGGTGGCATAGAGCTTGAAATAAATTTGAACTTTTATGAAAACTTCACAAAAACACAATACCACAGAGCTACATTAAGTGCAGCAATCAGGCATTGATGTGAAGTGGACAAGGAGAGATGTTGAAAGCATGGGCACAGTGCAAGGAAGCAAACAGGCTGATGCTACAGTCACTGAGCCAGTCAGCGCCCAGGATACAGAACACAATGCTGTGGTTTGTCATTTGGGTATGTGCACAATCTCATGTTGGCAAGCTTGCACAAGCGGAAATGGCATATTGCATTTTTGTTGTGTACAGTGTAAGGATGATACTTTTAAAATAAGTATTGTTTTATTAATTTAGAGATAAGAAGTAAAGTAGCTGACTTGAGAAAAGAACTAGAGTTTGAAGCAGAGCTGAGAAAGCAAGTTAACTTCAAATGCTGACAGTTATAACCATTTTTCTATGTCAATTACTCTCTCTGGCAGTTGGAAGTTGCTCTCTGGCAATTGGCAGAGACACACTCTCAGACTTTCTCAGGGCTGGAGGAGGTAACATCTTTGCGCCTCTCTCTCTCTCTCTCTCTCTCTCTCTCTCTCTCTCTCTCTCTCTGAGGGAAAGATCTGAAGGAGCTCAGTGTTTTCCTTTCCCAACTTGGGAAATACTATTGAATATCTACTGTGGCTTTTATAGATTGTTTAACTCTGAGAAGACCAAAGAAAAACCTGGTCTTTGGTGTGAGACTCAACCAGCTAGCCTTTGCTATTTTATAATTTGAAGGAGAAGTTAAGATTTATAAGGATAATAGCAATAATTTTTATTTAAATAGTATAAATTTGGGTTAATCAGATCAGGGAGGATTAGTATAGACTGTGAAACACAGGAGAAGCAGTTCCTTGTGCCTGTCCCTGAAGGGAAGTTCACATTTGAGCTTCACTTCATCACTGAGGATACTTTTAATTACCTCTATCAAAAGAATCCAAACAGTTTAAACCTGATTGGTGAGTTAAACAGTTTTGAAGAGTTTTGAACCTATATTGGAATAGTTTTTTTCATCTAAATGTTTTATTTTATAACTCACCAAATTTATTTTTACAGTAGTATAGTATTCATCCACAAAGTCCCATGATATAGCAAAAACTCCATGACACAAAATTAATTTTTTTAAACCCACAATACAGTGATTCTGCAATATAGCAAGGGACAACTGTACTTAGACAGATAACTGACAGACATAATATTCAGGTTTTCAAGTCAGCATAAAATCTCCTCTGGCCTTGATTTTGCATTAAAAACATATTATCCATTTAGTAGTAATGCTATGGTCTGACTTCTTCAACAGGCAATTTTTTTTTCAGTTTCTAGTAGCATGAGATGGAACAAGTCTTTAAACAACCATCTTTGGGAATTATAGGGTAATCCTAATACTTAGCATCACAAAGTAAAGAAAAGCATGACAGGGGTATCCTAATCATATTTCTCTAAGAGTTTCTCTGGAATAGAGGCAGACTCTTGATGTTACAAACAAGCCTGCCAGAATATAAAATTATGCATCATTCGGGTTAGAGATTCATAGCTCATCTCCCCCAGGGAGAGTACATATCATCCTCCTTACCACTGGGGAGAGAAAGAACTTAACTGACATTTTAAGTGGAGCATTAAGTGGAGTGAAAGGAAAAACTCCAGAAAATGATGAGGTGGATCACCATGATTGGTGTGTAGATCAAAGAATGGACAATCTAAAGTATGCTTCACAGGTTGCAAAGTCCTACAATGGGCAAATCTTCTAAACTGATGAAATTATATAGCATCTTTGATCTTCAGTTTCTTCATCTCTAAAATAGAAATGATAATACCTCAAGTGTCTACCTTATAAGATCCACTGTGAAACCCAAATGAGGTAGTACAGGTAAAGTAATTTGTAAACCGTAAAGTACTCTTGTTTGCTGTTACTAGTGAAAAGAACACTAAATTTGGAGCCAAACAATCGGTTCAAATTTCAGTACTGCTATTTACTATCAACATAACTTTAGGCAAGTTACATCAGAGTATCTTGAATTCTTTGTTTATAAAATAAAAGATTGACTTGGATGATCTCTAAGTTCGCATTTAGTTCTAAATCTCATAATTGTATGGTTCTAAGAGGCTAAGGTGTGACCATGTCAGCATGGCTGATGTGGAATAGAGAAGGTTATTAAAGAGTAAGTGGAAGAACTAAAAGATTGGATTGCTACAGTTTGTCCATATAAATATTGACATCATTGAGAATCATGGATGTAGAGAGGAGGACTATAGGACAATTAGTAAGCTCATTGGAAAAAGATGAAAGAATTTACCTGAAAGTTAGTAAATGGCAGCAACAAGATTGGGGAGAGGGCTACCCAAAGATTGAATGAACTTTAAAAGAGGCTGATGGGTGGATTGTGATAGAAAATTGGTCTGGAAGTAGCAGAGATAAGTGAGTAGACCAATCTCTCCTCTTCACCATGTGAGTAGGCAGAGAGACAAAAGTGGTCAGCCACCATTAAAGAGTGCTGATAGGTATGTGATATTCTCATGGGAGCTCCAGATATTTATTAAAAATGGAAAGGTGGAAGGAAAGCTGCCCAAAAAATCAATAGTACAGGATGGTTTTTGAAGGAGAGAATAAGAGTTGCAAAGAGAGAAGCAGTGAATCAGGATGAGCTGGAGGGAAGAAAGGGTAAGTGTAATGGTATAGATATGCTGGTATTATATCTATAATTCAGATGACTGGATCTAAAGAACCCATACAAGAATTAGATTGTCATGGCATAATCCCATGGCATAAGAAAGGCAACAGACGTTAGCAGAGATTATCCCCTCAAGAGGGAGAATTTAGAAGCTTGGTATTTTAGAATGTAGGGCTCCCTGAGGTCACCTTCACTTCTGAGAATCCCCAGCTTACCTCAAGGCTCAGCCTCCTATATGATGCCTTTCCTGATAACCCCTGGTTCTGATGCTTCCTCTACCCACAAAAACTCTTACATTAACTCGGGGGAGAGGGAAACTAGACCTTTTATTTCACTGGCAAAGGGAATTATCATAGCGAAAACTAATGCATATCAGCCTCTCTGTCTTATAATTTAAAATTTAAGAATTCCCTGGAAAACTGAGATGGTCAGTGATCTGCCCAGGGTCACATTGGTAATGAGAGTCAGTCTGGACTTGAACCTAGAGTTTCTTGACTCCAAGGGACTGCTATCTCTCCACTATATCAATCTGGTGATTCTGTGTATCTTGTATTTACTTATCTAGGTATAAATCATTCCCCTTCCATCACTAGAATGTAAGCCATTTGGGGGCAGAGATTTGGGGGGGGGGGTCTCTGTAATCCCATTGTCTAGGTAGCATGGCTCCTGGATCATAAGGACTGAATAAATTTTCACTGCCTGATTCTGATTCCTTAATTAAGAGAAGTGGACTGGGTTCCGGGCTTAATGTAATCAGAAAGAATTCTGGAAAACAAAGTCCTAAATCTTGAGCTGGGTTTGTGATGTCACTGGGTAGCAGCCAGTGAAAGTAGAATAGAAAATGGGTCAAGGAAAATTTTGGGAGCTATCGTACTGGAATACACTGGCTTTGAATATAAGGGAAATAATACACAAGGGCTCAGAGAGAACCCAGGACCAAAGGTCATGAGGGAAAAAAGGAAAGCAGATTCATGAGCCAAAACTGGGTCCAAAATACAGAATCCACTGGTGATGATAGACAGGAACTTGGGTTGAATACAAGGCAAACAAGTTGAAGCAAATCCCAATTCAGTGAGATGAACAAACTGTTCTGCCTCAAGCCATAGACACAAACTTTTGCTTGCACATTGACTCTAGGCCTCCACTTCCCACCCTAGTAGAGCATTTCTACAGATACTCTGGGAAAGATTTGTTTTTAAATAGAGCCCATTTGAAAGCCCAGGACTGATTATTAACATAGAGAAAAATTCATCATCTTGTGTTTGTCTACATCTAAATCATGTTGCTCTATGCCTTCTCTGGATACAACCAAACACAAAAGCAATTGAGTCAGAGAGAATCTAATCAAATATCATCATTTTATCTGTTTGGGAGGTAATATACTATAGAATTGTACAGTACAGTAGAGAGTGCTGGACTTGGAATCAGAAGACACAGGTCTAAGTACCGCTTCTAAAACTTATTAGTTGTATGACTATGGAGAAATTGCTTAAACACTACATCTTGATTTCCTCATCTGGAAAATGGAGATGGTGATGGCAAAGAAAACACTAGGTCTGGAGTTAGGAAGGACTGAGGTTCAAATCAGAAACTTACCAGTTGTGTGACCTTGGGGCAAGTGACTTAACTCTGCCTCAGTTTCCTCATCTGCAAAATGAGCTAAAGAAGGAGAGAAAACCACTCCAGTATCTTTGCCAAGAAAATCCCAAATGGGATAACCAAGAATCATACAGGATTAAGATGACTGAACAACCACAACAATAAATACTATATTATTTGTCTCGTAAGTCTATTACAAAAAAAAAAGGTAATGATGTGTAAAAAGTATGTGCGTATCTTAAGGTAATATATATGTCAGTTGTTTTCATTATTGTTGTGGGGAAATGAAAATGTGGGGGATTTTCTGAGATTGAAGAATTCATGACAATCAGAACCCAGATCTGCTGATCCCAGACTGCACTGTTCTAACTACAGTGGCCTCTATCCACTATTAATATAATATTTCAGAAAGAAAAGTCTAAAAATGGCTCAAAGAAGAGTGACCAGAGCAATTCACTATGGGCAAACTAAACTAGCACCAGTTATTTGCCCAAGAGTTCCAACCAGCTCAGCATGGATTCTTTGGAGAAGTCTCTGTTTTCGATTTGGTCAATTACTGATCAGCCACATCTATTGGTGTAGATGGAGAGCCATTCATTGGAGGAATTAAGCTAATATATTGTTTCACATTCAGAGTTGTCCTGTGACTAGACATGGTATTGTTTTCCCAAAATCTTAATTATTTCAGCAGCCTGAGAGCATTAAAAAATAAACATTAGGCGTTGCCCACTCCCACCCTCCCGGGGCTCCAAATAATGACCTGAATATTTTTTTAAGTCCAAACCCATTTTTGAAAATGAAGCAGAAAGTCTGAGAACCAATTCTTCTCTTTTTTAAGTTGCTTCTTTTTATCCCACATGCAGAAATGGTGGAATTTTGTTTGGTGGAGGCACTTATAAATCCTCTAGACCTGATGATGTTGAATCAATTGGAGATGATGGTAGTTCAGGTAAACAGACATGAAAAAATCATTAAGGGAAACAAAATCATCCTACTTTTCTTCTTGACCTCCATTTCTAAGGAGGGTTTGCTTTTGCTTCTGATATCTTGGGTTTTGCTAATATGGAGTAATCTAAAACTTGTTTCAGAGAAGGAACCTTCATAAACTCATTAACTCAAGCTCAGCTTAGATGAGCATCTACATTATCAGCTACTGAGGCAAGTTCTCTAAACCTCTTCAATCTGTAAAGTGAAACTGACTCATCTGAAAAGCAGTTTTCTAACAAGATCCTCCCTTCCAAAGGAGAAATCCCTCAATCAAATAGATCAATTGTTTCCATTGTTTCCCAGTATCTAGGAAGGCCTATGAGTGCTATGGCATTATTGAGATGCCAAGTTCCTCTGGCAGTCCTAATGCCACCTCAACACTTCTAATAGGAAGTAATGACCTCAGCAAAGAAGCCTGAGGCACCTTCTCCAAGAACTCATCATTCAATAAGGCCAAAGGGACCCCATAGCTGTCATCAAGTATTTGATGAGCTATTGGCCACAGATGGAAGAAGCAGAATCAGTGGGTACAAGTTGCAAAGAGAGATGTAAACTTAATCTAAGGAAAATCTTTCTAACAGGTAGTCAGTCAATAAATATTTATCAAGCACCTACCACTGTGCTAAGTGTTAGAGGCACAAAAAAAGGCAAAAGACAATCCCTGCCTTCAAGAAGTTTACAATCTAATAGGGGAGATAATACACAAATAAATATATACCCAACAGCTTTTTACAGGGAAAAAAAAGAAATAATTAAAAGGCAGAAAGAACTAAAAATGGTAGATGTTGAGAAATGCTTCCATAGAAGATGGAATATTAGTTGGGATTTGAAGGAAGTTGGAGAACTCATCATCTTCCCTCAGAGTCCTCTTTCTTCTCTGGATTTCCATGACACAGCACCTCTTAATTCTGCCCCTACCTATCTCATTCCTATTTCTCAGTCCCCTTTGCTGGATTTCTATTTACATCATGCCCAGATATAGAGCTACACATATAGATATATATATAAATCTAGCTATCCAATTTCTTCTATTAGAATATAGGCTCCTTACCTGCAGGGACTGCTTTTGCTTTTTTTGTGTAGCCTCAGATCTTGGGACACTACTTGGCTTTTTGTTGCTGTTCAGAGACTGTTTTGGGGTTTTCTTGGTAAAGATACTGGAGTGGTTTGCCATTTCCTTCCCCAGTTTATTTGACAGCTAAAGAACCAAGACAAACAGGGTTAAGTGACTTGCCCAGGGTCACACAGCTAGTAATTATCTTAGACAGATTTGAACTCAGGAAAATGAGACTTCCCAATTCTAAGCCTACCACTCTGTCTACTGTACCACCTTACCAAACACTTAAATGCTTTTTGATTGTTTTCTTTCACAATGTGGTTGTAGTAAATGGATATGTTAATCATTTGATTTCTCTTTTTTTATCAATTCATACAAATCTTCCCAAATTACTTTAAACTTTTTTAAATTCTTTATTTGTAATTATTATGTAATAATATCCCATTCTATTCACATAAATTATTCCACCATACCCCAACCGATGGATATCTAGTTTGCTTCCATTTTTGTTGCTAAAAATAGAATGAAAAATGTAAATGCAGGAATTTTTTTCTCTGCCTGTAATTTCCTTACTTAGAGGGACAACATAATGCATATTTCTAAAATTATTTTCCAAAAAGTTTGAACCAATTCCCAACTCTTCCAGTAGCTTAATGTGAGCCTGATAACTGTAATGGCAGCATTGAATTTTGTCATCTCCCAGCTTCCTGAGTCTCAGAAGGATTCCCAGAGGAATCAAGCTGCATTTCTTTGATTAATAGAGATATTGGACATTTTTTCACATAGCATATGCTAACTTGAGTGTCTTCATTTGGAAATCACCTAATGGCAGTATTTGGAGAAAATAAGGCACTAGGCTAATACTTTGAATCAAGAACTGGGTTCCAATCCTACCTTGAATACTTATTAGTTGTGTGACTCTAATCAGAAGCTTTCAGAAACCTAGTTTCCTCATATGTAAAATGAGAGGATTGGACACAATGACCCCTAACACTCCTTCCAGCTATAATCTATGATTATGACTGTAGCATCTGATCCCATAAATTTATGCTGATTCCTTAAATATTTTGGATATCAGAATTTTATGAGGAGTTTACTGAAAAGAATTTTGTCTCAGTTTATTTCTTCACTTCTTATTCTGTATGCATTGCTTTTTTATGGTGCAAAACCTTTGTACTTTTATATAATCGAATTCATCTATTTCCTCTTTGTTATGGCTTGTTAGGAATTTATCCCCACTCCATAGTTATGAAATATATAAAAATTCCTCATCCTCTAGTTTTATTATGGTGGTTTCATATATTTATATCATTGATCCATTTGAAAATTATTGTGGCATATGGCATAAAGGTTGAACTGTTCCCATTTTTTCACCAAACTAAACGAGTTTTCTTAAGAATTTTTTTTGTTGAATAATGATTAGTTTCCCCAGTGTTTTGTGATCCAAAGTTTAGTAAACAATAAATTGCTCCAGGCATATAGCTTTAGCTCATTGTTGGCTAACCTATTCAACTGAACACTTTTTCTATCTTTAATCTATATCTAGTAGTTCTAATAATTACTGCTTTGTAGCAAAAAAGAATCTCAGGAAAACAAATCTTTTTTTGTCTTTTATGTAATTTGTCTTTGTATCCTTGACCTATTCTTCCACATGAATTGTGATATTTTCATTCTATAAAGTATGCTGTTGGCTCTTTGATTGGCTTAATATTATTATCAGTTTATATTGAGTAATGGTTACATCTTTGCTATATAGAATCTTGACTCTCTCTACTCAGTTCTCTTTATATCTGTTGTAGCTGTTGCTTATGTCTTGGGAGGTGAATTTCCAGGTGTTTCATACATTCCATCGTTTTTTTTTTTTTATAGAAACCTCCTGTCTTAAAATCCATACTAAGTATGAGTTCCAAGACAGAAGAGCAGTAATGGCTAGGCAACTGGGGTTGAGTGACTTGCCTAGGGTCACATAGCTAAAAAGTGTCTGAGGCCAGATTTGAATCCAGGATCTCATATCTCTAGACCTGGCTCTCTCTATCCACTGAGCCACCTAGCTGCCCCATTAAGTGGCATTTCTCTGTCATCTTTTTCTTACATTACTGATGATCCATAGACATGTGAATAATTTGTGTGCATCTGAATAATTTTTTGTTGATTCTCTGGAACCTTCCAAATAAAACATATCCTCCACAAATAAATATTTAACCTCCACTTTGCCAATGCTCCTTTTTAAAAAAATCTTTCCTTCTGCCTTAGAATCAACTCAAAGGTTGAGAGGTAGAAAAGCAGTAAGGAATAGGCATGGGGTTTAAAATGACTTGCCCAGAATTACACAGGTAGGAAGTGTCTGAAGTCAGTTTAATCCAGGACCTCCTATCTCTAGACCTGGCTCTCAATCCACTGAGCCACCTAGCTGCCACCCCCCCCCCCCATGCTAATTCTTGAAAAAGGGGAGGAGTTGCTCCTAGTCACAAAAACGCCGGCTTTGTATCAGTTCTTGAAAACACATTGAGACTGAAAGTTCAGTATTGTTGCTGTTCAGTTGTGTCTGACTCTTCATGCCCCCATTTAGAGTTTTCTTGGCAAAGATAGTAGAATGGTTTGCCATTTCCTGTTCCATCTCATTTTACAGATAAGGAAACTGAGGCAAAGAGTAAGGTTGAATGACTTGCCCAGGGTTCCAGAGCTATTAAGTGTTTGAGTCCAGATTTGAACCCAGGAAGATCTAGTCCCAGGGCTCTATCCACTTTAGCACCTAGCTGCCTTCAGAGTTCAATACCTACACTAAGACACTAGCTGGTTAGCCAAACTCAAGATGACCCTGCGTCATCCCTCTACACAGGCTCCTGAAGAACCCTATTTGTTCCAAGCTCTAGGTCTCCCTTACACAAGTTATTTCTGAATTTCCTTAGCCATAAAAATGAAAGGATTGGACCTTAAATGGTCTCTAAGGTGCCTTTTAGCTGTAAATTTTATGAGCTTCAATATGTCTAGTCTGGGGTATTCTAATAGCCGTCCTCCTCCAACCCAGAAATATAGATGTTACACTCACTGTGTAACTTCAAGCAAGTCTCTTTAGCTCTGAAGACCTACATGATCTCTATGGTTTCTCTCAACTCCAAATCATCTGATCCTAATGACTTCAACTAAGGTAGAGAGACAAGATGACCTCTGAATTCCCTTCCATCTCTAACAGGAAACTTCTAAATATTCTAGATGTTGTATTTCATCGAATCTAATATGGTTTTCATGTGGTGCACTATTTCTTGTTTTCCTAATATTGAAACATCCTTGATTTCCTAAAATGAATTCCATATGTCATAATGAGTACCTTTTTTCCAATTATATGTAAAAAATAATTCTAACCTTCATTTTTCATAATATTCAGCTCCAAATTCTTTCCCACCCTTCCTGCCCTCCCCACTTTATTTAGAAGGAGTTTATACATGTGCAGTCATGCAAAACATTTCCATATAATGAGTGACTTTTTTAATATTTTGTTATATTTGGTTTGTCAGTATCTTTACATTGTTTTGCATTTGTGTTCCTTAGTATTATTGGTCTTTTAGTTCTTCTTCTTTATCCTACCCTGGTTTGGGAACAAAAACTATATTTAAGTCTTGGTTAGAGTTCAATCTTTTCTACTTGTGAGAACTGCTTATATGACTTATATGGCATTGGGATTACTTTGTTCTCTAAACATTTTATTGAAGTCATTTATGAAACTGCAAAGTACTTCTTAACATGGTAATTTGTTAATGGTTTGTTCTCTTTTATGGTATTACTTATTTCAGTTTCTAGGAATTTATCACTTTTTATATTCTCAATTTTAATTATGTAGATTGTATATAATATTCTCTATAGTTATTGTATTAATAGTTACTACGATTTCTCTTTACTTATTTTTTATTTCCATAATTTGGTTATTTAATCAATTTTTAAATACATTGTCCTTTTAAAAATCTTTTATCTTGTTCATTTTTTTTTTGGCTTTTGATTTTATTCATTTATTCCTTTATGTGAGTGATCTCTTCTTTGGGGCATACTAATTCATTGAATTCTTTAACCAGACCTTCTTCTCTCTTCTTAACTTAAGCATAGGAGTAAATTTGCCTCTAAAATCATAAAAGCTGCATTCCATAAATTTTAAATGTATTATTTTTGTCATTATATTTATTATGTTTTCATTATTCCTTTTAGATGGCTCTTTGATATGATCATTTTCAAAAAATAATATTTTGTGCTCTCTAAGCTTGAATATTGAGATTTTATTTTTTCTTAATTATTATCATAATTATATTGTAATCTATAAAAATACAGTTTAAAACTTAAAATTATGCTTTTCTACATATATTTATGGGTTCCTTATGCCCTGGAATGAGATCAATTTTTTAAAATAATTGTTTAGTACACATTTAAATAAAAAGTATATTTTTCTAGAAAATTCATTCCATTCTCACCATAAATCTCTTATTTAATTGTTCCAGAATTCTATTCTGTTCTCTAATTTCTTATTCAGCTTTTATATTTGACTACATTCCAAATGCAGGTTGTTAAAATCACCCTCTGTTAAAGTGTTTCTTCCTAGAATCTTTTGGAATTAAATTACTATGTCTTTAGATGCCCACATCACAAATTAGTCATGATTTTCTTTCTTAATGATCTTAAGCTTGAAACCAATTTATCTTAAATCATGACTACAACCCCTGGTGGGTGTTCTGTGAGTTATTTATTCCACATATTTATCATTTTCTTAATAAGCATTACCTTACCACTTGAATTTAGGCAACCATTTTAATTTCCCCTAGAAGAATGAACAGTGCAGAGAACAAAACCAAGGGCTGCTTTGATTAAATTCACTCCTTTTTCCCTGATGCTGGAAAAGGCTGTGGGCCATTGACAGAAGGGAAAGTCCCACCTGAGCTGATATGAGTAAATGTTGTTGGTGAGAATTTAGAACATGCTTTCTTTCTGGTTATGAGTGAACAGTGACAGCTGTTTTCCACAGACACCTATTGGTTGCATATCTATGAGATAAAATGGCAAGCAAGTATAGAGGAGGCTATACTTTCTCATGCAAGATGAATAATCTGGGATAATTGGCAATGGTTAATGAGAATCTGAATCCAAAAAATTTCTCACACAAGGAGGAGAGAGCTCAAAAAAGGATAACAAAGAAGAAAAAAACCTACCCAAAAGTTGAACAGACTAACTTGGCAGGCATGCAGAGAGCTGACTTTACTGGAGGTCTTAAAAAAGAGATAGCAAGCCCCTTGTCCAGTATGTTAGAGAGAGACATATAACTTTGGTACAGGATGAACTAGATAGGCTTTGAACTTCCTCTTAATTCTGAGATACTATGATTATTCCAAATCTGACATTTCTTTCCAGGCATCTCATGAATTCTATTCATCTATTTCTGGGGAGTTTTCTTAAGCTGTTTCTTGAAAAATAATAGTTGGTCTGTGTCTTTGCATATTTTGGATAATTTAATATCTCAGATGATCTGCTCGACCTCTACCTTCTAGTTCCATCATCTTTGCATGGAAAACTTTCAAGACTTTTTCCAATCAAGTTGTCCTTGTTTGGGGAATATTTTGCTGCTTGAAGTCATTTGGCTGTAAGGCTAGAAAAATTATTTTTCATTAACTTCCATTGGTTACAAGTCTTCAGCTTTTTCTACTATTTTTCTCCAAGTTGTTGAACTTTATTAGCAATTCGCCTTTTCCTAATTGTGTATTGTCAAATCTCCTGTTTCCTTTAAAGTGTATGTTGAGTTCAATCCAGTTTCATTTCATGGGTCATTGTTGGAGCTAACTGGCATGTTTTTTCCTTCCGAAAATTTCTCTTCAGGATCTAAAAAAATCTATATTTGTTTATCATATTTTTATTTTTCCCCTCTTGCACTTTGACACCCTTCCATAGCTAAACATTTACTCTCCTTTGAGTGTCTTTGATTATTTTCCTGCATTCCTTTCATTCCCCATCTACTTATTTATTTATTTATTTTCAGCTTAATCTATGGAGACAATTTGGGAGTTGGGCTCTAACAACCTCTCCCTCCCTCTAACAACATATTGTCAAAACAGAAATAATTTTTAAAGGAACAATTTTGCTTAAATTAGTTTATTCCCTTCTGTATTACCCATCTCATAAGCCTCCAATATATTTTGTTCAAAGTAAAAAAGACTTCAAAAAAAAGAGGCAAGATAAAATCAATGCAATGAGTCAGGAGCATTCTTAGCTCTACTTTTGAAAATGGTTGTCACTTCCCCACATATGCCTTCTAGGGATGGAGATGAAGTCTCATACTAGGTTCTATCCTCCTGCAGGCTACACCTTCTACATTACATGTACGTCATCACTTCATCAGGATATCAGATAAGTGCCTACATCAACATTCATTGTGCAGGATTTGGGCTCCAACTTAACCAATATGAACTTTTTGAGAGAGACAGACAGACAGGCAAACAGACAGACAGACAGTGATGCCCAAAAAAGCAAAGAGAAACACCAAGAAAGATAATGAGAATTAAATCCCAATTTGGTACTACAGCTTAGGGTCCATTAGGTTTTGCCTAATTTAGTATCCTTTTCTTTTGGGTCCCATAAGGATAAAGAACACTAGTCAAGGGTTGCATTCTCATTCCACTTTCTCTTTTATTCTCTGGCATTTAGATCAGGTCTAACTTGAATCCATTTTGCATGGCACTATAAACTAGTGGAATATAATGCTTCTTTACACATCACCATAGACTAGGAAATGATAAATGTCTCTCCTAGTTGTTACCATATTCCCTCTCCATATAGCTGTAGCTCTCTAAAATCCTTCCAATCTCCACTATCCATACCTTTCCATGGGCTCCTGGGACAGTTAAAGACTTTCTAGTGCCAAAGATCTATAGGCACACAAATATATGCAGAAGCTCCTCAAATACATCAACCGTATTCTGCAATTTCCTTTTTACTCCAAGGTCTCTTTCCTGAGGACACACAGAATAAATCTAACCTATTTTCCAGAAAAGATCTTTTAAAATATTAGAAGACAGTCATCCTTTCCCTCAGTCTTCTCTTCTCCATGCTAAACACCCTTCAACTGCTTCTCAAGGCCATTTATCACTTTGGTCATCCTCCTCTGAACTCCTCAAAATACAAAGACCTATTTTATGAGCATCCTGTCAACATAAAACACTTCCGCTTCCCTTAAATCTATCTTGTAATAAATTGACTATTTAATTGTTTACCTCATTAGACTTTCTTCAGAAGCATTTCTATTCATGTTATTATTTCTAAAAGCTATCTGTGATGGCAAGCAGAAGGAGCTAAGATGATCAATTAAAAAAAAAATCTCTTGACCCATCTAAATGAGACTGAGAACTATAAAAGACTAACTTTCACAAACTAAAGTTCTCATACTGTTTTGTTTTTTGTTTTTTTTTTATTAAAGTTCACATGAGGGAATTGAACATCACTTTTGGAAGGTATCTTCCAATTTAAATATTCAATGCATGTACTTTTGAGGCAGTGAGGTAACAGAGTAGTCTTGAGTCACCTTTCTGAGTTAAAATTTTGTCTCAGACATTTACTAGGTATGTCACCTTGTGCACATCACTTAATTTGCCTCAGTTTCCTCATCTGCAAAATGAGCTGGGAAAAGAAATGACAGACTACTCCACTATCTTTGCCAAGAAAACTTCAATTGGTTCCACAAAGCTTTGGACAACAACAACAACAACAAAATACACATACTTTATCTTTCAGTGTTGTCCATGATTCCTGACACATGGGACATGCCAGGGCTCTACGAGTCCTGTTCTATTTTTTATTAGTGACAGGCTTAGGTACTTAGAACAATATCTGGTTATGGAAGGTATTGAAAATGCTCTTATTGAATTGAGTGAAGATAAGGTACTACTGGCAGAGAAAAGTCTAAAAGCCAGAGAGATTAGCAAGGAGTCCAAAACACAGAGGATTTAAAGGGTTCTGGTGGAGTCTCTAGTGGAGATTATTTCTCCTCTGAATCTTCTGTGCTTTGGACTCAGCATAATTAGCTCCTATTCCTGAGAAATTATTGTTTATTCTGTTCCATGTTCCGTGGTTTTTGCTTTGATATGAGCCCTGCCTCTATGGCACCCTTCCTTAAAGGTCCTGGAAGCCACTGAAGATCCTGAGTTCACACACTGAGAAAATTCTCTGAAACTAAAGTCCATTTCAGACACAGAGTTCATGAGCTTCTGTTGGAATTCTCCAGGCTGCATTTCCCAATGCCTGCAAGCCTGTAGTCTGTGCACTGACCTCCTGTTTTCATGGCAGTTCATCTTGTAGTTGTAATTGGATGCATGCTAATTGTTCTCTTTTGTCTTAATCCTGTTTACTCAAGGTAAACTGGATTAAATGTGGGTGATTGGATTTGCTTTCTTACCTGTGACTGAGGGTAGGAGTTTAATGTTTAGTGCTTGGTTCCTTTGAATATTCCATTCCCATTTTAAGTCTTAGTGGCTGGTTACTTTGGGTTTTTATGTCTTGAATTAAATATCACTGAGTGTTTATTGCAATAATATCAATAAGGAAAAGAAGATGAAATTAGGAGCAAACAAAGTTGAGATGAACCAAGAGAGATTGGATGGGTTGCCTAATGTGAAGGACTGTATACTTATAAATTTAGGCAGTCAGGTATAATCTTTCATTAAGCACCTATCAGAAGTCAGGTATGGTGTAAAGCACTAGGGATAGAAAGAAAAACAAAAGACCATTCTGGACTCCAAGGATCTTACAGTCTAATGGAATGTGAGGGGAGGGACAGCATGCATGCAAACACATTTATAAACAAGATATATACAAGATAAATCAAGAGAATCAACCAAAAGAATGCACTAGCATTAAGAAGGATCAGAAAGACTAGAGATAGAATTTTAACTGGTACTTGAAAGAAGTCAGGAGGCAGAGGGAAGGAGGAAGAATATTACAGGCTTGGGAATAGCCAATGGAAATGTCTTTATATTGCCCATTAGCTCATATCTCTTCTCCCCTATGAGGACAAACATCTTGAAAGAACCATCTTCAATAAGTGCCTACACTTCCTTTCCTCTCATTCTCTTTTTGACTCTCTACTCTAGCTTCCAGTCTTATCATTCAACCAAAATTGCTCTCTCCAAAGGTAGTAATGATAGATAACTGACACCTCCAATAACCTTTTCTCAGTCATTCTTCTTGACCTCTCTGCTGCTTTTGACACTGTTGGTCGTCCTTTAAAAAAAAAAAATCCTTACCTTCTGTTCTAGAATTAATACTAAATATCCATTCCCAGGCAGAAGAATGATAAGTGGGTTTAAATGGCCTGACCATGCTCACACATCCAGGAAGTGTCCAAGGCCACATTTGAACCTAGGACCTCACATCTCCAGGCCTGGCTGTCTACCCACAGAGCTACCTAGCTGGTTCTCCCACCCCAATCATTCCTCTTATTGAATAACCTCATCACTGTAAGTTTCCCTGACAAGGCACCTTAGAAATCAACTAGTCCAATTACCTCCTTTTACAGATGAGGAAACTGAGCCCCACAGGAGTTAAATGACTTGCCAAACATCACATGGTCAGTATCTGAGATAGTATTCAATCCCAAGTCTGACTCCAAGACCAGCCCCCTCTCCACTAAGCTCCTGTTTTGAAATGATGTGAGTAAACTCCATTTCAGGACCTTATTCTAAAATGTTAGCTTAATTCTCTCTAATAACACATGAAAGAATAAGTTCTAATCCCTAATTCATCCTGTAGGAACATGGATCATGAATATGATTCCCATAACTTTCACCCATTTCTCATAGTTCTTTCTGGAGGCAGGTAGAAGTGAAGTGCCCAATCCACAAAGTAGTTCTTCAACTATATTCAGGAAGTCTGGCCAACACAGTTGGTGATCACCCTGAGTGATGCTGGTTTTTTGTTAAAAAAAAAAGATATAACTAAGAATGAGTCAGGTGTTCTCATGTGCCTCATAAACTGGATGTGAAGACGTTATCATCTCTTCAAATGTCACAATACCCACCCATTGACAAATCCCTTCTTACTTAGTGCTCCCTAAAAATCAGAGGTTCCCACTGAAAGCTTGAGATAGAAACCTGAATATAAAACATTTTGACAGAGACAAGAGTCTTCCTCCTGCCCATCTCAGACCCAAACAGAGAAGGTGCTTGGGCCCTAGGATGAAGTTACAATGGGATGGGGTCAAAGTTTATTTTCTATATTTCCAACTTAGTGTTCTATCCCATTTTCCTTCCAAGTTAGAGCAATGTTAAAATATTCTTTTCAAGATGGATGCAAACACTTTACAAATTCTGACCCTTTGAGTTCTTATGTCCTAAGTTGAAAGGCTGAGCTGATTGGGACTAACTTTGACCATGCCATGGAGGAAGGTAAAAGTGATGCTCATGTAGAGGTGTGCTGGCAAATAATTAACAACTGACTCTCCAAAAAAAAATGTATAACACACTTTTAAGTTTAATCTACATTATTAATATATTGTCTATCACTTTAAGTCAAGTCTCTGTTGAAGTATTTGCTTTTGGGGAGGGAGGGAAGGAAGGGAGGAAGGGAGGAAGGGAGGAAGGGAGGAAGGGAGGAAGGGAGGAAGGGAGGAAGGGAGGAAGGGAGGAAGGGAGGAAGGAATTATTATTAAGACCATGATATCACAGATTACATTTCAAAGTAGTCAGACAATATGAACATGCAGTTCTCAGAGGAAAAAACTAAACTATCTATAGTCATATGAAAAAATGTTCCAAATTACTTTTGATTTGAGAAATGCACATTAAAACAACTCCAAGACATAACATCACACCTATAAATTGACTAACATGACCAAAAAGCAATAAATGTTGGAGGGGATGGGGGAAATCAGGACATTGATACACTGTTTATAAAACTGTGGATTGATTCAACCATTCTGGAGAGCAATATAGAACCAGACTCAAAAGTCCACAGAACTTTGCAGATCCTTTGATACAGCAATACCACTACTGGGTCTGTATTCCAAAGGGATCAGAGATAATGGGAAAGGATCTACCTGTGCCAAAATAATTTTAGCAGCTCTTTTTGAAGTGGCAAAGAATTGGAAACTGAGGGGTTGTCCATCTCTTGGGGAATGGATGAACAAGTTGTGGTATATGGTTGTAATGGAATACAACAATATTGCACCATAAGAACAGGATGAGTTCAGAAAACCTGTAAAGACTTATATGAACTGATGCGAAGTAAAGTGAGCAGAACCAGGAAAACAATGTCTAAAGTAACAGAAATATTACACAATTATCAGCTCTTCAGGACTAAATTATTATCAGCAACAAATATTTGAGATAACGACAAGGGACTTGTGATAAAACTGAGTAGAGATCAAAGCATGCCACCTTCCACTATATTTCCTTTATAAGCTTTCTATTATCTGTGTGATATGTGTCTTCTATCATGATGTGAGCAACATGGAAATATGTATTATATGAATGTATAGATGTAACCTATATCAGATTATTCACCACCTCTGGGAGGGAAAGAGAAAATCTGAATTCTAAAATGTCAAAAAAAATGTTCAAAAATTGTTTCTACTTGTAACTGAAAAAATGGAAAACTGGAAAAAACTTTAATGAACTTTAATAGATAACATGAGCAAAAATGGAATGCTGTCTCAATGTGACAGACTTCATATTTGTAAGAGAAATCATGTATTTAGGTCTGGTCAAAGTACTACAAAAACTAGGATTAGAAGAGTATCTCTGAGTTGGGAAGAAGGAAAGAAATCTGATGAAAGAAAATTTAATTTGATAATCTGATTACTAGATTAGTTAACATTTCCAAAAGTACAGGAAGCCAATCAAAATAACTATATGCATTACTTATTTCACTGTCAGTTTTTACTACATGAATGATTCTCAGCTAATAAATAGTTAGGACATCTAGAATGGCCACTATTCAGCCAGACTAATTTGCTAGGATATTTAGTTCTGGTCGTTCTCAACCAGTGTTCTACATATTTCAATGTCATTTATTACATTAAGTATCTCCCACAGATGTATTAGTATCACTCAATACTGTTTGATTTTTTAATATCTACATTTTTTGTTTATGAGTTATTTAATCGCATTACTGAAAGAAGATGTGATTCTGATTGACTTTTTTTTTAAATAAAAACTCCTACCTTCTGTTTTAGAATCAAATCTGTATTAGTTCCAAGGAAGAAGAGTGGTGAAGGCTAGGCAATAGGAATAAAATGACTTGCCCAGGGTCACCCAGCTTGGAAGTGCCTGTGGTCAAGTTTGAACCCAGGACCTTCCAACTCTAGCCCTGGCTTTCAATCCACTGAGTCACTTAGCTGCCCTTATAACCAACTTTTGGTTTTACTTTTTTAAACTTTACTTTTTATCAGCCTGAATGGTTTTTATCCTAATTATACTTTCAGCAAAAGGAATTCTAAACATCATTTCCACCAAACATCTGGAGAACATCCCAAAATTCCATTATACTGTCTGACAAGTTGATGATTATAGGAGACACTTTCAAACAAAACTCACTTCTAATTGGGTGACATGTTGTTCAGCCAATTTAGTCTTCTAAAGCACAACATCCCTTTACCTTGTAATATCAATATCAGTCACAAAGATCAAGTTTAAAATTCTTACCTAATACTGAAGTTTTGATGGAAATCTTTCAGGCACTGGCTATTTTGCTCACACTGTGCTAATGCTGTTGGAGTAGAATGTAGTTTTATCAAGATAGCTTATCACCCAGGTCATGCTGATCAAAATATTTTCCCACACACAGAAATAAATTCACAGCAATTAGTCTCTCAACCTTCCTCTCCACTAGGAGTTTCACCTCTGAGAACCATCTTATTGTTGCTGTTGTTCTTGAATCCTGTCCAGCTCTTTGTGACCCCATTTGGTGTTTTCTTCACAAAAATACTGACTTTCCTTATCCTGATCATCTTAGAGAAGGAAACTGAGGCAAGTTAGGTTAAGTGACTTGTCTAAGATCACACAGCTAGTAAGTGTCTTAACACTATGTTTGAACTTGGGTCTTCCTGACTCCAGACCTGGTGCTCTATCCAATGTGCCACCCAACTGCCCATCTAAGTGCCACCTTGCATGTTGCCAAATTAGTGAACTTGAGCTTCAGGTGTTAAGGGTTATTAAAGGTTAGCTTACAAAGCATAAAGTCTTTTCAATCCTTTGATCAGTCAATAATCATTTGTTATTATTAAACATCTACTGGGTGCCAGTCACAATATTAAATATTTCCCAATTCTGGACGAAAATCCTTTTCTCCAAATCAGTTACGGGTATTCTAGAATGATGGCATTGTTGGCAGATTCATCCTGCTGACCATGTAATCAAGAGAGGAACATTGGATGCACTTTGTTTGCTATCCAAGCATGTGGATTTCCACTGACTTTTATGTCTGCCTGCTTTCCATTAATTGCTGAGAGCTGTGGTACCTGCTATTCCTTTTGTCTAAGGGTTGGGACAGACCATTGTCCTGAGAATGAAACATTCACTCTTGGCTTCCTTGGCCACCAGCTCCTTTGTGGCTATTTGGGCCACCACAATGCCTAGACTTTGGGCTTCTTTCAACAGAACCTACTTTAGGTATTCCTCAGGAATTTGGAGTACTCCAAGAGGTTAAAGATGGCCTCCAAATGTTATGGTTCCAAAGACAAGAGCGGCATCAGCCTGACTTCCTCATCCCAGTCCTCCATTGCTCTAGACCAGGGGTCAGGTTATTCTGTTTATATTAAAGCAAAGATATTCTGAAAAAGTAGACCTCCAAAATGAAAGAAACAGCAGACTCACATCAGTTGGTGCAGGAGTGAACAGCTCTACCTGCTAACCACTTTAAGGAAGCTAAATCTGTGGGTGGGACAAGTAACAACTGACGGCAAGAGCCTAGAATAGAGATTACCAGGGGTTTGTAGGCTCTAGATAAAAAGCAGGTAGAAAAGCAGCTGGGGGCGAGATATTTGGGCACAACTCCATTATAACTGCCCCCACAGAACCGATGACCTTAGCTTCTTAACCACTTTTGTGTCATGGACCCCTTTGACAGTTTGTTGAAACATATCAATCTCTTCTCAGGCAGTTTTTAAAAGGAAAACATAAAACACCAGGGATTACATAGGAAACTAGTTATATTAGAATACAGTTATCAAAAAAATTTTTTTTAAATTAACAAGTTCCAAGATCCCATATTAACAACTTCTAAATTAGAAGGAAAAGGTGTGTGTGTGTGTGTGTGTGTGTGTGTTTAGAGAGGAAGTACAAGAAACAGAGAGGCTACAGGAGGGGATAGATTTCAGCTTCACTTAAGGGAAACTTCCTAATAATTAATGGTATCTAAAATGGGAATGGATTGCTCCAGAACTGTTGTAAAACCCTCCCCAAACCTTCCAGATCTTCAAATAAAGACTTTGTTTGATTACTTCTTAAGGATGATTCTTGTTCAGGTACAGCTTGTATTATAAGGCTTCTTGGGGTCCATTTCTATTCTATAATTTGGAGGGAAGGGAGAGAAAGAGAAGAGGAGAAACAGGGGAAATAGAGTTGTTAGAGGCAGGATAGTATTACTAAATGGGAAGACAACAAGCAGCACCTGTAGGCAATAACTGAAAAACACCTGGGTCTTTTGCCAGGTGGTATGATGGAAAGAACCTTGAGTTCAAATTTAGCCTAAGATACTTATTAGTTTCATGCAACCCTGGATAATTCTTGCACCTACTTCATCTGATTTGCACAACAACCTTATAAGATAATACTTGTAAACCACTTAGCATAGTGCCTAATATTTAGTAGGTACTTAATAAACATTTACTCTCTTTCCCTGTAAGCAAGAGATAAAAGCAGACCCTAGGCACTGGTATTCTTAGAATTGTCCCTTTGTGCTGCAATTACAACACAGAGTGCCCTAAAAAGGGGAAGGGAGAGAAAAAATGGGAAGATGGGAAACTGAATGCCTGTCTGGGCTAGAAAAAGTGATTTCCCTTCTCCACGTCTCTGTGTCCTTCATAAAGTGAGAACACTGAGCTAAATGGTCTTTGAGGTCTCTTTCAGCTCTAAACATATGAACCTATGAAAAAGCTTTTCATACAAGTCAGTACAGCTGTCAGAGAGGAAAAGGCCAGACTGTTTTGTCTGGATAGTTTTTCCTGTGTCTGTTTTCCTATGCATATGCCCCCATGTTGTTGTTATGGCAGCGGCAGTGGTGGTGGTAGTTTCATTCAATCATGTCCAGCTCTTCAAGACTTCATTTGGGATTTTCTTGACAAAGATGCTGGAGTTGCTGGCCATTTCCTTCTCCAGCTCATTTTACAGATGTGGAAATTGAGGCAGGGTGACTTGCCCAGAATTACACAACTATTAAGTGTCTAGAGCCAAATTTGAACTCAGGAAGATGATTCTTCCTGACCTAGGCCTGGCACTCTAGCCACTGTACTACCTAGCTGCCCCCAAAGAAGGGATCAAATCCTACCTTTAACACTCACTCACTGTGTAACCTTGGGAGGAAGCAGGGTATAGTGAGAAGAGGACTACTTCTGGATTCAAATCCAGTTTGTGATACTACTGCACAACCTTGGACAACTTTATCTCACAGGGCTTCAGTTTCCTCGTCTGTAAAATGAGGGAATTTGGCTAGATGCTCTCAAAAGCCCTTTCCAGCTCTAAATCCTATGAAAGTCTTATGTGCTGGGTTGAATTTACAGCTCCCTGACACATAGGGCACAAAGAAAGCTAAAGATTTGGGACGATGACTATCTCTCATGGTCAGCAGTCACTGTGCCCCGAGCAGCACCTTCGGTGCTCTCTCCTTCTCTATTTGCCAGTGTCAGAAGTTATGGCCCTCCAGCAGTTCAAAGGGCTCAGGACCCTGACATCACACAACTCAATAGGGCCAGAGGCAGCCACTTCATTATGCATAATATAATCACTGAAGTTCATAATGGCTCTCCTGAGGAATCAAAGAATGTTTAAAAGTCTAATTCATCGAGTCAAACAGGACAGGAAGAAAAATTCCTATCCAAGTGGGGTTTTTTTTCCTTTTTTTTTAAAGTTCAGGTGCTTGAAAAAATAATCTTCAGTCAAAAGGAAAATTCACTTATGTGGTACAGGTCAACCCCCAGGAGACCAATAAGGTGTTATTGTATTTGTTATTTGCCCAGGCTTCTCAAACCAGAAACAATTCAGCCAAGTGTGATTCCTGCTCCCTGCCCTGCTCTACCATTACTAGGTGTTATTGCAACTAAAAACACCCCATAAACTGTCTTCTTCTCCAAACAGAACCACTTAGCAGGGAGCCACTGGGTCATCTGTTTGATGAAGAGACCATGTTTGCAGATTTAAGCCAGGTTTGGAGATTTCCTCTCTAAAAGAACAAAGAAAGAGAGAAAACCTGGGAACCTGGCTGCCATTCAGGGGAGCCACTCAAACCCCAATCCAAGGAGATCTGCTTTCTTTCTCTAGTGCTAAGTATACATGTGCTTGGATGAGGATTCTGTAAAGAGATCTCTCGATTTTCTTGGTGGTTCTGAGCTTACAGCAATGGAGAAAGGAGGGAGACTTTCCAGAATAAGGCATCAGGAAATGGGGTTGGATGAAACAAAAATAGGTGACCTAGCTACAAAGCGGTACCTCCCTGGTACCCTACCCCTCTAATATGAAAGCCAAGTCTCACTGGATGCCTTGCCCCAAAGTAGGTGCTTTCTCCCTTCTTCCTCTAGCTTCCCCACCCTCTCTTCTTATGCTTGCTGAAGTTGACCCATTACCATGGAAACAGAACAGCACAAAACAGAAGAAACCTGAAACATCAGTTTGATGTAATGCTGACTAGGGAGGTAGTAATGGCATTCCCACGCCTTTTCCAAGAATGTACGCCATCATCTCTCTGAGGGATGGGGGACAAGATGTCATCCTTCCATCTGGGGAAATATCAATAAATGATATTCACTGTAGCTAGAGGAAAGGTTCTGAATGAGACCTACTAATTAGCGCTGGGTCTTTGTGGAGAAGACAGAAGAGGATTCAGTGGGAACCAAAGTCGATGTAAAAAGCTTTGTCCCTTAGCAGGAAAGTAGCAAATGAAGTGGTTAATGGGTGAACTGAAGTTAACAAAGACTAGGTTGGTCCCTGCTTTCTTGTATTCTCAGGTGAGGTTCCCTACATGGGTTCAGGAGGTCTTCAGAATCTGCTTCCAGATTGGTGGACTGCAGAGCACAAACCACTGAAGTCATTATATTTTGCTGCCTCTCTTGAGCATAACCAGTGCTCAAAGACTAGACCGATAGATGACAAAAATATATTTAAATACATGTTTCCACCATTAACTTTTTTCTTTTTAAACCTTTATCTTCTGTCTAAGGAAGAACAGCAAGGGCTAGGTAAATGGGGATAAGTGACTTGACCAGGTCACCCAGCTAGGAAGTGTCTGAGGTCAGATTTGAACCCAGGTTTGCCAAACTCCAGGCCTGATACTTTATCCACTGTGCTACCCAGCTGCCTCTCCACCATTAACCATTAATAGGGAGAGCAATTTTGTTAATACTGAGAACTACCAGATAAAGACACTCCCTCTACCAATGTAAATAGGTGCCATGTAGTCACTTAAAAAGGTAACAGAGCCAAGGATAAATGATTTATCCAGGGTGACACAGTATGTGTCAGAGTTGAACTCAGGTCTTCATGGCTCCCAGACAAGCTCTCTATCCACCATACTATCACTGCCTCTCATATCACTGTTAATACTCCCCAAATAATTCTTAATCCTTGATTCCAACTATCAGAAGCAAAAGGATAATCTGAAAAATGGGACATATTGGAATATACACTGGGCTTGGAGTCAGAAGACTTCAGATTTAAGTCCTGATCTTGCTCTGTGTGATCTTGGGCAGTTGCTTAATCCCTCTGGGCCTCAGTTTACTTATCTATAAAATGAGAGGCTTGAATCAGGTGATCTCTAAGTTCTCTTTTAACTCTGGGTCCCATGATATAGACAGTAAATGCTACCTCCTCTCTATATCATAAACTTGAATAATAGTTTGTTGTTGTTATTTTAACTCTGAAGCTGGAAACCTAGAATATTAAAGCTAAGAGGGACCTTAATAATCCTTTAGAATAGAAGTTATTAACTTGTGTGTGTACGCCCACATGCATACTTGCTTTAGACCCATTTGTCAAAATGGTAAAATCCATGGATCTTTCTCAGTATAATACTTTTAACTATATATAAAATTCAAGAGGTTAAAAAGGAAAGCAATTAAATTCAAGAGAAGATGTAATTTTTTTTCCATTCAACTTCATAAATTCTCTAAAATCTAATGGGACTATGGCCCCTAGGTTAGGATCCTTTGAGCTAGATCAACATCATCATTTTGGAGTGGAGGAAAGAGATGATCAAAGAGATTGTATCTTGTTCAAAGACACGTGGCCACTTAGTGGCAAAGACAGGACTAGAACCCATGTTCTAACTTCCCAGAGTTCTTCTTTATCTCTTTGGGAAAGGGAATTGTGCCATTTTTTTCTACCCATAACCTGCATGCTTGGCACAATAGGCATTTAATAAATAATAAACAAATAATAAAAATTGATTTATGCTATGTGCCTTAAACAGTTTGTGGGACTCCATATGTTTTTCACTTAGGCAATTCAGCAAGAGTCCTATCATTGCTCTTATTCTGTGAGCATGGTTATAGATAGACAAACATACACATCAGCAACATTGCTACTATTTCATTTTCTTAAAATTTGTATTGCTACCTTTTAACAAATAATAAACAAGAAAAGCCAAAAAAGCAATTTAGCAAAACACATCTGCTATACTTAATAGTATATGCAGTATCATTCTCCCAAAGATGCTTACTTCCATAAAAATGAGAGATGAATTTTCTCAATGTTTTTCTAGGGTCAAGCCTAGAATTATATTTAGAGTACAGTTCTTTTTATTATTATTATTATTATTTCCATTTTTGTTTCTGTTAAATTGCATATGTTGTTTCCTAGTACTGGCTACATTCTCCAGTGGTTCAATTACGTTTTCCCATACTTCTCTGAATCCTTCATATTCATCTTTTCTTATGGTAAAATATTTCATTATATTTGTGTACAATTTATTTTGCTGTTCTCCAATTAATAGGTGTCCTTTCTGACTTTATCACAGTGCATCCATCTCAGAGGCTTTGATACTTGTTTCCATGCTCGCTCTATCTCCTCATCTCACTGATATACTAGGTGTCTCACATATTCCCACGTTACCCATCTCCAGAGCATTTTACTAGCTGATTCCTGATAAGGATCTCTGTCTTAGAAACATTACCTAGTTTTGTTTTGGTTTTGTTTGTTTGTTTTTTCAGATTTAAACATTATTTTATTTGGTCATTTTCAAACATTACCTAGTTTTTAACCAACAGAACTGATGCTCAAAAAGGAGGGCTAAACATGAAGTTTCAGGGACAAGAAAATAAATTCTGTCCACCCCCTTGAACAACTTCTAGCTGATAATATAGAGTAGAAGAAAACTAACAGCAGTCATTATGGGAAATGATACTGAGCTGAATGTAGTTAACTGAAGGTGGCCAGGATCATGACTGAATACCATTTTGTCTTTCCATAAATTAGATATATATACCACTGGCTTCATGTATCTCCTAAAACCAGCCACTCTTCCAAAAAATATGACCTAAGATTTCTGAGGCTTACATTAAATCAGTGAGGAGAATAACCATAATCATACACTGGAATCAAAGGACTCATGGGTTTTCAAGAGAATTCCACTGTTTGGATGAAAGAACAAGTCTCTGTACCAAGAAATAAAGCAATCATCCCTTATCACTCAGTTCTTATAACATAGAAGTCAAAGTGTTTTCCACAGGGTATCAGACCATGGTGAAACTGCAGATGAGGGAGCTACCATTTTGGTACACAGCGCCACTATATGCCAGATCAAGCCAGCTAATCAATGGCCAGGGAATAGGGATAAAAGATGGATTCCCAGAACCATCACAAACAGAATGATGTCCTTGGAACAATCATGGGATCTCCTAGACTTTCTTAACTCAGCACAAAATTAATGATGGTGACCTAGAGAGACAGATGATCATGCCCAGGTGCTTAAGTACTTATAATACTCTTTTCCCTGCCACCATTTGAAAGTGAAAAACATAGGGGAAAGGGAGGTTGAAATGATAAGAATGGAAAGAGTGTCTTTCTATTACATATACTGTCAGACTTTACTTGAGTTAGTTTTGCAGAACCACTTCTCTCCTTTCTTTAGAAATCTCTGTTACAAGATACAGCATGCTGGGTATGAAAAAGAGAATGGACTTATTCTGAAATTACTGTGATATGAAAATGAAAGATATCAATAAAAATGCTTTAAATACAATGTTCACTTTTCTCAGCCTTCTGCTTCAGCCAAACCAGCCTACTCATTCTTCCTCAAACCTATTATTTACATCCCACCTCTGAGCTTTCTTCTCCCACTCCTTCCACCCAAAATGCTCTATAACCTTCTCTCCAATTGTCCACATCCCACTTTCCCTTCAAGGCCCATCTCAAGTCCCATTCTCTTACAAAGGCAGCCTGACAAATCCAGCTCTTATAATTGATCCTTCATAAGGACTCCTGCAGAACTTATTGTCTGCCTCATTCTTTTAGCATCTATTGTATATTCCATGGCCCTGTACGGTAGGTTACAGTTCTGTGTACCTCAATCTCTATCTGATGTCTAACAGTTTCCTGCAGAGCAGGAACTCAATCACTGGTGGTTATTATTAGAGAAGGAGGAGGAGGAGGAAGAAGAGGAGGAAGGGCAAATTGATGAGTTTAGAAGTTAAGTGTGAAAAAGGTCCTTCCTGGTGCAGAGTCTTCCTCAGAATGATTCCTCTACAGGAAAAGCACTGTTAAATAACTATCATTTCAAGAAGTGGAAAATAATGCCTATAGCCTATGCCTGCATGTGACATAGAGATACTCCATACTCAGTACCCAACTACTTACTAACTCAAGGAACCACAATTTCATTTATTCATATGGGAATTCCTTAACTGAGGCAGAATGCTGTCCCTTTCTGCCTCAGTAAAAAGTTTTCATAAATAACTACAACATTCTGAAGGGTCTGTGATCTCAACATCTTGACAACTTTCATTAAGGTAGCTGGGTAGTTCCGTGGATAGTATTTTGGACCTGGAGTCAGGAAGATTTGAGTTCAAATCTAGCTCTAAATCATAGTTGCATGACCCTGGAAAAGTCATTTAACTTGTATCTGCCTCAGTTTTCTCATCTGTAAAATGGAGATAATAGTACTATGTACCACTGAAGGTTGTTGTGAGAATCAAAAGAGATATCTGTCACACCTTAGAAACCTTAAAATGCTATATAAATGCTAGCTACTATTATCATCATTATTATTCAAATCACCCAACAAGGCAAATCACAGTGTCTTATTTCCATTTTCTGCCCATGTATTTTTTTTAATCCTTACCTTCCATCTTATAATCAATATTTCATATCAGTTCCAAGGCAAAAGTGTGATAAAGGCTCAACAATGTGACTTTCCCAGGGTGAGATAGCTAGGAAGTAGTTGAAGTCAAATTTGAACCCAGGACCTCCCATCTCTAGTTCTGACTCTCAATTCAATGAGACATCTAGCTGCCCCTGGACCATGTATTTCTAAAATCTGAGTTAGCTACTGAGACAAGTGTCCTTTTCTTCTATCAGAATTACATGTTTGAGTTCCTTGAATTTCATTCTTGAGAATCACCCATCCCTCCTTAATGGGCAACTTCAATAGAAGTAGGCTGTGGGACTCTAATATCTTTCTGAACTCTTCAAAATCTATTTCTTCTTGAATTCAAGCTACATGTCAAATTGTACTTGGTGTTTCCAACCTGGAAAATGGGGATAAAAAGGCTCATACCACCTTCTTCCACTTCAGCTTGCCTCCATTTCCTCATCTGTAAAATGGGGATAATAACAGTATCTACTTCCTAGGATTGTTGCAAAGATCAAATGAAACATGCTTAATGCAATGCCTGGTACATAGTAAGAGTTATATTAATTCTAGTTATTATTATTAGAAAAGTTCTTAAACCTTAAAATGTTATACAAAAGTTTTAGCTATCTCTTTGGGGCTTTAAGACAGCATCATTAGTACCTCCTAAGGCTCCTGTCATTTTTATTTTACCAAATAAGTCTTCCTTATTAGAATAGGGTTCAGAATAACAGAAACCTTGATCATTCTCTCTCCATTGAAGTTATCATTAACCCTAATGATAGCAAGCACTTAGAGAACACTTTAAAGTTTGCAAAGTATTTTACATGCATTATCTCATTTCATCCTCAAAACAACCTTGTGATATAGGTACTATTCTCATCTCTATTTTATTAAAATAAAAAAGGAAATCCTAGGCAGGCAGAAATTACGTGATTTGACCAAGGTCACCCAACTAGTGATTCACACTCAGGTCTTCCTGATTCCAAGTAAAACACTATCTAGTATACCATCTAGTTGTCACCAGAATTTCCCTGCTAATCTGATTTTAGCAGAGAGACTTCCAAAAGATGTCCAGATTGTTGAAATTTCTTCCTTTCCCCAACCTCAGGACAACTATATATCTTGCCACCATGCCATCTCTGTGGTCTGGGTCAGGATACAATCTCTACAGCTTATAGTTTACTACTACCATTTTATTGCTTCAGTTTTTTTTTCCTTTTAGTCTCACTCAAATGTTACCTACCAAACATCCCTCAAGAGGTTCATGGATTCCCACATAGATGAATATCCTCTTCTTGCATAATGCTAAGCCACTTCTCTGTTCCCCTTGAACAAGACCAATCCTTTCATTTCCTTATCACAAGGATGACTCACATCCCAACAGGTCTTGGTGATATTCATCCACATTATTACTCATACTCTGTGGATAGGGATAGAGACACAGGAAACTATCAGTATCAGTTTCCTTGCTGTCTCATTTTATATCACCTAAGGATTAGTAAGTTCTACATTAGTCTTCCTATCACACCAGCTGCCTTCTATTGCATCTAATTTCACAGCTGAATCTTTAAACTTCTCATCACCACAACCACCTCCCCACCATTTTAGTTTAAAACCTACTAAATCAGGTCAGCCCATCAAAGACTCACAGAATCTCAGAATCTCAGGTTTGGAAAAGACTCAACCAACTTGTACCCAACAAGGAATTCCCTCAACAATATGGCTGAAAAATGCTCTTCCATTTTCTACCTGAAGATTTCCAGTGACATTAGAAAGTAATCATAACAACTGACTTTTATACATACTTTAAAGTTTGCAAGGCACTTTCTCTACATTATCTCATTTGGACCTCACCAAAGGAAAATCCCTGGAAGTCTATAGATATTGTTATCCCTCTTTTAGAGATGGGGAAACTGAGGATCAGTGACTTCCTCATAATCAAACCACAGGTATCAGAGGTGAGATGCAACTACATGGAATTGAATCAACTACAATATGGTCTCTTCTAACTACAAGTCCAACACTCCTACTAAATTTCACTTATTCTTAAACTTCTTAACAATATTCTTGAATTTCATTAAACTTAACCCAATTTTTTCCTACTCCTAATCAATCCAATAAGCATTTAATGGTGAAACTAAAAATGACAACTCTTTATTATTACTATTTCTACTACTAATAATAATTATTATTATAAATGACAATTTAAAGTTTGAAAACACACTTTTCACTTAAACTCATTTGGTCCTCATAATCCTGTGAGATAGATTTATTCCCACTTCATAAATGAGGCTGAGAGCAGTCAAGTGACTTATCTGAGGGCACACAGGTAGCATCTGAGCCAGATTTCCATCTCAGGTCTACTCATAGTAAATTCCGTGCTTTATCCACTAAGTCACCTAACTATCCATAATAAAAATGTCCCTGCCTTCCAGGAAACATACATTCTATGGAAGAAAGGGGAAGAGGAGGAATATGACATGTACACAGATAAATATATACTTGTTAATCTGAGAACATTCAATTTCTGACACTATTTGGAAATTCTTCCTTTTATCTAGTCTAAATTCATCACTCTTCAAATTCCATCCAGTTGTTTCTACTCTCTGGGACCAAGAAAAACAAATTTAATCTTCTTCCACATGATAGAATTTCAAATACTGGAAGATAGCCATCACATTCCCCCCTCCCCCAAGTCATCCCTTCTCCTGGCTAAGTATTCCCAGTTCCTTCAGCCTAGGGCAGAGTAAATGCTTTCTTCCCAAGTCTCATTAGATGTACCCCTGTCCCTAGATAAGACCCTGTCATTCTGTTATCTTACCCAATGGTTCACGTCTTAGTGAGTTGTTTATTAGTCATATTGTCTTCTATGGTTCTATCATCTTTTTAAGGTCACCTGGCAGCAATAATGAAAATGCCATCTGTGTCCTCTATAGTCTTTACTTTTCTGCCCAGAACTTCATAATCCCTAGAGAATTATTTTTGGCAGTCTTATGTGCTCCTCCTGCATGAATTCCCAGTAATGGGCAGTGGTCCTTAAGTTTGGCAAGTCTCAAGAGAATCTATATCACATCCCAAATATATGCCTTGGACAGTAAACATTGAACACAGCAGTCCACTTCCAACCCAGAGCAATGTCAAATGACTTTGCTCTTGATGGCATCTCTAAGATCTGCTTTTATCTTTATATGGACATGAAAGATAAGCTGCTTCCTGCAAAGGTACAGACCTGGCTACTTCTGCCATTCTTTTGTCCAGCACCCTGGAACCAAGACACTTCTGTCCCCAAAGTGCCTCTCAGAGGACCATTGCCTTATCTGGACCCTGTCATCTTTGACATTTCCCTCAGCCATCACCTTTGGGGTGGGTGTAGAAACTGGCATTTCTGTGACTCCATAAAAAGATGAAACTGTTGCCAGGCATTTAGACAAAAAAAAAGGCTAACTGCACTATGGAATCCCTTTTCCAAAGCTTAGCGTCTCATTTTCTCATGTTTTCATCAGAAGCTCTTGCTTACGAAGGTACTGCCTTCCTGTGTCATTTTAAAAGGTTAATGTACCAAGTTGTTTTACTGTTCTATATAAAGCACCATAATGGTCTCTAAAGGGGGGAAATTAGAGTTGCTTCAAAACACAGAGGGCCATAAAACAGAGTTCCGGCTTTGGGGTTTGATTTTAAAGACCCTCAGTGACTCAGATGTAATTTGCCTTTTCACAATTTCAAGAACTGCATGGTTACCATTTATCCTTATAATCAGAGACAATTAAACAGATGAACTCTGAGAGGAAGAACACTAGGCTTGGGGCAGGTGTTGGGGAAAGAAAGGACAAGAAGAAAGTGCTTTGGCTTGGCTAATCCTGGGCTCATAGATCATCTTGATATTGGTTTATATGTGTTCCTGTTCTTTTCCCAGTGGTTCAGTTTAGTACAGTCTCGAAATCCCAATGACAAAGTTTCAGAACTGCTTCATAGATGATAATGAATCCACATGGGCTTGTCATGGGTGATCAGCACCATTCCTGGCAAGGAGAAAGTACTTAATAAATACTTGTTGTTGACTGATCAGCAAGCCAAGGACTCAAAACACCCCCAATCTCTCATAGGATCATAGATTTAGAACTACAAAGAATTTCAGAGGCCTTCTGGTCCAACGCTACCATTTTATAGATGAAGAAATGGAAGCTTGGAGAGGTAAAATGATTCACCTAAAGCCACACAGTTAATGTTTCAGAAGCAGAATTTAAACCCAACACTCTGAAATCTGTAATGCCAAGATGTATCATGGTCCTTGGTTGGGATGAACAGCCATTGAGAGGGACCATTCTAAAGATACCATCATAACAGAACCACTGTCCCAAGGATTACAAACCAGCTAACCTGCTCCTTAAAAAAATAGAAAGGCACATAAATTGACTCCAAGTGAAACACTGTTGGGTCTGTTCATTTAAGTTTATATTATCTTATGTTGGCTTGATAAGAATAAAACTCTAATTTTGTGACTTCAGTTTCATAAAATCACAGCATTTTAGAGCTGGGCTCAACTATAGGGACCATCTAGTATAATATCATTGTTTATTTCTTTTTCTTCCTTCCCTCCTTATTTTCCTTCTTTCTCAAGCTGTGATGAAGAGTCTAACATTCACCTAGTCTATGGCAGGATCAGCACTTGAACCCAGATCTTCTGTTTTCCAGGCCAGCACACTTTATATGACATCATAAGTGTCTCTGTTTCCTTAGGAAGTTTTAACCTACCATGATGTGTAATGAAGATTTGCTTAAAGCATTATCAATAACTCCAAATATTATATTTTATAACATTTATTAATAATCACTCAAAGTAGAAAGAAAATAAACTAAAAGAAATTGAAGTTCAAACCTGAAGTATCTAACAAAAAGTAAACCCATGTGTATAAATTCTCTCACCTGGCATAAAGCTTGCTTTCCCAACTCAATCAGGGGAAAAGAGAGAGAGGGGCAGAGCTTCACAAAACTTATATCCTCCCTACATTAGCACATAATGTGAGAGGGAACATGGGAAGCTGGGATTTAGAGTTCTGGGGAGCAAATCCTCATTACACAATGACCAAAGGGCAATAAAACTGGGCATACTCTTTGATCCAGCAATACCACTACCAAGTCTATATCCCAAAGAGATCAAAGATAGAGGAAAAGAACCTATCTGTATAAAAATATTTCTAGCAGATCTCTTTCTGGAAACTGAAGGGATGGCCATTGTCAATCTACTACTACTAAACTACTAAAGTAGTCAGCAAAACCAAATCAAGAGAGAAATAGTGTTCAATATTCATCCACCACACAGAGCCAAGTGCTTAAAAACCACACAGAGCCAAGGGCTCTAGGACTCTGGGAGCAGTATCTCTGAGAGAATCACTGAGCGAGATGATTCTTCAAAGAACAATAGAACATAGGGATCTTTGGGGGAATTAAGCACATCAAACATACACTGACAGGTTGTAAGCAGGCTTGGGAAAGAGGCTATAGTCAGAGGCAGGGGTATCAGGGAGTGGTCTACTACATGGCTAATGGCTGGCAGTAATTCTGAGAGAACCATATTTTCAAATAACACATAAAGGTTAGCAAAGAGGATAGAAAACTGAAATTGAAAGGCTTGTTTTAAGGGTAGGCTCCCACATTTGCTGAGTGGCTATAGGAAAGTTCACCAACCTCTCTCAGTTGCAATTTTCTTATTGCTAGAACAGTGATCACAATGATTGCACTCCTTGCTTCCTAGAATGTTGTCATAATGAGTGTTCAACTATAAAGCACTAGATGTGTGTAAGCAGCAATGTTAGAGGTGATAGAGGAGGAAGTTCTTTGCACATCAGTCACTGATGGATAATCCTGACACTATTGGATAGAAGGAGAAATTGACCCTCAATAACCAGGGCCAATGGAAGAGAACATTGGTGTGAATAATGGAACACTCTGCCTCTAAAAATAGTCAATAGTAACTGTGTTTCCACAAGGACAAAAGCACTGATCTAAGCATTATGAAGATATATAGGGATAGTTAGCTATGGGCCTTAAACCTCACACCCACCTCTACCTCCAGAGCCACAGGGGAAATAGTAAACAGTTATTAACAAATCCATTTATTGAGGTCTTATTCAAAGAATAAGTATTTATTGTCCTTTCTCCTTCTCTCTCCCTCCTTTTCTCTTTTTCTGTCTCTCTAGGCTCCCCTCCATCTCTCTCCTTCCCTCTCTTCTTCCTCTGCCTCTTTGTGTATCAGCTTTTCTCTCCTTCCCTCCCCACCTTCTCTGTGTCTGTGTCTCTGTTTCTGCCTGTTTCTCTCTGTCCCCTTCCCTCTCTCCTTCCTCTTTTTTTTCTCTCTGCCTCTGCTTCTCTATTGGTCTTTCTCTCTTTCTCTCTGCCTCTCTTATATGGGACCCTGACTAACATATCTCATTATTTCTAAGACCTTCTATTAAAGTCCTCTTCCGATGCCTCACCATGATACAGGAGTGACCCTGAGCTCCCAGGAGCGATGGCAGCCAAGTACACATTCTGGCACACGCTACAAAGCTGAAGCGACTCCAAATACAAGTTTAGTGATAGATCAAATGTCTTGTCATTCAAAGACCAGTCTAACTAAATTGAGGGATGTTCATCATCAAATTGGCTGTAGAGTATTGGGAATTTGGGGCCATGGCAACTTTCAAAGGAGTTCATTGGTGGTAGGAGCACCACCCACAGAGATGAAAGCATAGGTCACTGGGGTATTAAAGGAAAAAAATCTGCAGGAAAATGTGTTTTAAATTTTAAACTTATTTATAAATGTACTTTTTGAACCCATTTGTCAGCGGGGGACTGCCAGTACTTATGGATTTCAAGCAAATTATCTCTTACAGGAAAATAATATAAAGTACATTAAAAAGCTTAAAGTACCACATGAATACTAGTTAATATTATTTTACTATCATTATGTTATATATTACATGTGATATATATAGCTATCATTGACATGATGGGTCATTACTGTTATAGAAATACTGTTGTGAACTAAAATCACATCTTAAAATATCAAATATTTTAGTTGAAAAGAATATAAATTTGACTCAAAGTACAGTTGTGATCTTGCTAACATTTAAAGCCCATTTAGGGATATTAACTAAAGCCTTTTAGATAAATAATGTCATCTAGATTTGACAGGAAGGAACATTTCTCAGCTTTATAGCTGGATCAGAACAAGGTAATTGCAATCGGGGCAGCTACTAAGATGGAATTCCAGCAAGCGACACAGTCATGTCATCCTCAGCATCACCCCTGACATCTGCCCTGGTTAGGACTGAGGTAGAGCCAAAGACAGAATGTGGAAGCTATTCTAATAGGTGGACAAGGGACCCCCACCACACCCTGGACCAAGCACCTTTAAAATAAGTGTATCCCTAAAAGCAGCACCTTTCAAAGCTTCTTGCCTTTATAAAAAAATAAAAAAACAAATTAAACCATTATAGTATTTGCTCCAAGTTATTCAAAGTACTCACTGATGCAGAAACCTAAATGTTCTTTGGGAATCATTTATTTCTTCCTGATGCTATATTATTGCCTCTCTCATGGTCAAAGACTTCATATTATGGGGAAAACAGCTCCCATGCTAATTTTCCATTATTGACTTTATCTTGAGACAACAGTTGGAGAGAGGCAGCTTGATGCTACTCCTAAATGAAGAAGGGCTAGCCACTGACAACTTTCAAAGCAATTAAGCCATCTCCCTGCTTCCCAGGAACATTGTTGACAACTAATGAGATAGTGTTGACACAATCATGTATTCTCCTAAAGAGAAAAGGAGGCCGATTAATACCAAAGAATTATGGTGACTGGTATTGAATCTTTGCTGAGTACCCACAGTGTTTCAGGTGCCAAATTGCACAGCAATGCCAGTGAGGCACTATAGAAGTGCTTTCTGGATGAAGGCAAGGCTTGCTCTGGAATGTGGTGGTGCTCTGGTGCCAGCCTCTGAGATTCTGACCAACCCCATATGTGATGAATCAATCACACTCAGGGAAGCGCCAACCTTCTCTGTCCCAGAAATGTCTCTGGGTGAAAAGTTGCATTGCCACACAACGAGGACAGTACTAGACTAAGTCAGCAGATCTGGATTTCACATTCTCCTCTGCCATTTATTCACTTAATCCTTAAGAAAATCACCAAACTTCTCTGGTTTTGTTTCCTCACCTGTGAAATGAAGATAAAGGGGAAGTCAGAGGAAAAGTAAGAAGGGAAGTGAAGAAACACTTCACCTATTATCTGCCATGCACTTTACTAAGTACTTTCTACAAATATTTAATCTTCACAAAAGTTTGCCAGGTAAGGGCTCTTATTACTCCCATTTTGCAATTGAGGAAATTAAGGTGGAAATTAAGTGACTGGTCATACAGCTAGTAAGTATGTAAGGCTGGATTTGAACTCAGGTCTTCTAGACTTCAGACCCATCACTGTTCACTGCACCACCAGGTTTTGCATTGGCCAGAATACATGCAAAGACGCAGAGTTTTGGGGGAGGTGTTGCCGGCAGATATTTATAATAAAGACATGAATATAGACCAGGGGGATGGAAATAGTTTCTTGCCCATATTAAGCATTTAATAAGCATTGTCCTGAACTGATCTTGCCTTCATCACGTCACTTCTTGTTGCTCTTGCCTTTGTCAGTCAAAGGGAATCTTTGGAACAAAGTAAGATTTGTATCCCCAGATTACAAATAACTTCTCTGAGATCTATTTGTTTTTATGGCTGTTCTTGTTGTTGTTTGGTGGGGGGGAGAGGGAAAGAGTACAGTCCTTGGACTCTGAAATGGCTTACGAGAGCACAATATTCCCATTAGGAGCTAAATGGGGAGCTGTCAGAAATTTTCTAACCCTATCTAATGGTTGTTGGGGATCTTTAAATTAGCACAAAACACAGTCAAAAAATAGTTTTGATCTTACTCTTGGGATCAGCTCCCTTTAGCTAAGTGGTGGCCAACAGGCTCCACCATAGAATAAAGAGTCTTTAATTTCCCTCGGAAATGATCTTGTGATGGGGGATCATGAACTACAGTTTTGTGAAATGCTAATCCACAGGCTGCCTCAAATCTGGAGGGACTTTTCTGGAGGCTGATATGTGACCAGGGTGCTACAAAAGGTATTACCCAAAAATGTACCCTACCCGCCTCATAGTTTACTTATGAAGATGGAATGAATATTGTAATAAATACAAAAGTGGCTTGGAGTTCAAAGCATTCCCATGCACACTTAAAGCATTTAAATCACCCAGAGATTCAAAATTCTTCAGCTTCATAAAATGGCTTACATCCTTTAAATATGAATATATATATATATATATACATACACAGAATATAAGAATTTCATGTATATTCATATATATATGAAACTAAAGGACACAGATACTTGGATCAGTTTGTACAAGTGAAAAATTATTCCATTGCCCATACCCTCCAATGATCTAGCCAGTGGAACTGAGCAAACTGAGACACAGATTGGAGGCAGGAAGGTAGAGAAGGGGCAAAGGAGCAGGAACAAGGGAGATGATGAGTCTCAGCAATGCATTAATCAGCAAGATGATAAACATCGCCTTGGTCATGAAGTCATGGTGAATTATACAACTGAATTACACCCTTGGACTTGGTCATTGAAAAGCAGGACTGAAATATAATGATCCAAAATAATCCCAAAGGATTTATGATGGAAAATGCTATCAGCCTCCAGATTGAATACAGATTGAAACCTATTTTTTTACTTCCTTTATTATTATTTTTGGTCTGTATTTTCTTTTGCAACATGTCTAATATGAAAACTTTTTGCATGACTGAACATGTATAATCTTGATCAAATTGGTTGCCTTCTTGAGGAGGAGGACAAGGCAGAGGGAGTATTTAGAAGTAAAAAAAATTAAGTGAATGTTAAATTTTTTTGTTTACTTGTCATTGAGAAAAAATTAAATGAAAATTAAATGGGGAAAATAGTGGCCAGAAGGGGCAAAAAGACAGAGAGGAGAGAATCTAGGAAACAGAATAGAGAAACTCAGTCAGTTGGACATGGAGAAGAACTCAGAAAGCCCTTTCAACAATATGACCCCTCCAAGAAGGTCATGGTCTCCTGGAAAACCATGTGTAGTAGAAGGATTACTAGATCAAGAGAGTGCTAGATCTAAGGAATGACACAAGAGAGAGGAACAAATCTGGACCTTACATTTAATGAGTTATATAGATCCAGGAAGAGAGAGTAGCTCTGGATCAATTCCCATTGATCTCCTAAGGAGATGGGGAGATGGGGTTTAAGGTAACTCAGCCCCTAAGTAGATCTCTAAGCCTGGATGTGTATAGACTGGAACTCACCAGAGAGGAAAAGAGAATTTCCTCAACTCTATATGGACTTGTCAGGAAGTTGTGTGTGTGTGTGTGTGTGTGTGTGCATATAGATAAAAACTGTTTGATGTTAGCCAATTTTCTCTATTTCTTGTAGAAACAATGATTAAATTATGGTGTTCCCAAGGAATGGGGTGGAAAACTCTGGATGGGGCAAGGCAAACCAAATTCTGAGATTCCCAGGGGATCCTTTAGCACAAGCATGAGGCAACAAGTGACTTAATGAAGTGTCTCTGAGATTGAACCAGACCAGGTAAACCCAGAGCTATTAGTTCAGAGACTCTCATCACATACCACTGGCAGCATGAGGAAAGGCTTTTCGTAGTCAGAAAGCTTGAGCACCCCAAATATGCAGCTAATTTCAAAACTGGTTTTATTATTAAAACTCCAGTGAGGGAGGAAAGCACTCAGCCCATGTGCCTGAATTGTAATAATAGCTACTATTTGTGTCTCACTTACTATATTCACACTGTACTAAGTTCTCTACAATTATCTCATTTGATCCTCACAAAAACCTTGGAAGGCAAGCACTATTTAATGTTAGAATAATAATATTAATAATAATAATGACAACAGTAATGAATATTTATGTAGTGCTTTTCAAATATTATCTCATTTTATCCTTATAACAACCCTGGGAGGTAGGTGCTATTCTCCATATTTTATGGATAAGGAAACTGAGGCAACAGAGGTTATGTGATTTGCCCATGGTCACACAATTGGTAGGTATTTGAGGGAAGATCTGAACCCAGGTCTTCCTGACATCAGTTCTAGCATACTACTTTGCCAGCCAACTATCTCTAGTCTCATGTTTTCTTTACATTAATAACTATTTTATTTTTATTGTCATGCAAAACACACTTCCATATTGGTCATCATTATAAGAGCAAAGTCATATATAACCAAAACCCCAAAATAAAACCAAAATACACTGATATAAAAGTCTCTGGAGGAGTGAATAGCATTCCCATCACGTCTTCCAGGATTGTCCCAGATCATTGCATTGTTGAGAGTAGCCAAGTTTTCACAGATAATCATCATCCAACATTGCTGTTATTGTGTACAATGTTCTCCCAGTTCTGCTTATTTTGCTCTGCATCAGCTCCCACAGATTTCCAGCTCATCTTGCTTGTCATTTTGTATAGCACAATAGTATTCCATTACCAACATGTACCACAATTTGTTCAGTCATTCCCTAATTGATGGACATGCCCATAATTTCCAATTCTTTACCACCACTAAAAGAGTAGCTATAAATATTTTTGTGCAAGTAGGTCCTTTCCCCTTTATTATTATCTCTTTGGGATACAGACCCAGTAGTGGCATGCCAGATCAAAGGATCTGCACAGTTTTATAGCCTTTTGAGTATAGTTCCAAATTGCCCTCCAGAATGGTTGGATAAGTTCACAACTCCACCAACCATGCATTAGAGGCCCAATTTTGCCATATTCCCTCCAACATTTATCACTTTCCTTTACTGCCATATTGGTCATTCCAATAGGTGTGAGGTGGTATCTACTAGTAACTATTTTCAATAAGACAAGGATCTAGGACAGCTCCAAGGAACTCATAACAAAAAAGAATGTCCATCAAATGCATATCAAAAACTACCATTCTTTACTTTATTTCATCCACAAATTTTTCTCTAGTGTTAACATCTCATTTCAAAACATAACAGGGAACTATATACTATATGAAAATATGTGTAAAACCTAATAATATTACCCGCTTCTTGAGAAAGAACAGGAGGAAGGGAAAAAAATGAGACAGATTTTTGTACATGGCTACTGTAAGAATTTGTTTCTCTTGGATAAGCATATTTGTCATAATTTATTACATATTTATAATTAAAAAATTAATTATGTTTTCCTAAGGAATGTATTAATAGAGTAATAGAAGAAAATTTACAGAGTGAGGTATCTATTGCAAAAAAAAATTTATTTTATTTGATCTTCTCTTGATAAAGAATACAGGTTTATATTATTAATTCATTTGAAAGTATATTGTAACAGGTTCAAATATATATTTAATATGATTTTTTTAAGTGTTTAAAAGAATACTTTTTTAATATTGGGAGGAAAGGGAGAGAATTGAATGATCCAGAAATTGCCTGGTATACAGCAAGTGCTTAATAAATGTATATTAACTGACCAGCTGGTTTCCCTTCTGTCTAGAACTAGACAGAATAATAGAGAATAAAAATGAAAACTCAGGTATAATCAAATTTGGGGAGGTCTTCTAAATGTCTTTGGTTATGGTGAGAACTTTAAAGGAAAAGTTCATTTCTGTTCTTTCCCAACAAGATGTTCTATTTTAATATGCCAAGGCCAAAGGGCATCCCTGCCTGTCACTGACATGACAACTCTTGGAAGAACAAGAAAAACGAATCATTTCTGACTTTTACAAGAACTGAGGCTCAAAAGACATAGTACCACACAATTGTCAAGTTATAGAGTGAACTGAATACATTCTTCTCACTTTAGAGACAAGGATTAGACCTGTGATTTCCTTGGTACAGGGAGTGGCTAGGTGAGGAAATTCCCTAATGCAAGCTGCCACTTTTTCTGCAACTTGGAGAGTTGCTTAGAGCACAAAGAAGACATGAGACTTGTCCAGGGTCACACAGCCAGACACGGCACTTGAAATCAGGTCTTTCTGGCAACAAAATCAACTCTCTTGTTGCAACAAGGCAAGGATCCAGGACAACTCCAAGAGACTCATGACAAAAAACGGATTACCACTGAAATCAGATTGAAACACACCATTCTTCACTGTATCTTCTCCATGAATTTGTGGACAGTGCTGTTTCCAAAAGGGGTCACATCATTCTGCTCCTCCTGGATCAGTCATTCATGGTGTCCACGGCTAACCACAAATGGATGTGTGGGGGGGGGGGGGTTGTTCTTGCAGCCTCGTTACCAATAGCTTTCACCCCCACCGGATTACAGAACGACTTATTTTAGAGTTGGAAGGGACCTCAATGGCTACCTAGTCCAGAGCAGCCTGGAAGCAGAGTCCTCACAAGAACATCCCAAGGAAATGATCATCCAACACTGGTGAGGCGACTGTTAGCGAGGGAGAGCAGACGCCGCCCTCCTGAGGCAGCCCGTTCTACTTTGAGCTCTCTCTACTTCTTAGAAGGTTTCTTTTTTTCCAGACATCAAGTCTAAATTTGCCTCATTATGGCTTTCACCGACTGCTTTTAAGACGACTGCTCTCACTCTGGCTCCCCCCTTGTGGATAGAACGGACCATTTGATCCACGATGCAGACATGTGGATTGCCGAAACCTTGGTCTCCTCCCTAATTGTTTGCCTTCATCTTGGACATTTTGCTAGCTTTGTTGAGATTTTCCAGTCGTACAGTTTTGGAAACGGGAGGGCGGGGGGTGTTCGCAATCAAGGATGCAGGACAGTTGATATGTGAGACGGGAAGGTAGCGTTCGTTCCAACCGCCCTAGAAAGGACGCGGAGCTCCTCTCCCATTCTGAGGCTGCAAGCCTAAAGCTCCCCGCCAGGCAGCACACAAGCATTTCACTCCAAGGGCAAAGCCATATAGGTGGAAAGGAGAGAGTCAGAGAGGCAGGTGAGACCTCTTCACAGCAGAACGGTGCTACTTGGAAGGAGGAGAAAAGAAGGGGAAAGTGAGAGCATTTATTAAGCACCTACGATGTGCCAGACATTATGCCAGGAGCTTTATAAATATCTCGTTAGATTTCCCACAACTCTAAGAGAGGTGTTTTTATTATCCCCATTTTACAGATGAAGAAACTGAGGCAGGCAGGGTTTAATAAACTTACCAAGGGTCACCCAGCTAGTAAATATCTGAGGCTAGATATGAACTCTGGTCTTCTGGACTCCAGGCCAGCTCTCTGTCTACTCCATCACCCAGCAACTGCCTCTAGTCCTCTCTCTAGAGACAGTCCTGGCTGGCTTTCATTATTTGTATATATGCCTTGTCCCTGGTGGCTATGCATTTTTGAGAAGGTCTTGTGACTTCAGTATTCTGGAAGCTGCTATAGTTTTAGACACAAAGATTATATCCCACTTGGGCTATGTTACAAGATCAGGGACAATGGTAAATTTGGGCAAGGACTGGGGATCACAGGATTCTTGCTGTCAGCAAACACAGGACCCTAATAAAGTAAGTTTGGTTCCAATGGGCCAAACCAGCTTGCTGGGAAAGTTAATCTCATCTAGGAAGAGAGAATTCCCCCCACCCCACCCCACCCCCTCGGGCTTCTAGCCCACCAGATTATCTGGACAAGTAGAAAATAAAGGAAGCCAATCAACTCTTTAAAAATGGCTAGTAGGCCTTTGCTGCCACCTACCCTCCATTCCCAAAGTGAAGTCTCTCTTTATAAATCCTAAATCATCTCTCTCCTACAGTTCAATCTGATAAATATTTACTAAATCCCTACTGTGTACAGAGCATCGTTCTGGGTTACAGAACATGGATGAGATTATCAAGTGACTTAGTAGACCCAGGATTTGAATCCTGATTCTCTGACTCAAAATTCCCAGCTTGATTCATGCTCTCTCTAGCCCCTGGTCAGAGTAGGACTCCTGAACTCAGGGAGAGTGACCTTAGCCTAAAGGACACCTTTCAGAGAATAGGAATATTGTCACTTTAGATTCTGCCTCCAAGCAGGGAAATGAAGGAGAAGGGTCCACAGCAGAGCAGCACAGCAGAGCATCCATCACCAAGGATAACACTAAGGGAAGGCAAATGCCTACAAACCGACTACTGGAGCGTCTGGTTTTAATCTGGTCTTTTCCCCTCTGTAAGCTTTGACAGCTGGATTTTCTAAACCCCTATTGAAGATAAACTCATGATTTACATGAGTTCTAGGATGAATAATGAGACAAAAGCTTTTGCACGCTACTAGGGGCTTTATTGCTTATGGGCTGAGCACCCACAAAGCTCATAGCACGTCACAGCCTATTGCAATAGCTCTGAACTGGCCTCTTGACCTCCAAGCCTTTTCTCCCTTCCCTGCCTGCTTCTTAAAATCCTACTTTTTGCATGCTATACCCCTGTTCAAAAGTCTTTGATAGTTTCTAATTACCTACAGGAAGCCCCAACTCAAGATGATATTTAAGGCAATTGCTGATCCCAACCCTCTTTCCTCACTCATCTCACATGACTTTCACAGACTCATGGATTTGGGGAGCCTTAAGATATTTGCTTCAAGTTATAGAAGTAGTAAGTGGCAGCTCTAGGCTTAGAACCTAGGCCCCCTGACCCCAAAGCCACTTCTTTTTGTACTGTGCTCTGCCAATCCATAAATGAGCCACTTAATCAATACAAAACACATCTACACATCTACTGACAACATTTCTTTGATTTTCTCGCCCCAACATTGTTTCTCAAAGCACTTCTTCCACCTAGGATATTCACTCTGCTCCTTTGGAGCTATCCATCCTCCAAGCTCTAGTTCAGATCATACCCTCTCTAGGAGATCATTCCTTGTCAGCCCAAGAATTTTTCTCCTATTATTAGCAATGCAAGGATCTAGGACAACTCATGATGAAAAAGGCTACCCGCTGCCAGAGAAGGAACTGACAATTTGATTTCAGATTGAAGCATGCCATTCTTCACTTCATTTCCTCCATGAATTTTTCTCTAGTGTAAGTGATAAATATCTTCTTTCACAACATGAGAAACATAGAAATATGTATTGTATGATAGCACAGCTATAATCTATATCATATTACCTGCCTTCTTAGAGAAGTTGGAGGAATTGGAGGAAGAAAGAAAATGTGGATCACAAAATGTCAGAACACTGTTATTAAAAATTATATTGATATATACATATATATCTAGATGGGAGACCCTGGGCAAGTCACTTAACCCCCCGTTGCCTAGCCCTTATCACTCTTCTGCCTTGGAACCAATACATAGTATTGATTCTGAATTGGCTAGTAAGAGGTTGTATTTTTTTATTGTATTGACAAATTATCTAGAAAAATTTATAATTAAAAAAAAAAAAGAATTTTCGGGGGCAGCTGGGTAGCTCAGTGGATTGAGAGCCAGGCCTAGAGATGGGAGGTCCTAGGTTCAAATCTGGCCTCAGACACTTCCCAGTTGTGTGACCCTGGGCAAGTCACTTGACCCCCATTGCCTAGCCCTTACCACTCTTCTGCCTTGGAGCCAATACACAGTATTGACTCCAAGATGGAAGGTAAGGGTTTAAAAAAAAAAAAAAAAGAATTTTCCTCACTACCCTCTGAACCCCCATGGAATACTATAAATTATATCAAAGTTTCCTTCTAGATTTTAAATTTGGGGACAAAATTCTCTCTTTATAAGTCATTTGGAATTTAATAACATATGCCATCTGTCTGTTATTTTTTTTCACCTGTACATGTCTGAAATTCTCCATCTAGATGATAAAATTCTTGAGAGTAGGGATGGCATTTCATTTTTTGTTACCCTATAGTACCTTCAGGGTATTAATAGGTACATGAAAATGTTAATATAGATAATAATTTTAAATAGATACAACTGACCTCTAAATATTTATAATTCATTAATAAACATAATTTGATCTGATGGCTCCAGTTTCATTCTACAACCCTAGTTTTATTCATATTTGCAGATTTTTCCTTGGTCCTCCCTATCCCATCTCAAAGGAATTTTAACTTCCTTGATATTTTTTGAGAGAAAATGGGGTAAGAAAGGAAGGAAAGAAAGAAAGGAGGGATGGAGGGAGAGAAGGAGGGAAGGAGGGAGGCAAAAAAGCTTAACCTTGGAAGAATAATTCAAATCAGAGTTGGTTTTTTTCCTAGTTCTGAGAGCTGTAAATTCTGAAGAAATCAGAAGCCACCTAGTGGTTGCCATGGTAACTCACCAGTAGAAACCCCCAAATCTTCTGAGAACAAGTTCCCAGGGGAATATTAGAAGGATGGAGGTGGAGGGCTTGGAGTAGAGAAAAAAGAGGTGTCTTCCCAACTGATAGTGTCTTCCCAAGGCTAACATGACTTCTTGAGTTTGATTTGGGGCTTGTTTGGCCTCTGTAAGTCCATTGAACAAATGTTTATTAGACACTTGTCACGTATTTGGTAAAATGCTACAAACAAAAGCAAAAACTGTCCCTAATTCTGAAGAGCTCATATCCCCAATGATGTCCCCCTTGGACCCCCCAACATAAAAATGACTAAAGCTATAGAAGACATATGTAAGCCAAGCTTCTAAGCCTGGGAGATTTTGCATGCCATTGGGTTGATAAAGAGAGTACTGACATAATGCTGCATGTCTGTTAGAGCAAGGCAAACTAGTATAAGAGTTGAGGTTTTTTTTTAAAGGAGACATATTCTTCAAGCGTAAAATGAGTAAAATGCATAGTTCCAAACTCTCTTTAAGAAACTCAAGGGAGGACAGAGAAAAGGACTTTCTAAGCTTCAGACATCCAAGCCAGTTCCTCAAGAAGTCCCTGATTTCCATCTTGTCTTCCTTAAAATTTCTGAGAATTTCTCTTTAGTTGTGATTGGGATTCTTTCTTAGTTTGAGCTGAAAGATCTTACCCCAAGCAGGAGAGTTCATCCCTTTTGTAATTTTCCCAAATATTCTAATCCTGTAGAATATCATCACTTTATATTTGTTATTTTGCTTGGATATAAGGGTTCACTTACAACTTATTATTTGTGATGGTCTTTTGTGTAACCAGAATTTGGTGAAAAGAGGTCCAACTGGCAGGTATAATAGCTAAAGACTACTCTTCCCCTCCTTAGAATCAACTACAGAAGCATCCTTTTTTTGAACCTCTAATATCCCTAGATCAGAAATATTTGGGGTAACAAAATGCAATTCCAAGTCCAGTATCATTCTCAGAGGCTGGAAAAAATCATGACCACACTTCTTATCCTATCCTCCTCAGGACAAGATAAGTCTTCCTTAGAAAGTGGTGGATGAGATTCTGGAGATATCGGTTAATCCCACTCAGAAGTCTCATTTTCAAAAACCTCTGTGTACATAAATATTTTACATGGGCACACTCATACATCTTGCATATATACATGGTAGATGAAAGATCTTTTCAGAAGGGAAGGAAATAATAATAATAAAGAGACATAGAAAGGCCTCCTAGGCACAGAATCAGGATGATATATTAGCAAAAAGGAGTGCAGTGAGTTCCCCTTTCCCATCCCACACAACAAAAATCTTACAAATGGATCCAGAAAATTCCCCAGACCAAATGCAGATTGGAAAATCTAAGAAAAAAAATCAGGGTCAATGTTTTCTCTAGACCAGGTGAGACAGACAGAGAAGTCTCTGGAAACTGAGGATGGGGTCTGGATGAGATTATAACACATGGGAGCCTTCTAAAACGCTATGCACTAGGGCAAGAAAAGGTTCCAGATACCACAAGGAATCTAAAATTTTTAAAGAGTACAGGAATAGATACCAACTGGAAATTCTGTAGCTCACAACCTAGTTCTGGACCAAAAATCTAGGGCAGATTGAAGGGGTACATGAATTCCAAAATGAGGAATAGTCACATGCCCTGGAATAGGTGCTGAGCCAAGGGCAAATTCAGAAGCAAGCAGCAGTTGTGTAGCTCAGACCCCAGGAATGGAGTAAGGTCTTAGTTCTAAATTCTGGTCCAGTCTGAAGCCCACAAAAGAATAACCGGGGCAAGAATCCCAAACCAAAAGGAAGCTTACAGTTCTAAAATTTCCAGCTGATGATAGTGACTGAGACTATTCAGCAGTCTATTGAAACTCCAAAAAGAGCAAGTCTATAGGTTCAGACCCAAACCCAGGTCAGGAACTTGCAGAGCTCTGGAGGAGCAATTTTGCCATGCCAAGACTTTGCCATGGATCAGACCACTTTGGGAGCACTAAAAGCTTATAGATATCCAGCCTGAGCTATCCCTAAGATCCTGGAATAATATAATATTTAATAACAAAAAAAAGTAACTGCATGACTAGCCCAGATCTTCCCTCGAAAAGTATGCAGAGCCCAGCCTTTTACATAAAGTTCAAAGTTAGAAATTAGTCTCAAACAGTGAGTAAGCAAAAAAGAAAGAACAGGAGCACTTGACCCAAATCCAGATGAAGAGAATTACTACAAAACATCTCCAAGAAAAATCACAAAGAAAAATACAGTTGAGCACAAGTTCAACTAGAACTCAGTTCCTGGAAGAAATGAAAAAGAGTTTTAAAAAGCTTTTGTAAATGAAAGGTGAGAGTTAGAAGGGAAAAAAGAGAACTATGAAATAAAGAATTATAAGAGGGATTAATAGCTTGGCACAAGAAGTATAAAACTTTGCCCATACAACAAACTCCCTGAAGATTATAATGGATCAAATAGAAGCTAATAATTTCAACAAGAAATACTAAAACCATCAAAAGACAAAAATAGAAGAAAATATAAGATATCTCTTATCAAAGACAAGTGACCTGGGAAACAAATCAAAGAGAGAAAATGTAAAGATAATTAGACTATCTGAATGCCATGGCAAAAGAATAAAAGAGCCTAGACATCATATATCAAAAAATCACAAAAGAAATTTGCCCCAGACTTTTAGAACCAGAGGGCAAAGTGGAAATAGAAAGAATCCACCAGTCAGTCACCTCCTGAAATAATGAAAACTCCTAGGAATATTGTAACTCAAATCCAGAATTTCCAGATCAAAGAAAAAACACTGTTTGCAGTCAGAAAAGAAAATTTTAGTATTGAGGAGACACAGCCAATAACACCCATAATTTAGTACAAATAATTCCTAATTTGCTTATAAAGACATGAAGATCAGTGGCTCAGTGGCCAGAGAGCCAGGCCTAGAGGTTGGAGGTCCTGGGTTCAAATTTGGCACCAGATAGTTACTAGCTATGTGACCCTGGACAAGTCATTTAACTCCTGTTGCTTTACCACTAGCCCTTACCACCTGTAAAGATTAAAATTTAGGGGAGACTGGGGAGACTGAGGCAGGTAGAAATTAGTTTCTCTCTGCAAGGAATATTATATTTTTTAAAGGTTTATTGAAGATTAAGGATTAAAGAAAATACAGGATAAGAAACACGTGTCTAGGCTGTAGAGAGGCCTAGACACAACCTCACCTACATTATGAAAAAAAGCCAGGTCTGCTCCAAAATGGAAGTCCAAAAAAGCGAACCGAGAGCCCCTCAAAAGCCTTTGAATCAGCTTAAATACCTTCTCGATCTCAGCCCAGGTGAGATTACAAGGCATTCTGGGGAAGTGGAGCAAAGGCTCATGGGGATTGTAGTCCTGTATTCGAGTCAATTTTTTACACACTCTTCTGCCTTGGAATTGTTACTTAATATCAGTTTTAAAGCAAAAGGTAGTTAAAAAAATGAGAATTTTGGAATATAATATTCCAGAAGACAACAGATATGAGTTTATAGTCAAGAAAAATTTACTCAGCAAAACAGCCTAATCCTATAGTAGTAAAAATGGATCTTTAATGAAATAGAGAACTTCCAAACATTCCTGATGAAAAGACCAGAATTGCATAGAAATTCCAAATAATAAACATAGGCATACAAAGAAACTGAAGACTATAAATATGAACACACAAAAAAATGAGACTAAACAAGGATAAACTGATTACCTTCTACAGGGAGATACTAAATGTGTCACACACACACACACACACACACACACACACACACACACACACACACCTTTTATCATCAGGGGTTATAAATAGTGGCTAATTAGACAGAAGGCTTGAGACTAGTTTTATAATATATTGATGATTCTAAAAGAAGAATGGAAAAGGAGAGAGAAATAAATACACTGGGTGGTGGGAAGGGAAATGAAGATAAGGAAAAAATATCTCACATAATCAGGATGACTTCATTCATGGCTGGAAGATAGAGAATTTGAGAGAACATCAACATATATAATGAAGTTCCCTAGATTAAGGCCAGAAGTTGGAGTGGAGAGAAAGACTATGATCTGAATTCATTGAGGAAGGAAGGAGAATATCCTGAAGATTGGTAGATAATAGCCACCAGAAAGTGTATTGAGTGACAAATTTGGGTTGCTCAAACCTCAAAAGAGAGGTCCCTAACTAATCATGGTAGAGAGTCTGGAAATGGTTTGAGGAAATAAATATACTGACTCCTTCACCATGACTGTCACTAAATTTGGGAAGTGAGATATGAAAGTGAAGACAATACAGAAAATGGTGGCAAGTAAGACAGGGTCATCAGGAGAAAGGCAGGTCTTGATGAGTTCCATAAGATGGAAGGAGTAAGAAAGGAAGAGAATTTAAAAATAAATATGTTTAATTATGGAGCAATGGGCATTTCAGAGAACATAATGGAAGGGTTGAACAGATCTAAAATGGGATATTAGACAAGAAGAGGAATTGAATTGCATGAGAATAAAGGAGCTGGTAATTAGTTGGTGCCATGTTTGTACATTGGCCATCAGGGGTTTGGAATCCATGGAATAGGGAGAGTATAAAAGAATGGGAGCATGCTATCCAATGAGGAATGAGTCCAGGACCATTGTTAACAGTAGGAGAGAGAGGTCCATTAAGGAAATGATTAGACTGCCCTCAAGTTCCAAGTGAACTCAAAGCAGATAGGAAGAGGTCCAGCTATTGCCCAGGGAGGTAGGAAGCCCAGTCAGAAGACAGTAATGGTGAGAGGCAGGACTATGAAGGTCCAGAGATGGATAGCAGGGTCTTATCCCTAGGTGATCATCCCACGCCTAGCAGGAGAAAGCCCTGAAGATAAAGATGGAAAATTCATAAGATCATAGTATCATAAATTTCAAGCTGGAAAGGGCCCTAAAGATCATCTTCTCCAGTCCCTTGATTTTATAAAAAAGAATGATGAGATCTAGGGAATTTAAGTGACATATGGAAGATCACACAAGAAAGAGAGGCAAGATTTGAACCCAAATCCTCTAAAGCTAGTTGTTGTTGGTTTTTTTGCCACTGTAAAGAAAATATTCCTTCAAAAAGAAGGACCATAGAAGCAGGTTTAGAACAGAGAGTACAAGGATGTTGATAACACTGCCCTGAGGCACTTGAGAGAGTCCCTAGTTAATAACGTCTCCTTATATGATGAATGTTTTATCTAAGTACAAGCCACTAAGTCTTTATTCAAGACTAAAATTGATCAATGGCACAGATAATTTCTAACATGTCTATTTTGCTTTATAATATATTGGATTTTTTTATTTGGTAGCAAATATATTTTCTGCCTGAGGTAAGCTAACATTAAATTGGGTCTGAGTCTTTTTGTAATCACTTGGTAGGAGTTGGTGGGAGCAACCCAAAAGAATGCTAGAGGGACAAAGAGAACTTCCCAATTATCTCAGTCTAGTCCCTATGGGGAACAGTCTGAGCAGCAGTTTCAGACAGGACTTAACAGGTACATTGTGTTCGAGTAAGGGGATGCCTGTGCAAAAGCTGTGTCCCAGAAGTTGTAAAGGGACAGAGCTGTCTACCATTTCCTATACCCATTTAAGAGGTAGGGAGACATACATCCAATACCATACAACCCCAGGGGGAGAGGCGGCGTGCATTCACAAGAGAAAAGAGAGAGTAGGAAGCAGACTAGATGGGAGACTCTGGGAGACAGAGAAAATATGATTTTTTTTGTATTTTCATCCCCAGCACCCAGCAGAGAGGATCTGGACATAGAGCAGACACCCAATGCATGTTGTTGAATGATGGACTGAGTGTCAGGAATTCAGAACCCAGAAGGTTGAACAAGAGAATTAGTGGATAGGAAGGCTGAAGTTTACGGCTCTTATAGGGAGGCTGGGACTGTGTGCAAGGGAGAAGGGCTAAATGGCTTCTGTCTCCTGGACACCAGCTGGACCAGACTTGCAAGAACTTAGAATGTCTAATTTTCAGTGTGAGCATTTACATCTCAGAAATCAACAAGCCACAAATAAGAATTTAAATTTTTGTTTCATTGATCATCTGAACTTTAGGAAGTGATGGATAAATTTCTAATAATGCAGATTAAATTTAAAAATGGGTGGTGTATACATTTTTCTTGGATAGCATGCCATTTAATATTTACCACTATATCATTGCTAATAGCCATAGACATATTCTTATATTCATATCATGATATAAATACTTGAAAGCTCTGATGAAAAATCCAATGAGATTCCATATTGCACAGAACATCTCAATAGGAAGTTTCTGATCTTCCTGGCATAGGTACATGGAAAGAGAATCTTAGGGGGAGGAGGTGACATGGACCTGGAGCATAACCAAAGTGTGGGGCATGATAGCAACTCTTAGGTCACTTTGCCTGTAGTCCCTTAACACATACATGCTGGCTCATATATTAGGTAGAATGTTAGAGGTGGATCTTGAACCCATGACTTCCCAACTCCTACTCTGAGAAAGGCAATTATCTCTTCACTGCCATGCTGCTTTTCTCTTAACTCTTCCTAGCTAAATGGTTCTTGCTAACTTCAGAATGGCTAAAATTACTAAAGAATCACTTTACCTGCTCCTCTCCCTCCATTCTGTGCTCCCACTAGGGTCCCCTACAACATGATGGCTTGTATTTAAATCACTAAGCCATATAATTAGCTTTAGAGAGCTGTGAGAATATGTGTGTGTTGTAATAGTGGAATTTGGTAAGGGAATTACACAGTGGTAGGGGGGGAGGGTGTTCCTACAATCAAAGAGGCTAATGTAGGAGATAAGAAAAGAAGGGAATAAGTATTTATTAAGCACCTACTATGAGCCAGGCATGATGCTAAGTGCTTTATAAATATTATCTCATTTACTCTGCACAACAATCTTGTGAGAGAGATAATTGCTATCATTTAAAGTTGAGGAAACAGAGGCAGACATAAGTGACTTGAGACTGGATTTTGAGCAAAATGGCTAGACTATTTCTATAGAAAGGTCTTTGAGGGTTTCCCAGGCCTAGTCTTGAATCTCCTCATCTAAGGATACAATACTTATATTTTGTGAGTAACTTGTCTGTACCTATTTATTTACATGTTGTCTCATCCATTAGAAAGTAAACTCGTTGAAGGCAGGTGTTGTTATTGTGGTTTTGCCTTTCTTTGTATTCTCAGAATTTAGCACAATGCTTGGCATGTACTAAGTGGACAATAAATTCTTACTGAATGAATATCGATGAATTATTATGCCGTATTTTAAGGGTCATTGATTTTCTCAGTGTTGAAAGTTCCTCAACTAATGTATGTCACACCTTAGTAGACTTTATTTGTGAAAGAGAAGGGAAGAGAAGGAAGGAAGGAAGGAAGGAAGGAAGGAAGGAAGGAAGGAAGGAAGGAAGGAAGGAAGGAAGGAAGGAAGGAAGGAAGGAAGGAAGGAAGGAAGGAAGGAAGGAAGGAACAAAGGGAGGGAGGGAAGGAGGGAGGGAGGAAGGAAGGGTGGAAAGAAGGGATGAAAGGAGGGAGGGAGGCAGGGAGGAAGGGAGAAAGAGAGGGAAGGGGGAATTGGAGGAAGGAAAAGCAGGTGCTTAATATATGCTAGGCAGATAGCTTTAGGGAAGATAAAGGCAAGCAAAACCTTGTGTTCAAGGAGTTTACATTCTAACCAGGATGACAAGACCTACTGGAAAGTACTAGGGGAAGGGGAAAGACTAAGAAGGCTATAGAAGGCTTCAAGCAAGGTAAAGCAAAAGGCAGATGGAGAAAAGTGAGGAATGGACCACAGAGTTAGAGGATGGGTCCAAGTTTCACCACTTCAAGTTGTTAAGTGGTTCACCGAAGGTCCTAATAAGTGAATTCAAACCCCTTGCTACAAGTCAGCTCTCTTTCTATTGCACCCAAAAAAAAAAAAATTGTCTGTGCTCATGGAATGCAGTGATACCAGGTGGTTAGATGAGCAGTACCTTCCTTGTTTCTTTCTCTAAATATGCTGACTGAATATAGCACAGCTGAGTCTGAACATTCTTTCAAAACAGTGGTGTTTAAATAAGTTGCTAGTATTGTAGTGTTCAATAAACAAAAAAAATCTTGTTACTAGGATAAGGACTCATTATTTGACAAACTTCTGAGAACATGGAAGACAGATGATTTAGACCAACACTTCACACCATTTACAAAAATAAGCTGCAAATGGGTAAGTAACCTAGATATAAAAGTGTAAATTATAAAAATTAATAAAAAAATTAATTTTAAAAATTGGGGAAACATGACAAAACTTACCTATTAAATAAATAGGTAAAAATTTATGACCAAAGAAAGGTAGAACAAAGAAGATAAAAATAGATCATTTTGATTACATAAAATTTTTGCATAAAAACTCATTTGAGACTAAAATAACAGAAACAATTAACCAGGAAAAATTCTTGGTAGCAAGTTTTCTGATAAAAGTTTTATTTCCAAGATATGAAAGGGATTGATTCAAATGTATAAGTATAAGAGTCATTCCCCAATTGATAAATGATCTAATGAATAAGAATCCTCAGGGGAAGAAATTGAAGTTATTTAAAGCCATATTGTTTATTTAGTGTTCTAAATCACTGCTAATTAGAAAGGTTCAAGTTTAAGTTGTTTTGATTTTTCACCTCATACCTATCAGAATGTCAAAGAAGATTTAAAAAAGGAAAATTGCAAGTGTTGGAGGTGTTGTAGGAAAACAGGCATATTGATGTATTTGTTGGTGCACCTAAAATGGGTACGGTGATTCTGGGAAGCAACCTGTTATTAAATAGTGCAGATCCTTTAACCTAGCTATACCACTGATAGACCTAATTACAAAAGAGATCAAAGAAAGAAGAAAAGGACAAAAATACTTAAACTAGTCCTTTTGTGATGACAAAAAAATAAAAAATAATAGGTGAATAGCTGAATAAGTTGCATTATATAAGTATAGTGGAATTGTTGTGTTATAAGAAATTAAGAAAATAGATGATTTCTAAAAGATAGGATAAGGCTTTCAAGAACTAATGCAGAGTGAAATAAGCAGAATGAGAAAAATTATATTGTAACATCAATATTATAAAAATGAACTATTTTGAAGATTTAAATTGATGAAGACTGGAATGAGCAGAACCAGGAGAACAATTTGTAAAATAACAACACTGTAAAAACAAACTTTGAAAGTTGTAATAATTATGATCAGTACAATGACCATTCATGGTTCCAGAGGACTAATGATGAAAGAGATACTATTCATGGGAAGTGATTTAGTATGCAGAATAAGATTTAGATACAGATATATAGCTATATACATATACTTTTATTTAATCTTATAATTTAAATAAATACAATCATATATAGTATACAACCTTTATATGTCTTATATATTGCATATATGTAGTATATGGACACTGAGGGAATTTATATAATATACACATTTTTTTAAACCCTTACCTTCTATCTTGCAATTAGTACTCTGTGCACATTGGTTCCAAGAGCAGTAAGGGCTAGGCAATGGGAGTTAAATGACTTGCAGGGTCACATAGCTGAGAAGTACCAAAAGCCAGATGTGAACCCAGAACTCTAGCTCTCAATCCACTGAGTCACCCAGCTGCCCCCATATATTTTATTTTGGGGAAAGGGGGGGTTGGAGAGAGAGAGAAAAGTATTCAGTCATTGATGGAATTAATTTTGCTCAACTATGCATTTTTTGCCACAATGTATTGGTCTTTCTTTTATTTTCCCCCCCACTGGGATATGAACTGGGAAGAAGGGGAAAAAATACATTTCTGTCCATTGTTTTTAAAAATAGAGGGGAAGGAATGGGATGCTACAATTGTGGAATGTTGCATATACTTTCTGATGACATCACCACCTTATTAGTTTTGTCTAATTGTTTTACTTTGTCACAAGAGATCCATTGGCATAGGGGTAATTTGTAAATGTTTGCAATATAAAAACAAAACACATCAATAAAACCTGAGAGAGAAAAAAACACAGCCCTGCCTAACCAACTAGAACTAAGGACTGAATACAAAACAGGTATAAATAATTCCAAAGTAAAACATTTGGGGGCATATAAACAGGAGTTGACTGGTGAATAATTCTCCAAAGCATTAAAAACTGATTGTTTTATCCGAGCAATGGCCCTAGAAATCAGAAATGAGCTATGTGGGTTTGTTCCTGGAACATAGTAGGCATCTAATAAATGCTTGTTGATTTAACTTGACTTCAAGCTTACATATCCCAAGGGTGAACTTACCTCAGTCTCCTAGATCATAAAATACCCAAGCCTAAAAAAAACTTTAGAGATAATCTCCTCTAAAGCCTGGCCTGCAGTCGGTTTCTTGTGTGCTGCATAAAGCTTTTTAAGTGAAAACATCTCTGTATCTTTGAACTGACAGAAACAAGTGACTCTGGACCTGTGTGTTGACTATCTTAACACACCAAATACCTTATGAAGTGTGAACGATAAAAGTTTCAAAGTAAGAAAATATTGGGTTTGGAGATCTAGTTTACCCTATTTGGGTCTCCTCTCCCTGGCCATTCTCTCCATTGGGCAAAACCAATCGTCTCTTCTACTCTCCACCCCTCACCCTGCCATCTTTATTGCTACCATGCTTCTCTCTCAGCTTTTCTCTACTTTCCAAAGTGACATTTAGCTAAAATTAGTACAAGGCAGACTCCTTGTACTAATGGGCTGATGTTAGAAGCTTTTATGTTCTCCTTGGGGCCCTTCCTCAAATCCCTGCCATATGCACATGCATCATGACAATCAACTGAAAAAATAAATATACATGGAAACTCACAACATAAATAAAATAAAAGTCAGCTCTTCTAAAAGTTGAAGTTTAAGAAAGTTACAAATTGAGCTTTTCTCCCATTAAAAAAGTGCCAATTCTTGAGTTGGTACCTTCGAAATTAAAAATCCAGTTTGATACCAGGTACTGGCCTTTTCTAGTGCAGGAGAACTGAATTTTCCAGTTCCTGAGCCCTACTTACAAACTAATTCTTCTCATTCTGTCCTGATCTGTCTTTACTGCTTACATTTTTGCTGATAGAGGGCAGGCTGAGAAAAGAATGCCAGGCTGTTCCTACCACCACTACCAATGCAAGGACGTCTATTTAGGAACTAGTTGAGGAAAAGCAGATGGAATTAAAACATATAGTTCCCATACACAGTTATCTCCAACTGAACTATAAACTTGAATTAGGAAGACCTATCACAATTGGGTCTCAATTCACCTTTGATGATAATAATCATAACTCAAATTTAAGGAATGCTTTAACATCAGCAAGGTGGCTTCTATTCATTATCTCATCTGACCCTTGTAATAATTTTATTCAATAAGTACAATAGGTACCATTGTCCTCTTTTAACAGATGCAGAAACAGGTCCAAGGAGCTTAAGTGATTTAAACTGAAACTCAGAGGTTAAGTGACTTGCCTGTGGTTATACAGGTGGTAAATGTCAGGAGTGGGATGGAATCCAGGGCTTCCTGATTCCAAGTCTATTGGCCAAGCTGCCTCGTCAGAACAGAGGTCGCTCCTCTAAATCCATGGAATCCCCAATAAGATGTCAGCTGAACCAATGATAATGCAGGAGGTTTAGGGCAGGGGGAGACTTTTTGAGAGTCAATGTTTAACCTGGATCTCACTGGGCAGAGGGCATCTATAAATAACAGCTAGGACATAGTTGTTTTCACTCTCTGATTCTCAGAGATTCCTGGCTAACATCAGACATTTCCTCTAGACTTTATAATGGGACCATAGTAGGTCCCCTATACTGCCTGGTTTGGATTTTAAGGGATTTTTCAAAAAGAATTCATCCTTTGGACTGCATTAAAAATAGATATTCCTCATGGGACTCAATTGATGATCTGCTCTCACTCATCCTTCATAGTGATCTTTTCTCAACCCTGGGTCCCTGACAATCTGACTTCTTATTGCCTGAAAACGCAAAACTATCATGTAAAACAGGGAGTAAATTTTCAAGCTTGGCTGTTCAACCATCTTAATCAAAATAAGCCAGTTTATAAATATTCCACCTGTCAATAGTTTGTGAATGTTCATGTTTAGTTGGAGAGTTCATGAATTGCCACTGGAGAACCCAATTTTGCAATGGTTTCTCAGCCTGCTGTAAATGTCATTACCCCTGCCCCAAAGAAAAAAGTTAAAGTTGTGCTTGCCAGACAAGTCACTATTCTGATTTCCTGGAGGGAAATAATGGACAACAATTCCTTTATCCAAGGGAAGGAGATGGCTAAAAGGAGAATAAAGCACAAATATGGCACTCTGGAGACAGAAACAAGGTTTATTCATCTGGAAATAACCACTCTAAGAACTTAGACATTCCAGAGACCAGAATTTGTGGATTAGGGGTAGAGATCAGTGCTAAAGCAGACAAGAATTAAGAGCCTTTAGTGATCCTTGCAGCTACCTTAAAGCCTTATGGGTTCACTAATAACTAAATACATAATATATGAGTACTCACTGCAGTAAAATTAAAGGACCATAGAACTTAGAGCTAAAGAGGATCTTTGAAGTCAGCAAGTCCACCCCTCCCATTTTACAGATGAGGAAATTGAGGTTCACAGAGTGAAGTAATTTGTCTGAGTAAGTTGTCTAACTACTCAGTGACAAGTGACAGAACTGAACTCTTAACTTTCTACTACTCTACATTAAACTCTCCAAGGGAGGGTTGCTATGGTGTAAACAGGAGAGAATACTTGGCCTGGAGACAGGAAATCTAAGTCCAAAACCTACCTCATATACTTTTTAGCTTTCTGACGCTATGCAAGCCACTTAACTTCTTTTTAAATTCCTCAGTTTTCTCAACTAAAAAATGGGGATAATAATAATAACACATACTTCATAAAATCAAATGAGATAATATCTGTAACATGCCTGGCCTACAGTAGGAGTGTAATAAAAAAGTGAATGAGCAATGAAGAAGAATAACAATAAAAACAAAGAAAAATAGCAACAAATAATAACAATGAACAAAGTAAATAAACAATGGAGAGTAATAACAATGAAAAATAATAACAATGTCTAATGTGGGAAGAACAATAAATAAACATAAGAAATTTAAAGAATACAAATAAGTATTTAAGTAGCTATAGTTGTATTAAGGGATACAAAACAGTAATGGGCTTTCTAGGATGGGAGGTGGGAGTTACTAGCATTTCGTTACCCCAGGAGGTTGTTATAAGGAAAAGTTAAGTTAAGTAGGAAAGCATGTAAGTTTGCACAGGTGAGTGGCATGAGACCAGCAGGAAAGATTCTGGAACTTTGAATGAAAGGTTAGTCTGGAACTGAGGGAGTTAGCTGTCTCTCTGGAAGTATCTGGAGGGTTTGGCTGCTTTTCCTTAGTGGCTGATCCTATCCTTGTTCCTGTCCTACTTGCTGTCTTGTGTGCTGTATTTCATAGGAGCAGAACCTGGTGATCCTGACCAACTGTCTGCACTGATTGTGAGACCAGGTCTAGGTCCTTTCTGGATCCAGGACCTTCTCTGGGCCTGATCAGGCACACACAGAGCAGTACCTTAATACCATCGAAGTGGGGCTTTAGTTGTAGCTTATCAAGAACAGGGACTGGGTTTTTTAGGAAGTGGGGAGAGGATTAGTGTAGAACAACCACTCTGAAGATTCTCTGTGAAGAGACATTTGAGACCTTTCTGAATATTGAGATCAGTCGATGATTTTGGCAGTCCCAAAAGACAGTCTTCTCAGATGATCAATCTCTTCTTCATTACCTGCATCAAAACACACAATAAATGAGATGAAATAGCCATAAGAAATCCATAAGAAGAAAAAATAGAAATCAGATCAGTATTTCAATGGATCTGTGATCTCATCAATGGAAGAACTACTATTGGGGAAGACCGAAATTCATCCATGACTTCATTTTATGTAATGTGGTGGTTCTTTTACTATTGGAAATGACATTAAATCCTCAAACACTAACAAATTTGTTCCATTTTCCATCTACTTAAATTGTTTTCTTGCCAGTTTCATCACAAATGCTCTTGGAACCATATGGCGGTATGCCAAATTTTCCACAGACTTGTTTTTATTTCTGTGGTTTTTCATTGTTTCTGAGGTGATACTGCTCATAATAACAACGGCAATAATAGCATTTATAACATTTAATATAAAGTAAAACTTTGAGGTTTACAAAGCAATTTAGAAATATGATCACATGCGAGCTTTATAACAATTTTAGGAGAGAGATGCTATTATCAACCACTTTTTACAATGGAAAAATCAAGGCAGGCAGTGCTTTGGTGATTTACCCAGGGGTACCTGGGTAGGAAATATATGAGTCTGGATGTGAATGACAGTCTTCTTGACTCCAGGCCCCGCTCTATCTATTGTGCCACCTAGCTGGCCTTAATCTCCCACAAATTCCCTCCAGAATCTTTGAATTCTAAGTTTGCATTCTTAACTGGTGCTACCCTTGATGGACAACTCTCTTTGCTTCCTAAGAAGAGCAATCAATCAATCAATCCACAAGCATTTAGTAAGCATCAGGTACCAGGTACCATGCCAAGTGCTGGAGACACAAAAGCAAACAATGAAACAGCCCTTATCTCAAAAGGCTTAGCTTAGTAACAAGATCTCCAGCTATCATCTTTTTTGCATTCTTTTGACTTCTTCATTGTAGCAACTGCTGGACATTTCATCATCATCACCATCTAACCAGCGCAGCACCTCACATATAACTCATTTCATCCTCACAAACACATCATCTTATTACTAAAAAAGTACTGCAATTCACTTCCTGAAAGGGATAAGATTGCTATTGATATCACTGTTCTTTGGGAATGAATGGGGAGTATTTCTCTAATGTTTTAAGCACACAAGATTGAAATGGGACATCATTTATATTTTTAAATTATTACATTGGTAAGATACACACGGGGAGGGGGGAGATATGGGATAATTGGTTTCTAGTATGAACCAGTAAGTGAGGATTTATTGGGGGGATTTTAATGGGGGAAGGGAGATAGAGAGGGAGAAACAATGGTTTGTACGGGAGGCTGAAGGAGCTAGTAGGCAGAGAATCATTAAAGGTAAGTGAGAGAATAGAAAAGATAGAATGAAAATTGCCTATGCATGTAGAAGGGTTTGCATTGATAAGGGTAAGGGTTATCTCTTGATGTGAGATAAGGGTAATGGAGGAGATAGTTGGAAAAGGCATCCCAGTGCTGAAAGATGAAAAGAGGAGAAGGGAGCTCACTACAAATAGCCTCAATACTTTTGGTGAAGTATGAAGCAAAGTTCTTAGCTAAAAGGAAGAAAGGAGAAAGAAAGAAGGTTTGAAGGGAGAGGAAAAGGTTTGGAAGAGCCATTGTAGTGAATAGGAGTCAGTCAATTAGGGAGACATAGAAGCATTGCCTTGCCTCATTGAGGACCCAGTTGAAATGGTAGTAGATCCATTCAACACAGTTTCCCTAGTTTTGTTCAGCAGCACATGAGTAGGAGTGATGGTAAATTATGGTATGAGTGATCCATGCCTGGAGCTTGGCCAGGTTAGACATACAAAAGGATAAGGGGGTAAGGATCTTGGGAGAAGAAAACAGCATAGAGTTTAACTGATTCACAAGAAGGTCAACATGGGGAAGGAAAAAAAGCATAAGCACTACTTTCATAAGTAGAAGGTTAAGAGAGAAGAATGATGTTAAAGAACATGGAGGGGGTTGCAAGGTAGAATGACCATAGATGATGATCAGATGAAGAAACTTCTGACTTCATGAACATGTAAGGGGTACATTTGTGGGTGATGGCAAGAATACGAGTATGACTATCTCTGTGTGGAGCTGAGGTGGAGTGGCAATCATATGAAATGAGTAAGTTGAGAAACTGGAAAGGTAGGCTATTGGAGAGAGTATCTATTTATGTTGATGTCTCCTAATATCAGGATGGGAGTTAGGGAGAAGAAAAAAGAATGTAAGCCAAATTCTAGACTCATTAATGAATGGAGAGAAGCATAGTCAGTATCAGCAACAACTAAGAGAATTCTGATTGAGCGGTCTATATGAATTGAGTTGTCCTCAAAGGAGGAGACATTTGCTGAGAGATGGAGGTTGAGAAAGAACCTAGAAGTGCCATAGGGCAGCAAGGAGTATTCCAATTTTCCCATTTCTACCAATAAGTCAGAGAAATGAGTGTAAGTACAGTCAGTGCTGAAAAAGAGTGGCCTGGGAAGCTGTGTAGAGGGGGGCCAGGTCTCAGTGAAAGTCAAAAGATGACAAGTATAAGTGCTGGCACCATTTTCAGATAATCAGATAATCCTCTGATTGACTTTCACAGAAAGCAATTCAAGGAACACCAAGATAGATAATGACTGAATTACCTAGGAATTACATCTAGGACCTTCCCAGTTATCCTAGTCTCTGGCTGTTGCTTCTTTCCCAGGCTTTTGTGAACTCAAGAGACCTGTCCATTGTTCCTCTCTGCTTTCCAAAATATTCTTTTTTCTCTGTATCAGAAGGGGAAACCCGAGTACCACTGTGCATGGTGGTGTGGGGTAACTCCAATTGCAATCTTTATTGACAGGGATTAAAGATCCTTTATCATAACTATTTTGGTAGTTGGGTGGTTTTTTTTTTTAAGGTTGACTGAGAAAAGAACATATTTTAGATAAAAATCAATTTTGATAAAATCAAGTTTGTTACCTATGGAACTAGCATTCTAAAGAATGGAAGAGTGAAAGATAGAGATAGCTGGAGAATGTCTACTCTGGATTAAGTAGATATTCACTTGTTTATTTCAGCTATATGACCCACTTTTATGTACTTAAAGAACTTAATGTAGTTTACAAATCACCAATAGCCAATGCTTAGATTTTGTTGCTGTTTAGTAGACTCTTCGTGACCCTATTTGGGGTTTTCTTGGCAAAATACTAGAGTGGTTTACCATTACCTTGTCCAGCTCATTTTACAGATGTGGAAACTGAAGCAGAGGTTAAGTGACTTGCCCAAGGTCACACACAGCTAGGAAGTGAATGAAATCACATTTGAACTCAAATCCTCCTGGCCTCAGACTGAGTACTCTGATCACTGCCATTTCAGACTAGATGATTCTAAAGCCAGTTTTAATACTTATGATCTGTGAGATCAAAGGAAGCTTATGGTTGGAGTGTCTAAGCTTAAACAAACAAACCCAGCTCTTTCTCTATTTCTATGGCTTAAATTCATTAAAAATTCAGTGTTCTGGGAAAATTTGAATTAAAATCCCTCCTCTGACACAAGCAGGTTGTATTATCCTGGAAAAATTATTTAGCCTTTCTGAGCCCTGGGAATATCTTTAAGATTATAAATCATGAGGAAAAGCCAATCTGTATAATAGGCATAGTTTCCAGACTCTAAGAACAGGGTTCTAGCCACTAAACCAACAGTCTCACACTCAGATAGAAAATGATCCCACTAAACCATATATAAGTATTCCTATCAGCATCATCTTGACTTAGAAGATCGCATAACATATTCACTTAAAAAGATTAACATATTAACTTGGAAAATCATATACTGATTTAAATTCCACCATCATCAATCATCACACCCTTGAGCTGCATGCCTATCATACCACACATCTCTCTGGTCCCCCCTCTTTTCAGCTTTCATTTGTATTCCATTAGATTGTAATATTAGATTATGATATTAATCACATGTTATCTGTGTTTTTTTTATATTTCCCAATTACATTTTAATGTGGTTTTGGTACTCTGTTGGCAGTAATATTTTGACACCTTGGCAGTACATAATCTGACTTGCCTCTGGGATTATCTAGTCCTATCTTCTCATTCTACATAGCTATAAGAAAACTGAGGTGAAGAAACATTGTGTCTTACATTTGAACCTACCTCCAAATTCAGCCCTCTTTCATATGCCATAGTGGCTCTGTCCTAGATTATATATAATCCCTCATCAGCATCCCTTATGTATATAAGTAAGTATACTTTCAGCCCATTGGCATCATTGCTTCCATTTCCATATCCAAAGAGTGAATTCTTTTCTCCAAACAACCAATTCCTTACCTGCTTTGCACATCCAAGGGATACATACATTTCTGTGAGGTCAGCTCTTGCCCCATTAGCACTTTGGGGGGGAGCTGACAGCTTAATCCTGCACAATCCACTCAATTCTATTCTCCCTCATAGAAGAGAGTAATAGCTACCCCTCAAGTGTGTCAGCTTAATGGAAAACTGACCAAGCAACCCTCTCCAAAGCTTGGAGAATAGAATACAATCTACAGAATAAGCAGGTTATCACAGTGCAGGACTCTAGTCTGGGAGAGGCAGAAAAGTGTGAGGAGTCTTGAAGAAGTATGATATTGTCGGGAATTTACTGAGTCAGAGCTCAAGGAATTCATCCAACAGAGCAGAATCCTTATAAGATGAACGATATAGAATGAGAAGAAACCTCAGAGGCCATCTAGTATCACTTTCTCATTTTACGAATGGAGAAACTGAGACTCAAGGAAATAAGTGACTAGGGTTTTTGATCAGTATAAACCAGAATTCCCAGTGATCATCTCACATCCATCCTTTTACTCTGATCTGTAAACTCACACAAACTAGAGGTTGGTGAATTTCACTACTGGCAAAACATTTCAAAAGCAGAAAGAACTGACCCAAGCTCCAGAAATGGGTCAAAATTCATTTGTTAGAAAGATCACCCTTTGATATTTCAGGTTTTCGCCTGATATAATGAAAACTTGAGAGTCTCCTTGGGAGAGAGAATATTTCTGACTTTAATAGCATTTTCTCATATTCTCCTCTTTTACTGTCCCTTACCTAGTTGTTGATAGATCAGAGATGAAATGAGAATATGCTTTGTGTAAAATCATGCAGAACTCCAAGGACAAACACCAAAATTAAGGAGAATTCTAAAGGCCAGAGAGGCATACTATATACAACTGAGTAAAGACTAAGAACAGGAACAACCTCATGAGTAGGTTAAGTAGATAACCAACTTGCCTGGTATGATTTTAAAGAGGTATCAGGCAACATTTTTTGTTCTAAATGACTAATCTCACTACTTACTATTACTACTATCACTCCTACTATATGTATATGTATATATATATATGATTGTATTACATAATATTTATTTATTATTTATACTATATAATATGTTATATATCCTTAATACATTTATTATATTTTGTGTTATATCATTATATATATTATATAACATATAATATGTATACTAAAAGCATATACCCCTTATACTTTTGTTCCCCTAAGTCTTAAAGGTCTAAAGGCTGAGTCCCCATTTAAATGCAAATACTCCTATCAGGAGTCTTGCTCTAAGCCCTTATCCGCTGATTCCCAAGTTATGTCATCACCTGAGCAGCATCACATGGACGGTGTCCAGAGCCAGGTCTTACTTCGGCTGCCTTATGATGCCCCCATTATTTCAGTCTTCCTCTTGAAATGAGTTTTCTCTGTCTGTGCTTTTTGTGACCACGGGGTGGCAGTAATAGCTGCTGGCTGGGTGGTCCTGTGCTCACTTTGGCAGTTTGTTCCTGCCCTGTTAGGGGCAGAAGTACCTTCCCTGGATTTACCAGAGAGAGACAAGGATCTGTTATTCCTCCACTCTGTTTCTCACGATGGGGAAATAAGGCTCTCACGTAAGGTTGTGTGCATTTGCAGATCTTGCAATAAAACCTTCACTCCAAGATCTGATCCCCTAACTCACAACCTTAGTCTATTTGAAGGTATTAGATTCCAATAATTGGTAATCAGATGAACTTGACGTAATAAAGCTGGTGTCCCACAAAAGGGCCTAGGTTTAGGGCTGGCTTGGGGTCTGAAAGACTTTCATTCAAATCCAGCCTTGGACAAGTTCTAGCTGAGTGACCTGAGGTAAATCATTTAACTACTCTCTGCCTCACTTTCCTCTTTTGTAAAATGGAAATAATAATAGCAACAGGGTTGTTGTAAAGATAAAATAAAACATTTGAAAAGTGCTTTGCAAATCTCAAAGCACTAGCTTTTATCAAAAACAGTCACATGCTGGAATGCTGCATGGAGCATTTTACTTTGCTTTGTCAAAAAACATTTATTTTTAATAATGCTACTAATAATCTGATTTAGGCTCAAATCAATCAGAAATCATTTTATTTAATTTAAAATTAACCTAAATACAAGCCATTTCTGTATATCCCAAATAGTATCATTTTCCCCTTCCCTCCCCATCATACCCTCTGACATGATGCTAATTCCAGAAGTTTTCAAGTAACATTTATGGAAATCTTGAGCAAGGAAAAAAATATCTGAAAGTCAAGCCCAGGTTATGAGCAAATAAATCACTATCCCATTCCTCCTAGATCTCTTCCCTCGCTCTTAAAGGGATCCTTCCCTTCCTTTGATATCTTAATCCCTTCTCAGGGAATAAAGGTGGATGCTAGCTCACCCATCACCTCAGGTTGGCAGGTAAAGAGGAGATAACCCTTATCATATCATAACCAAATCATTTCAGAGGTGGAAGAGGCAATTAAATTAGACAAGAGTTATTATATTCTTGGTTTAAACGTATGGTATAATTCATAATGAAAACCCTTTATTTTCTTTTGTCTTGACCTATCATTTAGTCTTTCTGAGTGGTTTCCCCAAATATTTTGGAAAATTTTTAAAAGAAAAACATTTTTAGTATTTTCAGTTTTATTTAAATGAAGTTTCCTCTATGCTTCCACAGAGTAGAATGGAAATAAGTAAATAAGGGCAGTGTTTAACAATTAGGAGACAATGGATAATAACACAATGATAATAAGTAGTTGTAAGCAGCTGGAAATCTACTGATTTTTCAGAATCTAGTAGTCCATCCCAGTCACAGGGTTGACCTAGACTCAGGAGTTTTAGGTGTCTAATTTTAGTACTTTAAGCAGGAAATGGAACAACAACACAGAAATATACACATATCCCCCCATCAAGATATGATTTTCATCTTATGTTTCCCTTAGTATGGTCATCGGGTATAAATTCAGATACTACAGAGTCAGGTGTTGGCTCACTTATAGCACAGAGGCTGGAATACAAGATCTGATATAAGTAAAGTAGAAATTGGTGGTTTGTCTAGTACAGACCCTGATGTCAGCCATAGCTGGCCCATGCTGGAGTAGCATTCCTGGAATTGACCACCAGCCTGGGGCAAGGAGAAGTGCTACCATATTAATATCCCTAGTTCTCTTTCACTTATATCTTCACCACCACTATCTGCTGTATTTCTGCATTTCTCCTCCCTCCCCCCCCCCATCATTTGCTGGCAGACCCAGAGCCCCATTCCACACATCTTCAAAAAGTAAGGGGGAAGGCAAAATGAAAGAGGAGGGAGTTTACTTTGTCCTTGCTTATGTTTCATCTTCTCTCACAACAGAATAATGTTTCTACAGGGTTTTTTCTTTGTGTCTCTACTGCCTAACACAATGTAACGTACATAATAGGCACTTAATAATGCTCATTGAATTGAAGAATGAGACACAGAACAGACAGATACCCAGATGAGAATAGAGAAATGATGAGAGAAGTAAGATGGAAAATTTACCATCGTGGAGTCTGCTTCAACTTTGGTATTCATATCTCATCAGTACCCTCAGTTACTTCTGCTCCCCTGTTTGGAAGAGTGGAGGATGGAGCAAAAAATGCCTCCCTTTCTAGAGAATTCAAAATCCCAACCACCTCTTCATTTGCTAACAGATGCTCTACTCTGTTTCAATTCCACCATGATCGTTATAACCCTGTACTGCATGCCCATCATACTCCACACTTCTCTGCCCCCATCTTTTCAGCTTCCACTTGGGTATTGCCTTCCCACTTTAGATTATAAGCTTTTTTAGAGTAAGAACTCTGTTTCTTTGACTTATTTGTATCCTCAGTGCTTAGCATAGTGCCTAGCATATAGCTTAAGGAATATATGTATCCTCATCATCATCTTCATCACACCAAAGAGAATATTCATGAGTCTTATTAGTTTATGTAAGCATATTTATTAGCCGTGTGACTCTCAGTGGCCCTTAATTTCTTTCAGCCTTAATTTCTTCATCTGTAAAATGAGGATAATAATAGCATTAATCAAATGAGATAATGTATATAACCGCTTTGCCAATCTTGCTGTTTGTTCTTTATTTCAAAGAGGACCAGTGGCATTATGAGGTGATGACTTGTGCGTGAATTGGATTTAAGTGAGCCAAAATTACACAAAGTTGCCAGCCTCCCTCTCTCTTATAGAGTCATCGACATCTAGTAGCAAGGCAAAAGTCAGACCACTGGTGATGGCCTGAAAGCGGTAGACGACCTTGGCATCTTCAATGTCTGATCAACTTTTCTAAGCACTCCACAGTGCCTGCTTCAGCCACCTTCATGGCCTCATCTGCCTATTCTGTCAGGGAAAGAATTCACATGCTAGGAGTAAACTGTCTCCTAACTCACTAATAGTTTGTGATCCATCAGTTACCCTTAACCTGGTTTAACCCTTCTGCCAGGAGAGTTTACTGTAGTGTGCTACGGCTTCTTAGAACCATAGCTGAGAGTTAGGTGAATGATGAACACCAAAGGTGGATTAGCAGCCCTTGAAAAGGGCTCAATAAGCCCTCATACCAGAGGGACTACTCCTCCTACCCATAAACCCCTTAAACCATAAAGGGCTATATGAATGCTAGTAATTAGCTCTTGTTATTTTAGCTTTCCAAAGTCTGGCTCTAAACATGGATACTCAAACTCAGTTCTCCATATTCTAAGTGGTGGACTCCTACTAGAAAATCTGACCTAAAATGGACTTTATTTCAATATTGATCAGTTTATCCAGATATGGCATTCACTTGATTGACTGATGGGAAGAAGTCTGCCTTCATTATAGCTAACAGTAATAAATGAGGGATTGGTAAATAGAAATAAAGAATTATCTATCAGAATAAATTCATTTTACCATTCTCTATCAGCTTTAATCCAGAGTGGAGACAGAAAAGGACAGTAAATGAAAACTGAAAAGAGTGGAGAGCAAACAAAGCTCCCTCATTGGCCCAGCATCCAACTTCAAGCCTAGTCAGGAAAGAGTTGTCAAGGGGAAGACAGTGGTTGGAGGTCAGAAAATGCCCACAAGAACAGCCGTGTCAGCCTCAAATGCCATCACCTATATGGGGTAAATAGATGAAATTCTCCAGAGTCACCAATCTATCAGATAATTAATTATAAAGAGAACTAATGAAAGAAATATTTAGTGATGATCTGAATAAAATTTGACTTTGGAAGTCAGGTTTTCACCCTAATAACATTCCAACTGCTAGGATATTGTAAACCAAGCATTCTAATCTCAAATCAGAAGGGAGTCAGTCCTTTCTCAGTTCTTTCAGACCATATGAGAAGTATGAATCAGAGGAACTCTGGAATGCACAAACCCAGCTTTGCAACAATTCCTAATTTAATTGTGTTCGTTAATGGTTGGGGATTGTCCTTACAGAACAAATATTCAAGTGCCCACACCCCTGCCACTGGGCCAGTTAGGTAGGTAGGCAAGGGTTATACAAACCCTACTGCTCTCTAGCTTGATTTATGAGAGGCAAGATTTACTGAATCATCATTTAATCTGTATGATTATAACTATTTTAATAGCAGAGTAAATCCTCTTAAGACCCTGGAAATTTTATTCTCCTGCATAAGTAGAAGCAGATTACTACTTTAATTGGCACTGCTCTGTTGATAAGGGGATAGGGAGATCTCCAGATAATAAGAAACAGTTCATTTGTATTTAGAAATCAATCCTGACCTTTGGTCCCTACTGACAGGGGGATCTGATTGCTCCACAATCCAATTCAACCCAACATTCCCTTTCTCGTCCTTTTCTGTCTCAACTCTCCATTAAAACTGATGGAGAACAATAAGATGAATTTATTCTGGGTAGGTAATTCTTTATTTCCATTCACCAATCCCTCAATTATGCTTTGGAGCCCATCTCAGGAATGCATATTATTGCTACAACTTGTTATGAGAAGAGTTCATGGGTTTTCATTCATCTTCCACACCTGTGATTGTTTTGTTTTGTTTTGTTTTTGGTGACAGTTTTTAATTTATGGGAATGTGCCCTCTACATAGAGACAAAAATAAAAAGTATAAATCCAAGACTATAGGAAAGAGAACCCATCTTCAACCAAAATTAAATCAACAAGGTATTGAGAACAAGGAAAGAACTAATTTAGACAATGTGATTTACTTTGCCTTCTGTCTCCCTCTCCTACATGGATACTTTTGATCTTTGCCATTATCTTGAATCTTAAATCAGAGCCTGTAATCAGCAAAACTCATGTTGAACTGGGGTTTTCATGAATTAGAAGCAATTGTGACAATTTACATAATGCCATTCACAAAGTGTCAATCACCTTAGATTCATAGACTTCCTAGAAAGAGCCTTGAACCTCTAGTCCAACTTAATTTTTTTTATTCATCTATTTTTAATTTTTTTATTTATTTTTAACTTTCCAAAGGAGAAACAAAGCCAGAGAAATTCAATTATTTTTTTTTTCATCAAAGATATACAGGTAATTAATGGCAGGTCTAGCAACCCAGGTGTCTAGACAACTAGACTAATCATAGGATGGGAGGCATAGACCTGGAAGGGACCTTTGGAGCCTTCTACTTCAACTTCTTTTTATAGATGAAGAAACCGAGGCTGAGAGACATTAAGTGACTTGTCACCTGAAGTGACAAAACTTGAACACATAGTCTGTGACTTCAGATTTGTGTGTGTGTGAAACCGTGTAAATCAAAAAATAAGGAACAAAAGGCATTGGCCTAAAAGGGCTAGAAAACACCATGATGAAATTGCCTTCCTGAATAATAAAGGAGTCTGAAAGGACACTAAGGAATTTTCCCGGACTTCTGTGTTTCCCATTCAAATGAAGCATTATTCGTTCACTGATCAATGTATATTTTTTAACCCTAATTTTCCATCTTAGAATCAATAATGTATATTGGTTCCAGGGCAGAAGAGCAATAAAGACTAGGCAATGGGAGTTAAGTGACTTGCCCAGGATCACACAGCTAGGAAATATCTGAGATTGGATTTAAACTCAGGACCTCCCATCTCTAGGCCTGGCTCTCACCACTGAGCAATCCAGCTGCCCCCTCAATAAGTCTTTATTAAATTCCCACTTCATCTTTAGCCCTATTTTAGGACTCTAGGGAATACCAAAGAAGACATCAAGGTCATTATCTCTTTTGAACATTCTCTATTCCTCACTCAGCCTCCTACCCAATGGAGTTCTCCTTCCATTCCCCATCTTTAGTTGGAGTTCTCTTTCTGGAGATGCCTTAAATGCAAGCTCTAACCTGTTCTATTGGAACCGCAAAGACTTTGTGAATGGCCTCAGATGATGATGGTGCATCTGTTGTTGTCAATAGGGGAAGAATTATGAGTGGCTCCTAAAATGTCCCTCCCACCTCTGTTCTATGATCCTAAAAGGCTCTAATCAATAGGTTGGTCTCAGGGTGATAAATTCCTTAGCCACAACAACTCCCTAAAACCATCTATGCTCTAGGAAGGCTTTGACTCACAAGGACACTGATGAAATGCACTGGTTCTTAAAGTATCAAGACAGCACAGTTTGATAGAAAAAAGCATTCGCCCTGGAGTCAGGCAGACCCTAGGTTCAAACTCTGCATCTGACATTTGCCATCCTTGGGCAAGTCATGTAACTTGTCCTGGCCCCAGTTTCCTCATATGTAAAAAGTAATAAAGCTTTGGACTAGATGACTTCTGTAGTTCCTTCTAGTTCTAAAACTATGATGACCTTATCCTATACTATACAAACTGTATCCATTCTATTTTTCAACAATATTAATCTGGCATTTGAATCTCCAGAGAATGCAGGCTCAGGTAAGGTTAAAGCAGTTTAATTCTTTAATATGTAAGAAACTGGTTCCAAGTTCCCAAATTCTAGCTCAGAGGTAAATGAGACTTAGAACGAATCCTCCTCATGATCAAATTTCATTAAAAAAGACAGGAAAAGAGAATTTCTGACAGGCCTGGGGCCAATGTAAAAAGCTATAAAACTTTGCCTAAAGCAAGTTAAGTCCTAAATCCTTTGGAGGAATTACCTGTCTATTAACACTAAGAGGCAGCATTAAAGGGGGAGAGAATGCTGGTCTGGAAGTCAAAAGACTTAAGTTTGATGGACTTTTTGATCCAGTAAGACAAGCCGTCTCTTGGATGGCCTTTCCTCTGGCTGGCTGCCATGACTCCAGTGTTCTCTCTTCATCTCCACCTCTTGACTTCCCTGGCTTCCTTCAAGTGCCAACTGAAATCCCACCTTCTACAGCAGACCTTTCGAAATCCTGAATTCTAATGCCTTCCCTCAGTTAATTATTTCCTGTTTATCCTGTATTTTCTTGTTTCTATTTGTTTGTTTGCTTTTTGTCTCCCTCCCCCATTAGAGTGTAAGCTCCCTGAGGGCAAGGAACTATTTCTCCCCAGCACTTAGCACAGTTCCTGCCACATAGTACATTTCTAAAGGTTTATTTGCCTAGAAACTGACTGACAAAGAAAAGGGATGCAGGAGTCATTGGTAGTAACTGTTTCATGAAAACAGCCTGAAGTGCTATATTACTGAAAGTTTAAGAGAAATCTGTGTCATCCCCTTGAATGTGAATTGCCTTTCATTGGACCATTTCCATCCTCTGCTCCAACTCTCCATCTATCTCAATATTGATATAGGTATATGGCATAGCAGCCAAATTCCACTTCAGCTTATAATCATCTAGTCCCAGGAACAAGATAACAGATCTAGGAGCTAAAAAGGACCTCAGAGGCTAATTCTTTCATTTTGCACATAAGGAAACTGAGGCCAAAAGGGGAAAAGTCAATACTTGTTGGGGTCACAGAGTGAGTCAGTGACAGGTTAAGTCTCTCCATCCTCAGTCCACAGAGCATCTGCATAGGATTTGTTCACTAACTCTGGAACATAACAGAGACATCTGGGGCTTATTTTTCTCATTGTCAGCCATAGTCACTTCACTCCCAGTTGAGCTCATTCTTTGTATTTCTCTACCTCATCAGCAGAGCAGTCCTGGATCCCTATTTGTGCCCTCTCTCTTTTCCCTCCCCCTCCCCAGATTCCCTTTTGGTGTTATGTTCTCCTATCAGAATGTCAGCTCCTTGAGGGTAGGGATCATCTTGTTTATTTGTATTTATAGCCATAGCATTTAGATAGTAAGTGCTTAATAAATGCATTTACCAATCTAGTCAGGGAATATCTTTAAAGCTTTAGGCTAATTAAGAATTAAACATTTATTAAATACATCCCCATTGTGTTAAGTGCTGGAAATACAAATAAAAGGAAAAGGAATAATAGTCTCTGCTTTCAATATGTTTATGTAATTTTACACATCTGGGCTCAGTGGACATCTCCATTTCAAACTCCTGGTCTTGAGTTCAAGTTACACAGGACACCCCAGTTTTCTCTAGGGTTCAAGTTTAACAAAATCCTTCCCAGAAAATGAGGAGGCCAATCACTTCCACCTAAATATTTGTCCCGTAATGGGATGGTGGTTATATGCATGGCAGGATAAAGAACAGCATTTTTTTTTAATCCTTTTCTTCTATCTTAGAATTGATACTAAGTATTGTTACAAGACAGAAGAACAATCCAAGATAGGCAATGGGGGTTAAGTGACTTGCCTAAGGTCATACAACTAGAAAGTATCTAAGGTCCTATTTGAACCCAGGACCTCCTGTCCTGGGTTTTATCCACTGAGGCAATTAGCTGCCCAAGAAGAGTGTTTTGGAGACTGATAAACTAACACTACCCAAACAGAGAAGGAAGTAATGGCATGATAACAACAGCCTGTGGTGGAAAGCTGAGAACTAGCCTTCAAATCAGGAAGACTTAGATCCAAGTCCTACTTCTGAGGATGGCCATGTGATCCTGGGGCAAGTCTCTAAATTTCTCAGTGCCCCAGGTCTCTCTCTAGGGCCACAAGTTCTAGATCAAATGTAGATCAAATCTATATTGATAGAGGGAATTTCCTTACTAAGCATTCTGGATAGATTTATATCAATGAAATCCCAGGTCTAATCTAAAAAAAAAAAAGAATAGGCTGCATTTATATAGTATCTTAAAATTACTTTATATATTTTTCATTTTATCTTCACAAGAAACAATTAGTGATTACAAATATTGTTATCCCCATTTGACAATTAAAGAAACTAAGACTTAGAGAGGTTAATTGACTTAAACTGTATCACACAAGGAGTAAACTGTAGAGCTAAGGTTGGAACTCAAGACTTCTGACTGCAATGGATTTTTCCATTATGAAACGCAATTCATATTGCCTGGATCCTTTCATAGCCATGGTAACGAGATATGCATTAATGATAGTTGGCTTCCCCTTTAAGGGGGATCCTGTAGAATCATAGTTTACATGTGAGAAAGGGAGACTTTCCACTGAATTCAGTCAAGTCCCTTTGTTGTCTATTATAATGAGTAAAGAGACTACAGGAAGCATCTTGAGCTCTGAAGCTACACAATCAAAGGGGCTCAGATATTTTACAGAATCAGGAATCCCATTTTCTCTTGCAACAAATGAAAAGCAGAGCCATTTCATTTCTTGAGACCTGTATTTTATTAAACAGCCTGTGACTAAAAAGTATAGACCAACTTCAAAAACTACACACAGTAGAGTTAATACTGTGACATTTTCAGAAGCTGGCTCATCAGTGTAAAGAAATTGAAAAGATATGGTAGAAATCTTGAAGATTACCTTGCTTGAAACCAGGTATTACTTTTTTGGTCTTATTTCCAATTACTCCCTTTGACACACTCCCTTCAAGTCAAATTGGTCTGCCAACTATGCCCTAAATGTGACATTTCTTCCTCTTGCTTTCATATGTAGCATACATGCTTTGGATTTCACACTATCCATCTGAGACCCCTAGAGGTAGCCCTATGGGATTGTGGGTGGTATTTGTAATACCATAGATCACAAGTCCCAATCAATATGCTTCTACTCATGATTAATTATCCAACTGATACCAATTAGTGAATCAGATTTAATTAGCTTTTACAAAAGAGTATTTGGAGGGGGAAAAATTGGTACAAAACACTGTCTTTAAAAGTCCAAAGCACATACAGAGGAAAGTGAGAACCAGTTTAGAGAATAGGTGGCAAATGGAGTACTATAACTGCTAAAGGGCCTTTTGCTTGAATCCTCAAGTTGTAGTAGTAAGCTTTCTTCTAAGCTTTTTGCAGAGTCTTGAAGTTGTCTTTTCTCATTAAGTTCATTCGGTCCAGGACTCCAATACCAACTCTACCATCACCTGTTCTGAAGATAATGCTAGAATGTAGATGGGACATTCAAATTTTCTGTACCCTTTGAGATCCTTCTCACAGATACTTTTGAGGCCTTCTCAAAAAAAAAAAGAGTCAAATCAAGAGAGAGGAAAGAAACAAAAGTCAAGGGCTCTTCTCTGCCCTCTTCCATGACTCCTTCTCAATTGGTTGGTTGGAAGGTTCTCAACCTAAATTGCCAGAGACTGGGAACTTTGGTCCCAAACTAACTTGTTGATTTTATGTCCTGGATAAACAGGACTGATGTTCAATACAGGCAGTATATTATTATTGGTTGAGAATACTTGGTTATACTTCCTATGCAATATTACTCCTCTCTGTCATCTCCTTCTCCAGGGCCATCAGTGCAGCTCATTGATCCTCCTCACTTCTAGCTGGTTTCTAGATACTAATTTTGGTCTTCCTATAGTCCCCAATTCCCTGGTATGCTTTCTTCCCCTTTGCCTACCAAACAAGAAATGGGAATGACACATGAACCCAAAGCTTCCAATGACTCTATCTCAAGACCCAGAGTTCCATGTCCTACTCATCTTTGACATATCATCTCACCTCCATTATACCATGATGTTGAAGGCCTTAAATCAAAGGAATAAACAAATAAAAGACCAAGTGATTCACCCAGTGTATTTCAAGGACCTTTTAAAGTATTAAGGACTTTTCACACCTTTGATTAATTGATTAAATGGATTAAACCTTTTGCCAAGTTAAGGTAATTGCCCTGAAGAAGGGTCTGAAATTCACACATTCTTCACTTCTGCCTAAAATCTCAAAATTCCATCATAATATCGCTCAGTTCCAATTCTTATAAGAATCTTTTCCTGTTCTCCCCAATTATTAGTGCTTTCTCTCTCTATTGAAACTGCTTAATATAGGGGGCAGCTAGGCAGCACAATAGATTGAGAGCCAGGCCCAGAGATAAGAGGTGCTAGGCTCAAATCAGGGTTCAGACATTTCCTAGCTGTGTGACCCTGGGCAAGTCACTTCAACCAAATGTCTAGCCCTTACTGCTTTTCTGCCTTGGAACTAAGACCCAATATTGATTCTAAGATGGAAGTAAGGGTTTATTTTTAAAATAAGAAATTACTTGATATTTTTCATATAATTTGATTATACCTATATAGTTAGATCTATACCAATGTCAGTGTTAATGTCAATGTGGATATAGATATACATAAATATATATCTAGATATAAATACATATATAGTTATTAGTATCTAGGTATATAAATATTGATGTATTATACCATAGGTATAGCTATATTGTGACAACCACCACACCACCTATGTTTCTATAGTATAAGATTCCTATTCTATAGATGAGGAAGCTGAAAGAATACTAGAGAGGGGATCAGAAGACTTAATCTCACATCCTAGGTAATAGCTTCAAGCAAAATCAAGCAAAAGAAATGCTTCATGCCACATACTGAGCCTCAATGTCCTCATCTCCAAGGATAAGGGGTTTGGGCTCTATGGTATCTAAAGATTGTCCTGACTCTCAATCTCAGATCCTGAAGTTTGCCTGGCAGAGTCAGAAGTCCAGCCCACATTTCCTGACCCTGCTTCAATGTTCTTTATGTTATAGCTGGCTACTTCCCATACCAGATGCTCTCCTCAGCAGAGTATGAGCAGCCTAGCAGTAGGAAAGGCTGGTGCTTACTGAAAAGAGAAGCACTAGTCCTATGTGTTAGCCAGAGAAGAAAAATCCTTTTTACTATTTTTTTAATATTTTGTTTGATCATTTCCAAGCATTATTCATTAAAGACATAGATCATTTTCTTTTCCTCCCCCCACCCCCCATAGCCGACGCGTAAATCCACTGAGCATTACATGTTTTCTTGATTTGAACCCATTGCTATGTTGATAATATTTGCATTAGAGTGTTCATTTAGAGTCTCAGAGAAGAAAAATCCTAAGAATTTACTAATTTGAGTGTTCACAAGTTATGAAAAGGGAACAGTTCAAGCATATCCTCAAGGGTATTTCTTGACCTAGACTAGGAAGAACTTGGGATAAATCAAAGTTTTTACTCAAACTCTTAGTACCCACTTCACCTCTTCTAGGGGCAGGATACATTCTTTGCCTTTGGAGAGCTTCCTCTAGTGACATCTTGGTAACAAGACCGTCCATTCTGAATACCTGTGAAATCCAGGGCTCTGTCCCAGCCCTCATCCTTACATATGGCCATTTTAATACAGTAATAAACATGTATTCAGGAAATCTGTGCAAAGTCATATAGAGAATACAAAGATGTGTAAGACCGTGTCCATCATCTCCATTTTATTTGAAAATTGATGAAGGAAATAAGATGAAGGAAATGTCCAGAGGGAAAGTTTAAGTTATTCAGGACCACCTGACCAACTGTTATCTCCATAGCTTACACCTGACCAAAGGTCATCTCCATAGCTTAAGGATCCTCCCCCAAAGGTCAGGGAGTTCTTTAAGGGTATTTTAACAAATCTGAATGTCTTTCTCTGAGAAGGTCGCCATAGACAAATGAAAAACATGGAAAGTAGTTGGCATTTCAAACCATCTGAGAGAATATAGAACCCAAGAGGTAATCTGCCCACTGCCTCAAGATTTCCTCTGGGATGTCATATTGATCAAGAAATGTCACGTTCTAACAACTTCAGTGGAATTTCTGATATAGATTATTTGTCCTAATTCATTTTCTCTGCTTCTCCCTTTCTTTCAAAGCAAAGAAAGATGGTTCCTTGAACAGGTCATGAACTAGCAAATGAGACAAGAAAATCGTTTCAAAAAATAATGGTTATCTGTTGAGGGTGCTGGAAGTTGATGTGCATGTTCTATTCAGAATGAGCATTCATTAAGTAAGTTTTCATTAATGAGGTCTGATACTAATAAACTCATAATGGGAAGATTATGGTGACATGCAGGCCCTTCAAAGGTCTACTCCCCCTGGAAATCATGGATCAGATTTCTATAATAGGACTGAAGTCAATGCATTGGCTCTCCTTGAATTCAATTCAGAGGTCAGGAAACAGAGGAACCTTAGGGCAACCAACCTAAGCTATGTTAACTGCCTGTGACAGCAAGCTTATTCACCCATAGCCCAAAAAAAGCTAAGAAGGGCTTAAATCTGAGGAGAAAAAATGGCAAATGTATCACATAGCAGTCATTTGTAATAATGCCCAAACAGGTACCTCTATAATTTTGAATAAGACTATTACTGAGAAAAGGAAAAGAAAAAAAAAGGTTGATGGAGGGAGTAGGTAGATAGCTTAGGGGATTCAGAGCCAGCACCAGAGATGCGAGGTCCTGGGTTAAAATCTGGCCTCATAAACTTCTGTGGACAAGTCACTTAAGGCCCATTCCCTAGCTCTTAGCTCTCTTCTGTCTTAGAACTAGTATATAGTATTGATTCAAAGACAGAAGGAGAAAGAAAGAAAGAAAGAAAGAAAGAAAGAAAGAAAGAAAGAAAGAAAGAAAGAAAGAAAGAAAGAAAGAAAGAAAGAAAGAAAGAAAGAAAGAAAGAAAGAAAGAAAGAAAGAAAGAAAGAAAGAAAGAAAGAAAGAAAGAAAGAAAGAAAGAAAGAAAGAAAGAAAGAAAGAAAGAAAGAAAGAAAGAAAGAAAGAAAGAAAGAAAGAAAGAAAGAAAGAAAGAAAGAAAGAAAGAAAGAAAGAAAGAAAGAAAGAAAGAAAGAAAGAAAGAAAGAAAGAAAGAAAGAAAGAAAGAAAGAAAGAAAGAAAGAAAGAGAGGGGGGAGGGAGGGAGGGAGGGAGGGAGGGAGGGAGGAAAGGGGAATGGTATATTGTGCTGCTTTTCCTCAGTAATGACATGAGCTTTCCTCAAGTGCCTTTGGGATTTATAGAGACCTAAAAGGTCTTGATTATCTATGGCATAGTTGAAGAACCAAGTAGAGCCAGGGGCAGGTGGCCATGCATTAGCTCTGGATTTGGAGTTTAGGGTTTAGGAGTAACATGACTTTTTTCATGGTAGGTAGTATGGTATAATGGCAATGAAGAGCTTGCAAACCACTGAAAACTGCCCCAAGTACCATGTCTATTGTGGGCATCAAGAATCACAAACCCTTATCATAAAGAAGCAGCAAGATCTTGATTATCTCTTCCAGCCCAGGACAGCATCAGTAATATGCTAATGCTAAGTTCTGATTAGGAAAGAACACCTATTCACATATTTCCCCTTTTGTGAGACAGATAATGGAGGAGATAGAGCTGACCTTGGAGTCAGGAAGAAGTGGGTTCAAATACCACCTCAGATACCTCCTATCTGTTCTACTGCATAAGTCACTTAACCTCTCTCAGGCTTAGTTCCCTTAACTATAAAACAATGGGGTTGGACTTGATGTCCTCTTTAGAATGAAGGGGGGGAAATGAAATCTGAGAGCAGGAAGGGACTAGTCCAACCCACACTTAACCAAGGATCCTGGCTAAGATGTCCTGAGCAATTAGTTACCTAATCTTTGTTTAATGATCTCTCCTGAACTGGAACCCCATGCTTCTTCAAGCATCCCATGGACACTAATTTTTAGGAAGTATTCCCTTATGTTGAGATGAAATCTATTTATAATTACTTCCCATGATTCCTAGTTCTAATTTTTTCAGTTGAGCAAAACAATTCTAATACTTCTTATACATGATAGCTTTCCGTGTATTTCACACATAGCATGAGGGCACTGAACCTGCCAGCAGCGTAACCTTGTAGAAACCAGTCTGATGTGGCAACTGCATACCCACCCCCTTCTCTCTCTCTCTAAGCTGGTTCAGTAATCACAACCTCACACTGTCAGGTATTTTTTAAAACTCTTACCTTCCATCTTAGAATCAATACTAAATACTAGTTCCAAGGCAGAATAGCAGTATGGGCTAGGCAAATGCACAGCTAGGAAGTATCTGAGGTCAGATTTGAACCCAGGACCTCCCAGCTCTAGGCCTGACTTTTAATCCACTGAGCCACTTTGCTGCCTCTAGCTGGTATTTTTTTTAGGTAATGGATAGAATACCAAGCCTAGGAAAAAGCACTCATCTTCTTGAATTCAAATATGACCTTAGATCCTAGTTGAGTGACCTACTTAACCCTGTTAGCCTCAGTTTCCTCATCTATAAAATGAGGGGGAGAAGAAAATGGTAAACTATTCCATTATGTTTGCCAAGAAAACCACAAATGGGCTCACAAAAAGTCAGATACAACTGGAACAATTGAACAACTTAATTAGCCTAAGGGGAAAAAACCAAAATATATCTTTTCTTACATCAATAGAGTTAGTATTCAAAGGAAATTCCATTGCTCTATCTAAAATCTATGATGCTAAAGAGAGGAAGATGGGGTCAAGGTGTATAGTTGACTGTTGCCACCATCACCAATAAAGAAATAAAGGGTGGCATGCAGGATGCCCTGCACTCTTTCTTTCAGTGGTCATCTATAGGGTGAAAGAATCTGAGAGTTGGAAAGGCCCTTAAAGGCCATCTAGTCCAACCTGCCTATGAACAAAAATTCTATAAAGTTCTCAAGATGAGGACGTTAAGTGAATAAGGATCCCACTCTCTCCTGAGGGAGCTCATTCCATTTGCGATAGTTTTAATTGTTAAGAAGCATTTTTTACTTCATTTAGCTTGAATTTTCCTCTCTTGAACTTAGTTCTTTCCTTTAAAGCTAAACAGAAGTTCAACTTCTTTTTCTTTGTGGTAGCCCTTCAGATACTTAGAGAGTTATTGTGTCTCTCCCAAGTCCTCTATTTTACAAGCTAAATATCCTCTTCTCCAAACTAAATAGTCTCATTTCTTTCCACTGATCCTTATATGGCAAGAATCTCAATAATCTGCTAGAGCTAGCTCATACTGGCTCATGAGAGCCATCTCTTAAATTTTCTTCTTGGAAACTGGCAAGTACTATAAACCAAGTATTGATTTATTGTTTTGGTGATTGACTAGACTTCAGGAAGATCTGAGTTCAAGTTCATTCTCTGATACTGTGTGACTCTGGGGAAGTCATTTAACCTCTATTTCCCTCGGTTTCATCAATTGTAAAATGTGGATAATAATAGCACCTATTTCCTAGGGTTGTAGTAAGGAGATAATTATAATTATTGAAATAATAATCACTGTTCAGTTGTTTCAGTTGTGTTTGACTCTGTGATGCCATTTGGAGTTTTCTTGGCAAAGATACTGAAGTGGTTTGCCATTTCATTCCTCAATTCATTTGCAGATGAAAGAGCTGTGGCTAACAGGATTAAGTCCAGAGTCACACAGCAAAGTAAGTGTCTAGGGCTGGATTTAAACTCAGATCTTCCTGACTCCAAGGCCAGTATTCTTTCCAATTATTTTATTGTTATATAATTATGAGAAAACACTTATAATTATGAAATATGGTATCTGGCACATACTAAGCACTATATAAATGTTAGCTATCATTACTATTAAGAGAATGATATGGAAAATGTTAGTAATGTAGATCAAACTTAAAAGTGTGTCCTGCATACATTTTCCCCCTCAGAAAGATGGTTTTCAAAACATTTACTAGCACGTCCTAGGATGTGATCCTCAAGCCCTTCAGCATTCTGGTTTCTCTTCTCTAAACCCTGTCCAGCTTTACCACTGTCTTTCCTAAGATGCATGAAGTAGAACCAAACACAATACCCGACGTGTTCTGAGCAGGGCAGCATGCAACAAGATATCATTTCTCTTGTTCTGTTTAAGAGAAACTACAATGTGGCAGAAGAAGTGCGGCTCTTGGTGTTAGAAGACCTGTGATCATATCCTGGCAATGGCTTTAACCAGGATATTTAACCTCAACATTAGATATGTATAATATTATCATATTATTAATTATTATATTAATTATAATTATATTATTAATTAGATATATATAAGCTCCATAAGGGAAAAGGCTGGTTCTTACCTGAAGATGTTTGAATTAAGGATGCCAGAATTGAAAGGGATGTTGGAGGTTATCTAGTCCAAGCACCTGCCAAATTGACAACCTGTCCTCGACCCTGCTATCCCATCCAGCAACTTTTTTTTTTGTCTCAGTGCCAGACTTCCTGAAAAAGCTATACCCAAAAAACCTCTCACATCACCATCCAGCATCTCTTCAACACCTTGTAATTTGGCTTTTATCTTGACTACTCTACTGAAATTGGTCTCTCAAAGGTGTCTAAATAATTATTAATCACAACAGTTAATGGCATTTATTTTTATTCCCCATCCTCCTTGACCTCTCTACTACATTTAATACTGTTGACTCAGTAGTGTTAATAGGATTGATCAAATTCTTTTCTAATCAGACTTACATTATCTGATCAATGACTGATTTTCCTTTCTGAGTGGGTCTTTACACAGGAACCATATGAACTGTCTTCTTCCTTTTCCAAAGAGAAACATGCATCAGAAATCTGCAGGGTTTTTATTTTCCTTTTTTTTACATTCTGAATATTTACTACATATAGTTCCTTGCACATAGTAGCAACTTAATAAATACTAGTTGGCTTATTGACTTATCTCTCTAGAAAGTAAGATCTAAACTCTTTAACGCAAGAACTTTTGGATTTGGAGACAATTCTCAAAACTGGTGCTGCTCAGGAAATGTTCCTTCTGTAAAAGAAGGTTAGATTCTAAAATCATGCTTCCTTGAGAATTCAAGGTCTCTTTCCTTTACATAAGACTTTGGGCCTTGAACTCCTTTTTCAGTATGCACACAAACTCCCATTCTCATGTGCTTCTAATATATCCCATATTGCAGTGGGGAGGACGAGAGATTTTTTTAATCACTTCCATGTATTTGATGTACTCTGAAAGGAGAAAAAGTCTTCAAGAGATGAGAATATCCAAGAGTATGAACAGCCTTCTCATATGGGCCATAGAAGGAGTGGCACTTTTTTCAGTTAGCCAAATTTCTTGTATCCCATCAGAATGATTTGGAAACTCTTCAGTTTGACAATGGTCAAGGCCTCATGAATTCTGTCCCCTTCTTTTTAATAAAGTTGACTGAAGGTTTGTCCATTTTACTAGACTTTTTAAAGAATAAGCTTTACTTTTGGTTACCATTTCCAGAGTCTTTTTGGTTTCTAATTTATCTTTTTTTTTTCATTTTTAATACCTCTTCTTTTATGCTTATCTTAGAGGTTTTTGTTGGTGTTTTATTTTATATATATTCAGCTCATTAATTCTCTCATTTTGTACATGCTTAAGGTATGTTTTTAGTGATATAACTTTTCCCTAAGGACTGTTTTGGCTTTAATCCCAGAAATTTTGCTATGTTGTTTCATCATTATTTTTTTTCAGATGACTATTGTTTCTGTGATTTGTTAGTTGACCCTGTAGGTATGAATTTACTATTTTTGTCTTTTTGCATTTATGTGCAATATTTGTGCTCCAATATTCAATCAATTTATTTTTATTAAAGTTCCATATAATGCTTAGAAATATGGATATTCTTTAACAATCCCAATTAGAACACTCTCTTTGCTCTGGTTTCTCTAGAAATTTGTTCAATTTTGTATTTTCCTTTTTGTTTTTGTTTTTTTGTTAGATTTGACCAAATTGGCAAAAGGATATTATAGTTCCCTACTAATATTACATTACTGTTTATCTCTTCTCATAATTCCACTAAATTTTCCCTCATGAATTTAGATGCTGACATTTGTAGTACATAAATTTAAAACTGATAGTGGCTTATTGTCAATGGTTCCTATTAGCATAATGTAATTTCCTTGTTTATCTTTCTTTATGTTGTCAATTTTTGTTTTGGATTCATGTGATGCATAGTATATTTTGGACCAACTTTTCATTTTTATTATGTGAATATCTTGGTTCTTTAGTTATATTTCTGCAAAACAGTAGATTGTGAGGTTTAATTTTCTTAATAAATGTGTCACCATCTTTTTATTGGATTGTTTCATTCATTCACATTTAAAGGTATGAAAGTTAGGTTTTTATTTTCATTCATTTGCTTCTGATTGCTTTTTTCCCTATAAAATCAGGATTTTCCCCTTTAGTACTTTATTTCCTCACTTTTTTTGTGCAATATAATTTAGCACATCCTGGTTCCCAGATGCTCTCTTCCCCTCACCTTCAAGCCCCACTCTCATTTCTCACCACTTTCCCTAGTTTGGGAGTTTTACTTAAGAATTCTTTCTTCCTTTTATCTAGTTATATAATTCTTTCTCAATTTCTTTCTCTCAAATAGATAAGTTAAAATCTACTTCCACTCTTGTCTTTCCATTTTTTTTTTTGCTTGTTAGGGTTTTTTAATTTTTCAGCACATTTTTCTTATATTTCCTTTATTCTCTTTGTTAATTCCCCACCCCCACCCCCACCCCATCTATTACAAGTATTTATACTTTGAATTGTCCTTATATTTATTTTATTACTTCTTTGGTCTTTATCTTCATCATGGAATTAAAACTCCTATTTTGCTTAAGTTCTCTCTTCTAAACAATTTCTATTTTACTGTTTTTGTTGATCTTGCTCCCTATCTTTTATTTCTGTTGTGCTTCACTCTGGAAAAATCAATTCCTGCAAGATATAGAGAGTATAGAACTATTTCCTTGTGTTAGAAATTTTACTCTGTCTCTGATCATGCAGTTTATTTTCACTCCTTACTCTCTGCCATGATTATTTTCTTTTCCATTTGCCATGAAATTTCCTCCCTCAGTCCACAGCCTCCAATCTTTCTGGTTATCAGTTACCCCCAGGAGCTCTGATTCCCATCCCTCTTAAGGTGAGATGCTTTCCATGGAGACACAACATTTTCAGAGATTTCTCTCTGAGTACCAAATCCTTGAAGGTTATAACCATGTAAGGTCTTTATCTTATATTATAAAATATCTCTCTCCTCTATGGAATATTCTTCAATGTAACCACACTACCACCACCCATGAGTTATGATCCCTCTCCTTTCTTTGTTATCTTACTCATTCTCTCAATCTCTCTTCTCCCTAAGGGACTGACAGAAACTATTTTCCATTTGTTGTTTCTTGTTAACTTGATATGGGTGCTTTCCTCTCCTCTCCCCTTTTATGTACCCTCCTGTTCCAAGTTTGATCCCATTAGAAAAAATGAGTCACCTATTAGTAGGGAGTTATGAGACTTAATTCATATTGTAACAGGCCTACTCCTCCACCATCACTTTTATTTATGTGCCACTTTATTTCCATGTGTACTTTTAGAGATGAACTTTATGAATGCTACTTCTGTTGCCATTTTTGGTTTTCTTTTCAATATTTTTGGTAAGGTAATGTGACTTTTTATTCCTTTGGTATCTATGTTTATTTACCTTTCTTATGTTTCTTATATATGGGATATTTACAGAAAGAATAATCTATTCACATCTAGTTGTTGTTGTTGTTGTTTTTAGGTAGGAATGCTTCACGGTCCTTTTTTTCATTGATGATCAGGCTTAAATTTTCTGAGCATGTTACATTGGGTTCCATCTTAAGCAGCTTTGCTCTTTAAAATGCATTATTCCATTCCCTTATGCTGTTTCTGCTATATGCAGAAAGTCTTATGTTGTTCAAATTCCCATTCCTTTATGTTTAAGGAACTTTCTTCAGGAAATTTGTTGAACTACTTATTTGTCATTGATTTACCTTGGAGTTTACAGCATAACAATTTTGTTTTCTATATTCAGAAGTTCCAGGAAGTTTTCTTGTACTATTTCTCTTCAGGTTTTGTTGGCTTGTTCTGTTTTTCAAGACCTATGCCCTTTAAATTGTATCTACTGATCCTATATTCAAGATCAATATTTTCTGCTTATATAGTGATCATATTGGTTTTTTTATAGATTATTGCTTTTTTCCTTCTCTCATTCCTGTCCTTCATTTCTGTATATTTGTCATTTCCAACAGATGTCCTCTTTTGCTTCTGTGGAGAAACTCATCACCATGGAGTCATGTATTTCTATTCTGTAAATTAGTTCCACAATGCATGTGATAAATTCTTCTTTCATGATTCTTATTTCTCTCTTGAGAAAGGCATTCAGACATATCTCAAATATGGCTCCATACTCTCAAGAGAAATCAGAGTCCTCTGCCTCATCAAATGTTTCTTCAAAATCCTTTGTCTTAAAATGTAATATTCAGAGATGTTTGGATTCATTTGGTTCTCCTGGTGGCAATCTTCTCTTCTGTTTTAACGTCTTCCCCACCAATTTATTTACTTGGGCTCAGAGTTTTTAACTGAATTTTCTACCCCCCTCAGACCTATGTTAGTTTTAGTCTTTCTTCTTAATATTCCCCTATCATTTACTTTCAGATTTTTTTTCCTTTTGATTGTAGCTTTTCCCAGAACTAAATCTTAAAACTACTTGCAGTCCTTTCTCAAACTAGATTTACTTTTTACTAGCTTCAGTTCCTGCCCTAGTGACTACTTGGGGAATAAAACTGACTCCAGGAAGATGCCAATCTCATTTCCTTCAGTTCTGAGGCAGTTCCACACATACTGGTGGCCTGCCTCAGTTCTCTTTATTCTTTATTCCAGAAGCTGAATGTTGTTATAGCAGCATACTACAGGCCCAGACAAAGCTAGCCTCCTTCCTATCCTCTAACCTCTGCTGTAGTGCAAGAGTGAAGAGGAATATTAGTGGGACAGTTGTGTTCTGCCGCTTATTGACAAAATGATCTGGTTACATAAGTTCAGGGTCAAGGTGTGCTATCAGAGATTATAGGCACAAAAAGGAAATTGCTGAGTGGATCTCAGAGCACAAAACATGGGTCACACTGTGCCACCTGCTAGAGGAAGGAGTAGAGGAAGGAGTACTGAGTAACTTCATCAGGAATTATCTCTAAAGAATTATCTGCTATGATGTTAACTCATCAGGCTGTTTCCCTCCTTAAACTTGGTGTCTTGACATGCAGAGACAACTATAATTACTTTTCCTCTTGCACATAATCTTTATTTTGGGGAGTTTTGCAAGTTTAGGAGAATAGGAGAAAATGTCTAGTCTATCTTGTTGGTCATGTCCCACACTCTGTAATTTAACTTGATTGATTGAGAACCTCCTCAATTAGATCAAGGACTACCCCAATTCATTCCCTTTTGCTAAACAGTGTTTATTCCCTTAAATTATTTAGTACATTCTCTTGGTTCTTTTCTCATTGTCCTAACTATTCTCTCTTTGTCTCTTTTTCTTGCTCCTTGTCCTCATCCTAACTACTTAAGATGAGGCAGCCTAATGAAAATATAATAAAGTCACCAGTGAACTACTCATTGAAAAATTTGATGGTCTCTTTTCAGTCTTCATTCTCTCTGACTTTCCAATAATGGTTGAAATTGTTGAGTATGCACTCCCTTAAAACTTGTTCTGCTTTGTTTCTGATTCTTTTTAAAAGTTTATCACCTATCGGACCTGTCCAACTTCTCCTTCTATCTCCTTTATTGCTTTTTCTCTTTCTTTTTCTATCCCTTAAGTGAGACTACTGCTCAAGGCTTTGTCCTTGGCACTCATCTTCTCTTAGATGGTCTTCCTTGGCAATGTCACCCATTACCAGCATTTCAATTATCAACTTTATTCAGATGACTCTAAAAACTACAATCTCTAACCCAACTTTTCTTCTGAACTTCAATCCCACATTTTGAATAGAATAGTCTATATCTCCACCTGTATTTTCTAACAATATATCACTCAATCTATTCCAAACTGACCTTGTCTTCCTTCAAATACCTGCCCATATTTCTAACCTTGTTGTCAATATTGAGGGCACTACCATTCTCCCAATCACCTTCACCTAAGTTTTACAGCCATCTTTGACTCTTTCCTCTCCCTTATCCCCCACAATTAGTTACAAAGGTTTACCATTTCTTCTCTGAATTATTTCTCATATCCATACCCACTTTCCTCTCCAATGACTATCACCCTAATCCAGTCCCTCATTACCTCTTATCTAGCTATTATTAGCCTTAAACAATCTCTTGTTTCTATTCTCCTCATTCCAATCTATCATTCATACTGCTAACATAATATTATTTTAATATATTAGAGTTTCTAGATGGTACAATGGATAGTGTTGTGTACTTGAAGTCAGAAAGACCTAAGATCAAATCTAGCTTCAAACATTAGCAAATATGTAACCCTGGGCAAGTCATTCATATAACTTTTGTCTCCCTTGGTTTCATCTATTTAATAGGGATAATAATAATAATACCTACCTCTCAAAGGGGTTATGAGGATAAAATGAGTTAATATTTATAAATCACTTTGTAAGAGCTAACCTTTTCACTGATTTTACCAGATTCTCCTACTTAGTGTCCTCCATTCCCTTCCTTATTTGCTGGTGAAACTCCTTTACCTGGCATACAGTATCTCTGCCATAATAGATCTCTGGTCTAATTATCTAAATTTGTTCTTTCCAGCATTATTTCACATTCTTCTTCTCATATTTTACATTTCATTTAAAGTAGATGCCTGGTTGTTTTGCTGTCCCCCATTCTCCACCCTCCTGCCACCAGGCATTTGTGAGTGCTATACTAACTACCAGAATGGATTTGCTCTATATATCCTATATATACCCTATACTCTATATATACTCTATATCTTTTGGAATTTCTCTCTTTTTTTCAAGTCTCTTCCAAAAATCCTTCCCTGAGTTTTATAGCTAGACATTGTACTCTCTCCCTTCCTTTGATGATGTGTTCCAATGTGATTTCGTCTTCTTTTCTCTGCAGATCATATCTTCCTGTCTGTGACCAATTTTATTCAATCACAACATCATCATCTTTTCCCATGCATTTAATCATAATCTAGCCTGCATTTTAGTCCCATGTAGATAAGGCTCGCCCCCTCTACTGAAGTATTAGCTGATAAGAACAAGAGCCATCATTTTTCAACTTTGTATTTCCTATACCTAACAGAGTACCTCATATTACATAATAGAAATTTGTTAAACTCAAATGAAAGAGGTTTTATAAATAATGATTATGCTTACATATTCACAAACACACACTCATGAATCTCATAAAAATACAGATTTTCTCAATGGGAAGCAAGAGGGGCAAATTACTATCATGTATAATTTTCCCATCCCAGATAATCAGAAAAGAAGTAGGTAACTCATTCCTATCTTACAAAGAGCAAAACTGGGGCCCATAGAGATTCTGTGATTTGTTCAGGTCTGTGAAAGAGCCAGCACTAGAACCCATGTCTCCAAACCTCCAAGCCCAAGCCCCTTCCTACAGGACTGTATTCTTCCTCTTCATCCAGCCTCTAAGAATGTTTCTTGGTGGCCTTTTCTGCCTTGAAATGATATTTCTTAGGGTCCTAAACCATATAGGGAAGAGGAATTTGCTAGGGCATTCCCCTGAGCCCTACTTATGATGGATGAGCAAAGACAACTGTAAAATTCTCCCTGACACTGCTATATATAACAACCTCCCACATTTTAGCTCGCTGGGGAGTGACGTTATACAGAAACAGGAGTGGCTCTCCAAATCCAAAACTAGCATTCTGAAAACTTCTTTGGATACTTTCTACTAAGAGTAACAGTTAAGTTTTTCTGGATGTCTGAATGGCCCTTAATCTGAATACCTCTATTCAGCTCCTTTCTTCTCTGGGTCTTTATGGATCTTATTTTTACTTACATTTTTCTTCCCCCCTTTCTAATCTTCCTTTGATTCATCTACCATTCATGAAAGAGACTCTTTTTCATAAACAATCTCCTGATCTCTTGCTACATGAGACAGAATGCATTATCTCCCTCTCCACCAATATGTCCATCAGCAACTAGAAAACATTTGACTTTCTGAAGCTGGCAGGACCAGATTGAGACCTAGATCTTCCAGGAAAGGGAAAAAAAAACAAAAAACATTGCTACATATATAGGGTAGTCTAGGAGAAAGGGCCCATTACCATTCAGTGGTACAATTTGGAGAATAAATGATTTTGAAAGGTTTGCCTCTGAAATTGTCACAATAAATTTCTGTTTTCTAATTGGTTCCAGCTTGAGCACTTGAAGAAACAAGATTCCTCCACATTGTAGAAATTTGTATTTATTCGAGTAAAGCTCAAATGACTTTTTAAGCTATTCCCTAATAAAGCTGTTGGCTTTCAAAGGAATTAATTTCTCTCAAAAATGAAAGTAAACCTGTTTTCACAGAGCCAAACCACTCCTACTTTACCTTCAGTCCCATTTATCAGACATTGTTAATCCCTTCTCTTCTTCAATGATCAAACATAATTGAGAGGTGTGCAGACCACTCAGCAGGAATGTGGTACACTCTCTAAACTGCCCTGAAGCAAAAATGAGGTAGAAAAGCATGATCACCTTACTATCTTTAATCCTAGGGAACACATAGACTATAATCTTGAATGAATGTCTTCCTTGTCCAGTTTGGCTCCTGTGATAACTCCTGTTGCAATAGTAGAAGATGAAGGGAAATAAGGCATGGGGGAAAATATTTTATGCAAATATCTAACTTTTAAAATTTTGTAATGATGAATCTTTATCCTGAAGAACAGATAACGAAACATAACTCCTCTCTCTCAGAAGAATCACACATGCAAAATAATGTATGCACTGACAGATGTAGTCACTATATTACTTTATTCAGTAATGTGTGGCTATTCATGGCCTCCTTTGGGGTTTTCTTGGCAAAGATGCTAGACTGGTTTGCCATTTCTTTCTCATTTAACAGATGAGGAAACTGAGGCAAACAAGGTTAAGTGACTTGGCCAGAGTCATATAACTAGTAAGTGTCAGAGGCTAGATTTGAATTCACAAACATGAGTCTTCCTGACTTCAGTCCCAAGCACTCTATCCTCTGTGCCACCTAGCTGCTCTGTACTATATTGCCAGTTTTGTTTAATTACATTTCTTATAACCAGGAAGGATTCAATGCTTGTAGGGGAGGAAGATTTACAACTGAAAATTACTATAATATATAAACAAATAGGCACAACTAATCATTTAATTATTTCTCTGAACTTCGGAAATAGATGGTGCAGCAGAGGTTTGTAGCCTGACATTTTTCAGAATCATCAGAGTGATCAACTGGACATGGAAGACAGCAGAGTGAACGGCACTCCTTCATGTTCTTATACTACAAGAAGGCAAGATATATTGGAATGAATCAGAAATTGTAAACCCCACACACTAGAAATATTTCTGTGCAGATGATTCTACCTACTAAAGCAGGCAAAACATGACTTCATATGAAATAGCCTAAAGATACAGATATTTTACCATCTGCCAGTATTATAACAAAATTAGAAGCAGATCTCAGCAGTAATAGGCTGTCACATTAATTTTTATCAGCAGTTTCCTCTCCAAGATACACTCTGGACTTCTACCATACCCCATCTCTCTTTTTTGAAGGCACACTCCAGCCTTCATATTCGCATTTTGGAAGTACCCTTGTAGCCTCTCCCTCTAATTGAGTATCTACTTTCAGAGCCTCCATTTAAAGAGGCACTTGGGACACATGTCTCATCCTGACCTGTTCTCATAATGCACAATAATTGGATTTAAAATTAAGGGTAATGTTTTGGAAACAAACAGGTCCCACTTCACAAAGCAAAAGTAAAAGGTGACTAAAGGCACACACTTCCAGATTTGTCATGTAGTTAAAATTAACTTATTTTTAGAAAGATTTTGTGAAATAGGTATGATCCAAAAGTGGAATCAAAAAGCTCTTCATGACCAACAACCAAATAAACTCAACCAATAATACATTAACAAAGAAAAATCAAACAGTTAAGTATTATATGGAAATAGAGGAGTTTATTATAGTAAATCAGGATTTGACCATTGCCAATAAAAATTTTAGGAAAAAATTATCTTTAAAGAGCCAAAGGTTATTGTTTGATGCTAATATTTCAATGAAATTGCACCACCTGTTATTTTAAGTTGCAAAAATGTAGCATCTCCCAGCCTTTAATTCTAAAACCTTCCCTCTTTTTATTATCTCCAATTTATTCTGTATAATATCTTGTTTGAACATAGATATTTAACAGTTGTCTCCCTCACTAGACTATAACCTCATTGAGAACAGACACTGTCTTTTGCTGTTCTTTGTATGCCTAGCACTTCGAACAGTGCCTGGCATAAAGCAGGTGCTTAATAAATGTTTATTAACTGACATGTGATGAAGTGGCTAAAAATTACATACCAAGGGACAGAGCCAAAATTGGGATGTGAAGCTAGTTTTTTGGTTTTGTTTTGTTTTGCCAAGCTCTTCCAATACAGTCCTTCTGCAACAACTTAAAAAATATACCAAGCCAAATTCTGAGTGGGAAAGTCAACAAAAAGTCACCATAAGTCATTTTTCCTGCCCAAGGCATCTTATAAGGTCAGAAAAAGAGGTCTTCAGATACTGAGTTGAGGCTGGCTAGGAGCATGACATAATGCAAGCTGCATTGAGTAATGGTGACAGCACTAGGCTATGGCAGAGGCAGTAGGAGAGGGGAGTACCAGTACCTAGGGCTGAACACATTATCAGAAAAATCCCAGAGAAATAAAGGGAGAAGAATCAAATAGAGAGAAAGGGAATGATTAGAGGGAGAATATGTTAAGGGAGACAGTAGTCAGAAGCAAAGGCAGCTTATAAGAAGGGGAAAAGGTAAACAAGAAGAGGATAAATAGATGAGAATAGGATAGAGGGAAAGATACACTTAGCAATCATAACTATAAATATGAATGGGATAAACTCACCCATAAAAGACAAGAGGATATCAAACTGAATTGGAAACCAGAAGACAATATTATTATAGGAAATATTGAAACAGAAGGACACAGAGTTATGATAAGGGGCTGGGGCAGAATCTATTATCTTTGATTTCATTTTTTTTAAGGCAGGAGGTACAATCTTGATCTCAGAAAGCAAAAGTAAAAACAAGCTAGATTAAAAGGCAAAAATCTAGGAAATAATACTTTGCTAAAGTGGGGCAGATTGGTGGCTCAGTGGATTGAGAATCAGGACTAGAGACAGGAGGTCCTTCATTCAAATCTGGCCTCAGACACTTCCCAGCTGTGTTACCCTGGGCAAGTCACTTATAGTACCACTTGGTATTGACTCCAAGATGGAAGGTAAGGGTTTTAAAAAATAGAATAAAATAAATAAAAAATAAAATAAAAGGTACCATAGACAATGAAGTAATATCAATATGGTGTGTGTGTATATATGTATATATATATACATACACATCAAATGGCATAGCATTCACATTTTTAAAGGAAAAGTTATATGAGTTACAGGATGAAATAGAGAGTAAAACTATACTAGTAGAGGACCTCAATTTACTTTTCTCAGACATAGATAAACTAAACTAAACAAGAAAAAAGTTAAGGATATAGGCAAGATTTTAGAAAAATTAGATAGTCTCTAGAAAATTTAATGGAAATAGAAGGAGTAAACTTTTTTCTCAGCTGTTTCTGGCACCTTCACAAAAATCAACTATGTATCAGGGCATAAAAAAACTCACAAAAAAGCAAAAAAGCAGAAATATTATGGTCCCCTTGTTGGACTATAATGAAATAAAAATTACATTCAATAAAGGGCTGTTGTAAAGATTAAATTTAATAATCAGACACAGTTTATTTACCAAAATGGGGGAAACAATAAAGTAGAGAAATGTGAAAGAGGTTAGAGAAAATACCTATAATATCTTCAGCCAAGAGGGCTGGTAGTGAGTAATCATGTGGCCTCTTCCAAGATGGAAGCTAGTCTCTTAAGAAACTAGGAAGGGAGTCAGCCTTTCACTCACCCAATCAAGTAGTCCAGGAGACAAGAGTCTAAGTTGAAGTCACAATCCATGCTGCAGTTCCCAATGAAGTTCCCTTGAAGACTATCTCCAGGGGACACTCTCCACAAAACTCAACTTCACCAGACTGCCAGCCAAAGGATTTTGTGGCTTTTAATCTGGTTTCCTATCCCTGCCCCTCTTCACAGGGGCCAATCAGTTTCCAAAATTGTCATACTTCTCATCCTCTGAAGGTGGCAATTCTTATCAAAGGCCTATGAAGGTCAATTTTTCATCAAAAAAGTTTATAGTTTCTGAGAGTGTGAACTCTTAAACGAATTCACAAGTTTCTGACTGTTTGAATTAGAAAAAGGGATGGAGTTCTTCCAAGTATCTTGCCCTCACCTATAAAGGTGTTAACTCACCTCCTAGGAGTAAGAGTTTGTGGATTTCCCTTACTTTAGGGTTAAATATGGGAGTACTCACTTTTGCTGATTAATTCAAAAGTAGACACAAGAGAGTTAATCCTGTCTTGAGTCCAATGAGGTACTAAGTAAGGGTACTTAAGTTATTGTTATTCCAAAGTGTTAACTCCAACTAGGCAAATAGAACAAAGAATTCCCAAGTGCAAACTCAGAATAGAAAAGAGAACCAAGAATTTCCTTTCACACTGTGGAAGCATAGATTAAAATTAATTGGAAATTAAATAATCCAATTTTAAAGGATGAATAGGTCAGAGAACTAATAATAGAATCAATCAATAAATTCATTAAAGATAATGATGATAATGGGCCAACATACCAAAATTTAGGGAATGCAGTTAAAGCAGTAGTTAAGGGAAATTTTATGTCTCTAAAACTTACATCAGTAAAAGAGAGAAAGAGCAGATCAATGAATTAGGCATGAAACAACAAAAAAAATTAGAAAAAGAACAAATTAAAAATCTCCCAATTAAATGCCAAAATGGAAATCCTGAAAATCAATGAAGATATTAATAAAACTGAAAATAATAAAATATATTAAACTAATAAATAGAAGTAGGAGCTGATTTTGTGAGGGAAAAAAAGAAACAAAATAAACCACTGACTAACTTGATTTTAAAAAGAAAGAAAACCAAATTACCAGTATCAAAAATGAACAGGACAAATGCAAAATCAGTGAATGTGAAATAAAAACAATTAGTAGGAGCCATTTTGTCCAAGTATATGCCAATAAAACTGACAATGAAAATGAAATTGACAAATATTTATCAAAATATTTACCAAAATATATAAATTGTTCAGATTGACAGAAGAAACAGAATGCTTAAGTAACTCTATCATAGAAAAAAAAAATAAACAAGCCAGAAATTAGTTTCCTATGGAAAACAAACAAACAAACTCCAGGACCAGATGGATTTACTAGCAAATTCTACCAAACATTTAAAGAAAAATAAATCACAATACTATACAAACTATTTGTAAAAATAGGCAATAAGGAGTCCTACTAAATTTCTTCTATGTCACAAATATGATTTTGAAACCTAAACTAGGGAATGCAAAAACAATGAAAGTTACTGACCAATTTCCTTAATAATTATTAATAAAATACTAACAAGGAGATTATAGTGTCAACTTGGAAAAACACAGAAGTACTAAAGTAGTCAGAAAAACCAAGTCTTTAATCAGGAAAGAGATAGGTCCAATATAATTGGCCACTAACACAGAGCCAAGAGTCAAAATACTAAACAGAGTCAAAACCCTGGAGCTCTGGGGACAGTATTTCTGGGAGAATGTACAACTCAAGATGATTCTCCAAAGAATAATACAACCTAGTGATCCCCTTTGGGGAACTCAGGACATCAAACCTACACTGACAGGTTGTAAGCAAGCTTGGGAAAGAGACTGTAGCCAGAGACAGGGTTTTCAGGGGAGTGGTCTACTACTATGGATACAAAAAGGATGGTTCCTGCACAAGTGTTAGTTTTTTGGGAATGGATCTCTGATACAATGGGGGCAAACTTTAGGACAAAAGGGTACTTTTTGTACCCATTTTTAAAAATTGATTTGATTTGATTTAATTAGGTCTACTAACCCCATCTGAGCTGGGATCATCAAGTACTTTAAGGTCTATTGCTCAGTCTGAAATGGGTGTGTCTAGGGTTTAACTCAAGGTGAGTTTTCAGGGGAAAACTCAGGGATCCTCGAAATCCAGTTGACAATAGCAATATATCATAACAATCATACACTATTTACCAGGTGAGATTTATACTAGAAATTTAAGAGTAGTTTGTTATTTGGGAATCTATAAGGATAATTGACCATATCAATAACGAAAATGACAAAAATCACATTTATGGCAATAGATGCAGAAAAATGTCTTTAACAAAATATAGAATTAAAAACACTAGAGAGCAGAGAAATAAAGATTTTCTTAAAATGATAATTAGTATCTATTCAAAACCAAGAACAAGCATTATCTGTAATTAGGATAAACCAAAGGCCTTTCAAGTAAGATCAGAGGTAAAGCAAAGATGCCCATTATCAATATTATTATTCAATATTGTACTAGAAATGCTAGCTATAGCAATAAGACAAGAAAAAAAAATAAAACAAATAGGCATAGGTATTGTGTAAACTAAATTAGCAATTCTTACAGATATGACAGTATACTTAGAGGAGAATCAAATAAAAAAACTGATTAAAACAACCCCAAGTTATATATGTAGAATTTAATGTCCAATATTTCAAGAATTCTTTTTTTAATTTATCATCTAACAAAACAGAACCATGTGACTACATTTTTTCTATCTTCTCAAAAGTCCTGCTTCCCCAAAACCATGACAGGAAGGAAAAAGAGGGAGAGAGACAGACCCCCACCCAATTTATATCCTGTCTATGTCAGCATGTAACAACAGAAAGTGAGAGGGGTCCTGGGAATCACAGTTTTTCTGGGGATCATAGTTTTTAGGGTAACAGATTTTAATTACACATATACCAGATGCTAACTATAATTTATAAATGAACAAACAATAAATCCCCATTCTGCAAATTCTAACTCTCAGATATCCATGAGATTTTAGCAAATAAAATCAGGTACAAACAGGACAATTATGTGTCATCTCTGACATCTTTTATGCAACTAGAGTTATCCTAAGGATGCTTTCAATGAGTCTACAGAAGATGAGCTGGCATCCCAAGATTCTCATTCAAAAAGTAGTCATTTTACCCATTTTTCAACAGTCCATAAAGAATAAATATAAAATAACAATAACAGGATGTCAACTATTCTGAAACTATTTTTATCTGTATTCTAGCAAAAGAAAAGGGATCAATGGCATAACAGTGATTTGCATAGCATCTACATGTATTTTCATGTATTTGAGTTTTCTCCTCCATTCAAATGTAAGCTCTGTGAGGGCAGGTAGAGATCAGTTTTGTCTTTGTATCTCCAGAGCATACAGAAAGATGTTGTGATATAGTACATAAAGAATTGACCTCAAAACCAGAAAAAAACCAAATGGTTTTAAATTCCACCTCCAATATAGACTACTTGTATGAGTCTGGATAAGTCACTGAATCTTTCATTACTCTAGGAAATTATAATGACAAATTGTAGAGAAGGTGTAAACCTACATTGATTGAAAAAAGAAGCTTCCTCACCCAGAAGTTCCCTTTATTAACAAGATCATAGGGCCAGGGGTCCATCCTTGTCTTCAGTCTTAGCACACTGTTGGCTCATATTAGGTGCTTAATAAATTCTTACTAATTGAAAATAATTAACATTTAAGTATGTAAGGATAATTTTAGGATTGTGATCTAATTGAAATTCATTTTGGTCACCAGGGAATATTCCAAATAAAAATACCCAAGTCAATTTGGAAATTTATGGTCGTTTAATTAATATAGAGGGAAGGAATTAAGGAGAAGAGAAAGGGAAAGGGTATAGGATTTCTCCCACCTGGCCTGTACCAGGGGGAGTTCAAAGTCCTCCGCCACAAGGTCTCTGAAGAAGATTAGTGGCTTTCTAAAAGGATAGTGTTTGGAATGTAAAGGAGAAAGAATCAGCCTAAACGCTGAGAGAGCTCAGTAAAGATGCCTCACCTTAACTAGGCTACTCAGCTTCCTCCAGTATGGTATCAAGGAAAATTCACCACTAAACCCAGACAATAGCAGCCACAATATCAAGATGCCGAAATGCTCAGGACTTTGCCGCCAGCCACCTCTCCACCACAAAAGAGACTGGAGAGAGGAAGTGATGCAAAATATATAGAAAGTTTTTATATCACTTTCCTGCATCTCACATGTACCAATGGTAGTTCAAGCTTGACTTAAGACAGACCAGGGGTCTTTCAGTTGTTTCTGATTTGTCATTTGCTAGCACATGTCATAGGCCATCCTCCTAAATACTTAATCCTTAAGTATGGGTGTAGATATTCCTGTTTTTGTTAGACTAAGTAGAGTGGAGTAATCTAAAGATCACAATCCCCCCTGATGATGATTGGGAGACTACTCTCTTCAATTGATCACTAAACATAATCATCCTGCACCTCCAAATTTTCTAACTGCAGGTGCATACATAATTTCACCTTCTAAGAGGAAACTACAATAGTTAGATAGAAGAGGGAAATAGAAGAAAGACAGACAGCAAAACCAATGTTTGCTGGGCGCATTGACAAAAACCAATTGGAGGCAGTCCCCTTTTGGCATAAGAGTATACATTCAAACTTCAGTTCAATCAACCATACCCAAAGTTCGTTCTGGATCTTCTTGATGTAGTGTGGGTTTTCTGGCATCTTTCTGCAACAGTTAGCAAGCTTCTTCCTTGAAGATCTTTTCTTGAACAAAATTTCAAAATCTTGGATTTTTATTAAAATACAACACACCCCTCCTGCCCCCCGAAGTGGGTGTTAAGAAACATCTAGTTCAGCTCAGGATGCATGGTTCAGTTATGGGGTTGCATGAGTCAATTATCAAAAGAAGAGGAAAAAACCCAAAAACATAAAGAAAAAATGGAAGAAAGTTAAACTTTTGGGAGAAAGAAAAAAAATTCAAAATCAGAATCAAAATATGAAAATCTATGTATATAAAATGTTGAGTAAACAAGAATACATTCATAATATGCACTTGTAGAGATCCATTTTAAAGTAATTTCTATCCCACACGTCTTTAGGACAGAATGCAGTGACATTTTACTTACCCATTTGCAGCCAAGACTACAGGAAGTTGCCATACTATAAGAAGTAAAAGGACTAGAATTTTATTTTGATAGGAAAGTATCATTCCCTGGTCTGATTTTTTGTCATTCTCAGGGATATGGGGAGCCAGGATGATAGTCAAACTTTGATACTTGTCTGAGTACTTCACAAAGAGTGTAGATACAAGGAAGTCCTATGACTTAACATATGTCAAGCGTCTCAACCTCGAGTCTAACACTAGTTTTTTTTTTACTTGTGTTCTCTTTTTGGCACTATTTCAGGTTAAGTCTGTGCTCCTTGTTTTTATCCCATTTCCTAGAATCAGACACAAACATTAATCACAGTCCCATAACATTTTATCAATAAATGGCAGGTTCCCACAGTTTAAAGCATTTGGGTATGCATTGATATTATAGCAAGTGTATGTGTGTGTGTGTGTGTGTGTATATATAAAACTTATATCACTGCAGAAAAAAATAATATTAATTGTATATACCTTTAGTACAAGAAATGAGAAAAAAGGGGGGAAATCAAATATTCTAATCAAAATAAAAGAAAAGCAATAATAAAAATAAGAGGGAAAAGGAAAAAATCAGGAATTCAAAGTGTTCTTGAAAAACAGCATCCACTTGTCAATGGATTATTATCTCCAATGCATGTGATAGGATACAGTCAATCAGTCTCAACAGAAGATGCTCTCTTTACATGTGAGCAATGAATCCAAGAGTCCTTCTCTCCAATCTTTATAGATGTTGGAGGAGTTCACAATATTTGGAATGGGCCATCCCAGGAAGGCTGAGTTTCTCCAGTACTCTGGAAATTCTTAATATATACCCTGCTTCCTGGGTTCAGGTCATAAAGTGAAAAATCTAGTGGTCCAGTTTGTACTGCAGCTCCAGATTCATGGAGTTCATGCAGTTTGTGCTGTTAGAAGGCAATAGTAATATCTCCCCCTAATACTGAAGTATATGCAGGGGATAAAGGCTTAGCTTGTATAGGTGGATGTCCAAAAAGCATCTCAAATGATGAGATGTGTAGGTCTCCTCTAGGCCTGCTTCTAAGATAAAATAGGGCCAGAGGGAGAATTTCAGGCCATTTTAAATGGCTCTCAGTGCATAATTTGCCAATTATAGTTTTAAGTTCTCTGTTCATTCTTTCAAATTGGCCTGAGCCTGGGGATGATATGGTACATGAAATTTGGGAGTTATCCCCAAGCAAGAATATATCTGATTTAGGACAGAATCAGTAAAATGACTTCCTCTATCTGAATCAATACATGCTGGCAGGCCAAAGTGAGGAATAATTTCTTTTAAAAGCACCTTAGCAACAAAAGCTGCTGTGGCTTGGGTTGCAGGAAATGCTTCTGGCCATCTGGTCAGTTGATCTACTATGACTAGACAAAATTTATAATGTCCAGCCTTTGGCATTGGTATGAAATCTATCTATAGGTGCTCAAAAGGTGTGTAAGCCAGAGTATGCCTACCAAAGGCTTTGCCATGAAAGGCATGTTGGTTATATGCTTGGCAGGTAGAGCAGGCTGTTTACACACTTTAGAGGCTATAATATTTATACCAGGGGCTAGCCATACTCTCTTAACAGAGTCCACAATGACCTGGTACCAAAGTGACCATTTTTATGAATAGATTGGCAAATCTGGTGATATAAACTTCTAGGGAGCAGGGGTTTTCCTTCATATGACACCCATACTCCATTAATCTATTTTGCTTTGAATTTTTGCTTCCATTTTTTTTCACTTCTTTTTCATTATAGGAAAGTGATAAATTTAAGTCATCAGTGGTTGTTAATGTTAAAATTAATTCAGGCTCCTCTATGGCTGCTAGCTTTGCAGCGACATCTGCTCAATCATTTCCCCTAGAGACAAGGTCAGGGACACCTGTATGGGCAGAGCAATGAACTACAGTTAGAACTTCAGGCATCTGGAGAGCAGAAAGAACTTCATTAATAATTTCTGCATTAGCTATAGATTTTCCAGCTGAGGTTAAAAATCCTCTCTTGGAGCCATAGCATTTTGACTGAGTGACAAATGCCAAAAGCATATCTAGAATCCATACAAATTGTTGCCGTTTTATCCTTGGTAATTATACAGGCGTGTTTTAGAGCTATGAGTTCTACACCTTGAGCACTAATATTAGAGGACAGTGAAGCTGACCACTCAGTGGCAAATTTTGTGACTACAGCAGCTCCAATGTAGTGTATGCTATCCCTCATAAAAGAGGAACCATCAGTAAATAAGATCAGATCTGGATTGTCTAAGGGAGTGTCCAAGAGATTATCTCGAGGCTTTTCTGTCATGGACACTAGTATTTCACAATTGTGTAATGGTTCTCCTGAAGTTAGTAAATCTGGAATCAAGGTGGCAGGGTTAAGGGCTGTACAGCATTTCAAGGTAACATTTTCGCTGTTTAACAGGGTTATTTCATATCTTGTAATTTGCTGATCCAAGAAGGCCTGTGTTCTATGCCTTAGCAACAGTGCTTCTACCTCATGTGGGCACATAATTGTTAATGGGCATTCCAATACTAGATCAACAGTTTTTGTCACTAGTAAGGCTGTAGCAAATACTCCTCTAAGACATGCTGGTGCTCCTGATGCTACTGGGTCCAGTTGGGCAGAATAATAAGCAATTGGGTGCTGAGAAGGTCCCAAAGTCTGAGTTAAAACACCGGAAGCTACCCCCTCTTCACTCATGTACATACAAAGTAAATGGCTTGTTGTAATCTGGGATGCCTCGAGCAGGGGCAGACAGGATAGCCTGTTTTAGATCTGATAGAGTTGACAGGTGTTCTGGCTCTAATTTGAGGGGTTCAGGGATGAAATCCCTTGTTAGTGCTATAATGGGTTTAGTAATGTCCCCAAAACAAGGAATCCATTGTCTACAAAACCCTATTTCTCCTAATATTGCTCTCAACTGTTTCTTAGTGGTAGGAGCACTTAAATTTTGAATATTTTCAATTTGTTTGGGAGAAATAGAGCAGGCACCCACAGTCAATATGAACCCCAAATATTCTACTTTAGGGAGACACCACTGAACTTTATTCTTCAAGATCTTATGCCTTCTTCTGTGTAGTTCCAAAAGAAGGTGTTTGCTATCTTCCTCACATGTTTCTGCATCTGTTGAAGCCAAGAGTAGATCATCTATGTATTTGATTAATTTACTGCTTTTAAATGTTATATTATCTGTGTCTTGGCTCAAAATTTGTACAAATAAACTCAGGTATTCCATGAACCCTTGTGGCAGACAACTCCACGTGTTCTTGGAGCCCTTCCAGGTGAAAGGAAAGATATACCTGGAGTTCTCGTGTATGGGTTTGGAAAAGAAGGCTAAGCACAAGTCTATAACTGTAAAGTATGTAGCTGTGCTAGGAATAGAAGAAAAAATCATATGTATGTTGGAAACTATGGAGTGTCTCTTTAAAACGTGGTTGTTCACAGCCCTCAAATCCTGTATGAATCTATAGAGGTGCTTGCCATCAGGCCCTAATTTTGGTTTTTTAATGGGCAAGATGGGTAAATTATATTCAGATTTACAAAAGATTATTATTCCCTGGTCAATTAATGAGTTTATTACTGGGGTAATACCCTCAATTACTTCTTTTGAGAGGGGATATTAAGGAATGGAAGGAGGTGGGCTAGATTTAGTTTTTATCTGCACAGGAACAGCCGACTTAAGTAAGCCTGCATTGGAAGAAGATGTGGCCCAAAGAGATCCCGGTATATCTGCAGGTATTACAAAGGTGGGATGCTCTTTCCCCTCCTGACTTTCTGAGAGAACCACAGGGAGTAATTTTAAAGATTCCTCAAGTACATCTGGAGAGCAAGTTATTGTGGCTCTGAGTTTGCATAGAAGGTCCCTCCCCAGCAAATTTAAAGGGGAGTCAAGCATCAAAAGGAAGGAATGTTGTACTTCTAGAGGCCCTACAGACACCATTCTAGGGAAAAGTTTTATTAACTCTTTGGGGTATCCCTGACACTGCCATTACATTCTCTAAGCCAATGGAATAGCAATGTAAATCAGGTATATTCTTTAATACAGACCTGGAAGCCCCAGTGTATAGAAGACAATCATAATAGGTGTTAATCACCTTTAAGGTAACATGGGGCTCATCAGTATAAGGGGAAAGTGGATAGGCACAATGGGTTGTAGGACATCAGGGTCTGGAAAATCAAAGGTTGTATCCTCTGATTCCTGTGGCCCAGGCCCCCCCCCCCCGACACCTTCATAGTATTTGGGAAGTTCCTTGGACACCCCCCTGAAGGGCATCCCCCTGAGGGACATTAGCACCCCAGGTACTTTTTTGGATGAGCACCACTTAAGTTACATTGTTGTGTAGTCATTTCATTTTCCCAATATCTATTCCTATAGTTATCATTCCTAAAGTTGTGGTTTCCATTATCATTATTATAGTTATTTCTATAATTATCACTTCTGTAGTTGTTATTAAACTGCATACTCATTCTGATTGCCTTGAATAAAGTTCTATACTCTATCATTCTATGGCCCGTCTTCTCACAGAATTGGCAGGTAATGGATCAATAATTAGAGAGGGGCAAGTGCCATTGGTTGAGTATCATGCCCACTTTCCAGTTTAGCAATCTTATCTTTTAAATATGTCAATTGTTGCTCAATTTTCTCCATGAGATCATTATTTTCTTCCTCCTTTTCTTTGTTTCCCTTTGAAACATATAGAGCCATTTTCCACAATTCGTCAAGGTCCATCTTAAGCCATCTTGGGCAACGTGTTCTAAAATAATCCCTAATCACTTTGCAAGAGTTATTGACAAAGTGCCTTCTAATTTGTCTTATGCAATTTTCTTTAGAAAGGTCAAAATCCAGGTATTGATTCCCAAACTCAATTATTCTGTCCATGAATCTGGAGGGAGTCTCTTCCTCATTTTGCTTAATTCTTTCAGATTCTGTCCACTTATCTCTACTATCTGCACACTCTTTCATGGCCATTAAGATGGCCTCCCTACAATGGTATAGTTGTAAATAATCCGCAGAGTTGTTATAATCCCATTCGGGATCCTGAGATGGCCAATGTGCTGCATTGCACCCCTGGGTTTTATTGACATGATAAATTATTTTATTTTTCTCACATTCAATTAAAAAGTCTGTAGCAAGTTTTCAACGTCTTTGTAAGACAGATTATACGGAAAAAAATATGTCTGTCATCTTTTTTGTTACTTGAAAGGGATCTTGTTCATATGTGGGAACATTTCGTGTGAATTTATTTATTTATTGGGGAGTGAATGGTATGTTGTGCCTTAGAGTCACCACATCCCTGTTGCATCCTATTTCAGGTACTTCTCTTAGAGGAAGAAGGCCTGTAATTGAATTTTGTACCTGTGGATCAGTTTGACTGGAATGAATTTCTTTAGAAGGGTGAGATTTCCTTGGGGCTGGAATTGGTTTCTGGGTAGGAGAATATTTCCTTGGGGCTGGGATTGGTTTTTGGTTAGGAGAAGAAACAGGAGAAACTGGGATTTCAGAAGTTTGAGTTTCAGGAGAAGGGTCTTGGGGATTAAGTTCAGCCAAGATTTGCAGACCATGAGAGAACAAGTCTGTTAGCTGAGCTATAGGAAAGGTGTTTTTCATCTCCATTACGGGGGAAGGGATTTCCTCATTTAGAGGTTAAAAAACAAGTTTGTCAGATTCAGATCTGTTTTTGGTGAGGTCAATATTTGCCAATTGATCCTGCAAGAAGCATTTTAAATTATCCAATGGGTTTGCATGTTCTCCTGTATTTTAGTTTCAATTTTTTTTTATGTTTTCCTGTATTTTGGTTTCAGACTTTTTTTTATGTTTGTCTGTATTTTAGCTTTGGATTTTTGCATGTTTTTCTGCATTTCAGCTTCAAATTTTTTCAAGTTAGCATTTCTTATCCCATATTTAGGAGTATAAAAATGAAATGACCTAATAATATAAGAAATTAGAGGTATTCTGAAATCTTTAATGCCCCTAATTCTTCAACTGCCATATAAATGTCAGAGAACATAGTATTCATTTATATATATATATAAAGATTAGTGGCTTTCTAAAAGGACAGTGTTTGGAATGTAAAGGAGAAAGAATCAGCCTAAACTCTGAGAGAGCTCAGTAAAGATGCCTCACCTGAACTAGGCTACTCATCTTAGTCCAGTATAGTATCAAGGAAAACTCACCACTAAACCCGGACAATAGCAGGTGCCATGCCAAGATGCCAAAATGCTCAGGACTTTGCCACCAGCCACCTCTCTGCCACAAAAGAGACTGGAGAGAGGAAGTGATGTGAAATATCTAGACAGTTTTTACATTATTTTCCTGCATCTCACATGTACCAATGGTAGCTCAAGCTTGACTTAGCCCAGGAGTCTATCAGTTGTTTTTGATTTGTCATTTGCTAGCACATGTCTGTCATAGGCTATCCTCCTAAATACTTAATCCTTAAGTATGGGTGTAGAGATTCCTTTTTTTGTTAGGCTGAATAGGGTGGAGTAATCTAAAGATCACAAGTAGCAGTTTTAAGTTGGCAAATTGCTTAACAAACATTATTTCATTGGATTCTTAGAACAACTCTGTGAAATAGATGCTATTATTATCCCAATTTTGTTAATAAATATAGAAACAAACTCAGAGAGGTCATGTGTCTTACTGAGAGTCACATAGCTAATTGGTGTCTGTGGTGGAATCTGAATCCAGATTTTCCTAACTCCAAATTCAGGGCTCGATCCATTATACTACATTGGTTTAAAATTAATAAATCTTATTTGTAAAAATAAATAAATGAATGAATGGATGGATAAATGGGCAGATGTATAATAGATAATGGAGTAAGTGAGGAAGGAAAGTGAGAAGGAAGGAAGGATGGAAGGAAGGAAGGATGAAAGGAAGGAAGGATGAAAGGAAGGAAGGAAGGAAGGAAGGAAGGAAGGAAGGAAGGAAGGAAGGAAGGAAGGAAGGAAGGAAGGAAGGAAGGAAGGAAGGAAGGAAGGAAGGAAGGAAGGAAGGAAGGAAGGAAGGAAGGAAGGAAGGAAGGAAGGAAGGAAGGAAGGAAAGAAGGAAGGAAGGAAGGAAGGAAGGAAGGAAGGAAGGAAGGAAGGAAGGAAGGAAGGAAGGAAGGAAGGAAGGAAGGAAGGAAGGAAGGAAGGAAGGAAGGAAGGAAGGAAGGAAGGAAGGAAGGAAGGAAGGAAGGAAGGAAGGAAGGAAGGAAGGAAGGAAGGAAGGAAGGAAGAAAGGAAGGAAGGAAGGAAGGAATGATTTAGCTTTTACAAGGTTCTCCCTTGTAAGACTCATTTTTGTCCTGGGAAATTATTATCTTTTCTAACCAATATCTAACCAATATCATAATAATAGCTAGCATTTATATAGCACTTCAAGGTTTGCAAAATATTGTATATGTTCCCTCATCTGAACTGATGTGAAAATTAATTCATCAAAATACCTGTCACAGTAAGTCACATACAATTAGCCCTGGGGCAACATAACCTTCAAAAGGCAGCATGTTTTCCATCTCCCTATCTGCAGGGAACAGTATCCAAGTCCAACGAAGCATTCATTTCACTAAACAGATGTTACATCACCTTCCAATCTATCTTGTTCCTTCTTGCATCCTCTTTAGAGAAGGCATGCCTACTTGTCAAAGGCTCTTTGGTCATACAGTTGTCTGCCTGCCCTGGAGCTACAATTTTAATAATATTAGCTACCAATAGACAATGCCCCCCCCCCAGCTCCTACCTTCATCTCCCATTGTGTCAGCAATATCCATCTTGAATTCCTAGAGTAGGAGAAGTTCCTTGTTGCTTTCTATTATGGTTGCAGCCTGATGAAGTAGGTCCAAGAAGGCCACATGCGGTCAACATGCAATCAGCTAATGACGATAAAGAGATGCCACCAATCTATCCATGCAGGTCACTTTCAAATAAGATTTATTCTACATCATTCCATGATGCTTGTAAGTACCAGCCTTTCATTGACCCTACACCTCTGCTTTTTATTCTGGGAATTGTTCAGAACTTCAGAAATCTCCCTGGCTATTTGACATATTTTCTACCTAAATTTATTTAGCCCTCTTGCTATGAGAAGCTGATCATGGGGAATGGAAATGGACAATAGTATTCCTCAGGAAAAATATGGATATTGCAATGATGTTCTCAGCATGAAGAAACAAAAAGAGGCATTTGAAGAGCAGGTGGTTCAGTGGATGGAGAGCCAGGTCTAGAAACAAAAGGTCCTGAGTTCAAATCTAAATTCAAGCATGTCCTAACTGGATGATCCTGAATAAGTCACAATTGCCCATCCCTCATTGCTCTTCTGCCTTGGAGCCAATAGGTATCAATTCTAGATGGAAGGTAAGAGTTTTAAAAAAAAAATCAACATTTTGAGGAATTCTCACCCGTGAAGATGGTTAAGGAGTTCCATTTGCATCACTAACTAGGAAGAGAGACTGACCTCCATACATGCCTTAATTACAGAAGATCAAATGTCTCTAGGAAGGAGGGGAAAAAAAGAAACTAACATTTATTAAGTATTTACTATATTCCAGGCATTGTGTTAATTGCCGAGGTTACAACTACAAAAAAAAATTTTTTTCTAATAAATAAATCACAGTGCCTGCCCCCAAAGATCTTACATTCTAATAGGAGAAGATAATGGACAAAAGGGAGATGAAAGGGAAAGGAGGCGCATACAAGGAGCATGGTTTTGAAATCCAAAAGCCAGGAACTGAGAAATGAACAAAGTCTGAATAAAATGGAAGCCCCATAAGGAACTCACCAATGGGATCCATAGGGAATGTTCCAAGTTAAAAAAGTCCTGGCAGTGGTTAAATGTTGTTATAAGGTGACAAGACCTCAGGTAGAGAGGAAATTCCCAGGAAGTGACAGAACAAATTGGAAATTTAGGATCTATGAACAGAGTCAAGGTATATCTCTACAGGATAGTTCCATTGTTCTCTTAGCAGAGATGTCCTTTCAGCTGAATAAAGGCCAAGGTAAGACTTATTAAGGTTTTTCATTGGGATGCATAATAGTAATACTTTGGGGAACTTTTCTGAGACTTGTGGGGCTCATTTATGGCAGGCTGCATCTACTCTGGACCTGTTCCCTCCTTCATAGACCTACTCTGCTCTTTGCTGGAAAAATCTATATCCTAAGCTTATACAATTGGAGTCTTTGCTAGCCAAGAAGAACCTTTCTGTAACATTAGAAATAAGGAACCAGTTAAACACATCTGAATGATATATAGATATAGATATAACTGCCTCCTCCCTATAAAGTTTGACCTTTGTCAAGCTAGCTTGTAAAAATAATGGAACTCCAGTCATCTCACAGAATGATCAGCAAAGGAATAACAAGGAAATGGTGAAGCTGAATGTGCCAAGTTTGAAAGAATGTAAAAATTAAATTAGGTTTTGACTCAATATGAGAGTTATAAAAGTGATCACCATTTATAAAGTATTAGCCCCTAAGTCAAAATGACTGTTAGCAGCTTTTATTTAAACAAAGTAGAGATAGTGAAAGTGGGAAATGTAGGAAGGAGACAAAGCGTGGTCTAGTCTACTACCCTAAGTGCTGCTCCAGTGAAGACTGGCTCAGCCCCCAACAGGGGTTTCCCTAAGTACCAATCTCCATGTGGATTTCCTGGTAGTCTTCAGTCAGAAGTCCCAGTGGTGTCTTCAGCCAGAGTTCTACTAACACAAAATGACTCCAAGGAAAAGTGTGTCCCTTCAGTTCTACTCACCACATAGAATCCAAGGAGTCTCTCCAAGGAGCCAGCCTCTCCAAAACCAAGGAAGCAAAGAGTCCTCCTCTAGCCCTGCTCACTGACACAGGGTGAATGAATCAGTCCTTGGGCTTGGCCTTTTATTCCCCTTTTTCCACATCACTTCCTGTCTCTCCCTCTCTTTACAGGAACCAAATGCAGTCTCCCAATTTACCTAGCACTGCCCAAAACACTTCCCTGACAGTTGTTGTGGTCTTTGGGGGTGTGAACTAGTAAGTGACTTGTGACCTCTCTAAGTAGGGATACTTTAAGTTCTTGATTTGATTAACTAAAAATAGACAAAGGGAGATTTAATTATATCTTCACAAGAACTCTCCCAATGGCCACTGCCTGCTGTCATTCTTCCTCCAGTCATGGCCTAAAAGATCAACAGCACACCCAAAGTTCTACCAACCTCTCTTATTATATTATTCCTTTATAATCCCATTCTATTATCACGGTGTGTCTCCTTTTGAGTTTGGAAACTTCCCTTGTGTGATAGCCTTTCTTAATTCCACTCTGCATCTTCTGCTCTACCTGGTTTCAACTCCATGGAATAAGATGGCCTTCCCAAAATAAATTCATTATTTCTAAACTCCCTACCATGCTGTTAATACAATATTTAATTGATACCACTCCCCTTCAACCTCCTTTCCCCTGATTAGAAAGCTGAAGGGCAAGGTACTAAACTCTTCCCAGGGTTTTACTTTATGGAGGGCAAGAAATGGACCTCATCTCACTTCATTTTGCATCTGCTGCTCAACCTAGTTTAAATTCCATGGAATAAGGTGCTCTGGGTACCCACTGATGTCCTCCCTGGCACCTCACCCCCTTTCTTGCCTCCTTTCAAATGTTATCAGCTCCTTTAAATTATAAACTCCTAGAGGGAAGAATTATACTTTTATTAGTTATAACCCTACAGCTTAACCCAGTGCCTGGCATATAATAGGCATTTAATAAATATTAACTGGATTGAATTGGATTAGAATTTAATAAACCATATTCAAGACAACTGGTTATATACCTAAATAAACCAAAGAAAAGAAGGATTATGTGGAAATTTATTACATATAATTGGTAACAAATGATAAATTGAAACTTTTTTTAAAAAAGAAGGGTTAAAAGGTCAAACAGTAGATTGAAGTGGAACAAAGGCCACTGACTTTTTTTTGTAATAATATTTTATTTTTCCTCATGTAGAGAAGAAACATGTTAATCACACAGTCTCCCAGAGTAGCAGATAACTCTGAAGATAACAGGTTAGTTGAAGACTATACATGAAGCATAGTGAGAAGGTAAAAGAACTGTAGCTCTTCCTTTCAGGAGAAAGATTTCTTAACTACATCTGCTTTCTACTTCTAGTTGAAAGTGAAAATGATTAGGAGAGAGAGTTTATGTAGTCTCCTCTATAAGAGAGAGGCTTACTAGCCATAGCATCCCTGGTGGGCGTCAGATAAAACATTACGTCTCCATGATGAAAGCTGTATAGCTGAGATCTAGCAAAGAGCTGGATAGAGAGTTGAAAGTAGAGGTAACAACCAGTGGAGAAAGGATGAGATGCAACATTAAATTGGGATCAGGTTTAACACAGAGTAGCATAATGGCCACACTATATGACATTGGCAGCTCTGCAGCATTTCAGGGATGAGTTACCCATTCATACAGGATTTCCCTCCACATGTGTTTGCTAGAGATGTGCCCAAACACATGAATGCCTCTAGTCATCCATATTTCTTGCATACAGAAGCTTTATGTATAACCCTTATTCACATTCACTTTTCTCAATAGGGGCTTGTATTTATAGGAAATATAAGGTTTGAGGGGACTGTTGAGTTGTCATTCTATGCTATTTTATTGAATTATTTTACTTAGAGCTGGCTTCTGGATGACTAGTAAAAGTATAGATATTGGTGGGAATTCATAAACTATGGTTTAGAGAGGATTCTAACCCACAAAGTGCCTAGAACCTGGTGTAACTGTCTGACGATTTATAGGTGTTAAAGACTCTAGGTATAATGCATATGACTGGTCAATCTGGCTTTTGTGAAGGTCAGGGATTTGAGAGTTAATGTTAAATTTTCAATGAGAGCATTTATAATTTTGAAATCCACAAATGCTATAAATCAGGGCTTGATTTATTGTTTTGTGAGTTGTCTGGAGACAAAGTGATGGAGAAAATGTTCATGTATATTAGCCTTAATACTATGTTATTCATACAAGTCAAAGAGGAAGGAATCAGTTGTTAAACATTTATTAAAGGAGCAACTAGGTGGCTCAGTGGATTGAGAGCCAAGTCTAGACACTGGAGATCCTGAGTTCAAATCTCGACCCAGACTCTTCCTAGCTGTGTCACTTAACCCTCATTGCCTAGTCCTCATCACTCTTCTGCCTTGGAACCAATGCACAGTATTGATTCTAAGACAGGTGGTAAGGATTTTTTTTTCATTTTAATTTAAACATTTATCAGCACATTTCTGGCAAGAAAAACAAAATCTCTACATCCCAAAAATGTTGGCAAGGACTAGGACAGCTGGAGTCTTTACATTTCTATGGTAGCTTTTAGGTTAAATGCAACTGATTAAAGTCTTCCAAATGATCTCAACATGGGATACACTAAGGACAGAGTAGGCTAATAGTCCACAAGGGAGACTCCTTTGGAATTCAAGTAGCAATTACAGATGATAGGGTGCCTCGTCTTTATGAAAGTCCATCCTAAAAAAGAATCACACCAGGTGATTCCTTTCAGTTCTCATGCCCTTTTCCAATTTGAGAAATTACTGGTTGTGTACCATAGATTGCCTCACAGCTGTGTTTCTTGCTTATGAAGAGGAATAGCTAAGGCTAGAAATCTTCGTTGGACTTATTCCTTCCTAGTACAGTTTTGTAGTCTTGTAAATGTCTAATGTGTTTCCAGTGATCAACTAAACTCTATAAGAGATGGGAGCTAAATAGTGCCAATATAAATGAGGATAGGCCAATATTCATATCTTTAAGGAGAAACTTGTTTTATCTGACTCTTTGTGACCTCATTTGGAATTTTCTTAGCAAAGATACTGTAGTGGTGTGTCATTTCCTTCTACAGCTCCTTTTACAGATGAGGAAACTGAGGCAAACAGGGTTAAGTGACTTTTCTAGGGTCACACAAATATTAAGTGTCTGAGACCAGATTTGAACTCATGAAGGTGAATCTTCTGACTTCAAGCCTGGCACTCTATTCAGTGAACTCTCTAAATGATCTAAAGTCAAAAGAGAAGTCACAGAGACCCTATGCTAAAGTTTATGAGTTTTGTGCACAGGTAAGACTCTTTTGAGTCTGTTTGGTAAAACCAGGAACGGGTTCCTCAATGAAGCAGAAGATTCTTCACCCTGGAAGAAATTGGAAAATTTGGAAAAGACCATCTAGATATCTAGCATGATTTTAGCAGGAGAGTGGTAGACCACAAAATTCAGCTCTGTGATTCTATGATTCTACCCAGGTTCATCTTTGGATCACAGAGATGAATATCTACTGCCCAGGCACAATGTCATGTACCTTGGTGCTCTCATTAGTGTATGAAGAAGAACTGAAGTATCAGAACAATTCAGAGGCTATAGGTTCATGCTTCTTTGTGAAAAGGATACTGGGAACAGTAGCATTTATGATGAAGTAGACCAGACAAATTACTAGAGAATGAGGAAAAGGCAAGTTTTCATTTTGGTATCTAGCAGGATAGACCAGCTTACTAAATTATTTGAAAGTTAACCCTCAGACAAGCAAGGGGATACAGATCAAGAACCTCAGAGAAATAAAGCTATAGGCATCTAGGGATTTAAAGCAAGAATTTTAGAAAAGACAGTCTTTAAGATACTGCTTCTAGTACCAAAGCTCCCAGCCATTCCATGACACCGAGAAGTATGGTCAGGGCTGGCATGGAGAGGCAGGTTAGAAATGCTAGATGATGCAGTGGATAGAATGCCAGTCTTGAAGTCAGAAGACACCTTCATGAGTTCAAATTTGGATGCAGATACTTATTAGCTGTGTGACTCTGGGCAAGTCACTTAGCTCTGTCTCAGTTTCCTCATCTGTAAAAGGAGCTGGAGAAGTAAATGACAAACTACTACAATACCTTTGCCAAGAAAACCCCTAAATGGGGTCACAAAGAGTCAAACACCACTGAAAAATGACTAAACAGTCTCTCCAGAAGTTGGGGGTAAGGCAGATTCAGAAGCTTCTGTTAAGCTCTTCTTCACATTGATTTTCCATTTGCATCTATTTCTTCTCCTTCCTCTTGAGACATGCCTCAGTTCTTACTTTGTCAACTCCTCAAAAATTGACATTAGAAATTAGAAAGTTAGGTGAAAAGCACAAAAGATGAGTTAGGTAAGAGAAGAATATATATCACACCACTATGGATGGGCCTGATTCATTGAGTACAGGTAAACCCAGATTCAAAACTAATATGTGTCATTTATCAGGAAATCACTTTATCTAATAAATTCATTTAATTGGAACAAAGCCAAGAGGGGGAGTAAAAAAAATCTTCTCAACAGTAATATATATATATATGAGTTTTGTTCACAGAAAAGACTCTTGGGCCCTCATTCAGGGCTTATATATTCTCATTTTGCCTTCACTTACTTAATCCTCACCTTTACTCCAAGACCTTACTTCAATACACACCTCTCTTTAAACCTCAAACTTACTGTTGACTTCTTCCTCTTTTCTTACAAATGTTTCTATTTCTCTTATCTTTAAAAGCACTAGCAACCCAGAAAAATACCTTCCCCAGATCCCTCTGTCATTATCTCTGGCTTTCTTATCAGATGAGTATTTACCTTCATTTCTTCCACTTTCCTACTCCCTTTCTTCTTATCCTCCTACAGTTTGGTATCTTATCCTACCATTAAACTGAATTACTCTATTCAAGGCCAAATGACTTTCTAGTCACCAAACTCAGTGGCCTTTGACTAATTCTTTGCCATCTTGACCTCTCCATAGCATTTAACCCAACTAGGAACCTTTTTTTTTCCCCCATAAATTCTCTCTTCCAAGATTTGATGCTGAACACTCTAGAGTTGGAAGGGATCTTAAAGGGAATTTATACCACTCCTTTCCATTTTATAAATGTTATTTACAACTTACAAATGTTATTAATACAAAATTAGAGGGGAAGCTAGGTTGCACAGTGGATAGAGAACCAGGCTTGGAGACAGGAGATGCTCACTTCAAATCTGACCTCAGATACTTCCTAGCTACGTGACCCTTGGAAAGTCAGTCACTTAACCCCAACTGCCTTACCTCTCTTTTGCCTCAGAAACAATATTTTGTATTGATACCAAGACAGAATTTAAAAGTTTAAAAAAAAAAGATGAAATTGGGGAAGTGAGGGAGACTTGACAGGGAAATGAATAATCTAGTTAAGAAATTTTTTCACCTAAAGTTGTTAAAATTTAGGGCCAAAAAAAAAAAGATTAATGTCACTTTTAGCTTCAGTTATTTGGACAATTCCCTTCTGGAGAACAGCTCATTCCCGGTAGATGCCAGATTGATGGGCTATGACTGTACCACTTACCACAAATACTATATTGCTTATAACAAATACCACTTGTAAATTGTCAGATGTGGTTATACCCCTGAGTCAAGGTTGCCATGGGAGACTGCCTGATCAGTTCCATCCCACACACACATCTAACCACAAAAGAGAAAAGCACCACTGGCTGGACTCCATCAGATGTGATGACCAGATAGGCTAAGAGCTGCTCTTGCTTATTTAAAGACTATCACTTGCTCCCAGACCACAAAGCTCCTCAGGGTCTTGTGGAAAATCCCACAGTATCTGGACTTCATATAAGACCCAGGATTAGTGCATGCAATTACTCCTCTCACTAAGCCAACAGCCTAATCACTGTGCTCAAATCAAGAGAAGTACAGTTTTAAAGCAAGAAAACCATGAAAACATTTGCTTCCCCAGTAGTCACTCCAGTGTTTTGGAGTCTCTGCTTTTCTCTTCCTCCTTTTCCAATTCATGGTGTTTTTTAAATAGACACAAGGAGACATCTCCAGCTATACTCAGACATTTTAGTTAAGCGTAAGCTTCTTGAAAGCAAGGATTGCTGTTGGGGTTTGTTTGTTTGTTTTTTTTAATCTTTGCATTTCCAGCCCTCAGCATAGGGTTTTTCAAATAGCATAAAAAATATTTCTTGCATTGAATTTTGCTTCAGTGCATTTCAGACTTCACTACCATATGCAAATAGAAGGCTGTCCAGTCTCCTTTCTGAAACAAATACAACCGTAGCATGAAATTTCCACCAAACACCTTCTATGAGCTAGCTCCCCCAGTTCTCAGTGTACCATCAACATACTGTTTTCTGGGCACTATGTAAAAGATAAACAAGATGCAATGACAGCCCTCTTAAGCTTCTATATAGAAGGCACAAAGACTCCAGCTGTGGCATGCCCTTTAAGCAAATCACAGTATTCTGGTATTGGCAAGATCTTTGGATAAGATGGGTAGCATACCCAAAGTTGGCCAAGTGAATTTCCAAGATGGTAGAGTGCTAAGCACTATTTTTAAGGAGTATTGTTCACATGTGGTCTACTCACCCACCTGCATTCACTAGGTCACCTGGACTATATTAAATTAGCCTTTTTGTGCCTGACTTTGGAGAATTTCCTAATGTATCCCAATTCCTTTAGGCACAGCCCGCCATAAAAGCAACCCTTGCAGACAAGATGCCATCTCAGCTCTAAATTAAACTATTTCTTGGTTCTATTGATCAAGAGACTTTGGGAGGAGAAGATAGCATGAGACAGCAGGTTAGCATTTCAGAAATTCTTTAGTTCATGTCATTCTTGGGGGAAAGGGGAATGAGTTCTGCCCCAGTCCTCCACGAGAATGACTGGATTTTTAAAGTTTGCCTGACTGAGACTGGGATTATAAAGTATGCAATGACAGTGGTAAGATTTGATAAAAAAAAAATCAGTTGGAAATACCATGTAAGAGTGTCTGGGTGGGAAAAAGCAAGCAGTATAGGGCTGCCAGAGCACCCAAGGACTTTTCATTTCCCTCCATTCATCGTTGCCATTGTGCATGATTACAGCATTTGCTGTAGTTCATCTCACATCCTTACATTAATCCATCCAATTTGGGGCAATTTTCCCATATTGTGTTTGCTAAATTCTCCATTTAAACCAACACGGAGGCAGGTTCCCACTGCTTCCTGAATGGCCCTGAAGCCAGCTGAATAGTCAAGACGCTGGAAGTCTTCACTTCTGGAGTCTGTATTTTGTGACACGTTATTAGCATCGAAATACAGACACACCAGAAGTGTGGGGAACCAGCTGCTTCCATAGAAAATACAAAGTGTGCTGGAGGTGGGAGGAGTCAGGGGAGAGGAGGAGGTTCTGGAAAATGGAGTGTTATTAAGCAAAACCTTGATTTTGGCTACCAGCACAGGATGAGGCTCCTCATGAATAGGTAAGAGTTTTGCTTCCACATTCTCTTTTCCCTTATCTTGTTATATATTCCTCTGGTACTTCAAAGATACTCCCTCCACTAAAACCAATCACAATCCTTCTAAACAGACTGTGGCTAGCCAAGCTTGACCCTAAAGGAAGACACAATGCACCTTCCTCCTTTCTTTGCAAAAGCAAAAACTGGGTGTGGAACATTGCTTATGCTGTCAGATTCCCTTGAGTTGTTGATTGTTTTTGTGGAACTGCTTTCCCCCCCCTTTTTTTTCTTCCCCTGTATTACAAGAGATGGCTCACTATGAAGGAGAGGATTATATTTGGAAAAGAGTGATTTTTAAAAAAAGATATCAATAATTTTTGTGTTTTTTTTTAAAGAATTGATGCAGCCAAAAACAAAGTATAGCACACAACAGCAAGCCTGATGTTGTCCTTGGACAACAGGTATACACCATCCATCTCAACTCCATACCTGATGATTTTCTAGCTTTGTCCAACCACTGACATAATCTTTGAGGACCAAGAAGGTAACTCTAGACTATCATCAGACATCAGAATAAATATGCAACTAGATGAGATCTTATTTTTCTTATTTATCTCTTAAAGTGGGACAATATATTAGTTAAAGGACATATAGGAACCAGTAAAACCCTGTGAAGAGTAAGGATGGTATGTATCTGTTTTAATGGTCCAGAATCTAAATAGTACAGAAAGTAGTTGGGACTTGAGGCAACTTAAGAGAGGAGCCGGTCCAAGATATTGGGGGGCATAGCTGATTTTAATGCCTAGCAATTACCAAATTATGTTTGGGGAACTAGAACTTCCTTGTAAAAGTACATAGGCTAAAAGATTGGCACCAAATTCCTCTTTCCATTAAAATATAAGCTTTAGGGCATCGCATCTCCCATCAGCCTCAACACATAATAAACACTTAAGACACTGTTTTTCATTCATTCATTCATTCACCTCCCCATGCCCCGACTTTAGACATCTTTTCAGGTTGGATGCTACAATGTATAGTTCCAGCCAGCTGTGCTAGCCGGAGCATACAAAACAATCCTGACCCTCAAGGAGCTTACATTTTGCAAAGCCCAGCAAATAACTATCTGCAAAGTTGAGATTTCTACTCTCTATTCCAATGTGGTCAAAATTACTTGAGGCACAAAAAACATTAAGACATAATTTATGAAGAACTTTTTTGCTGGCAGTCATGGTTTTTTTGATCTATGGTCCTTATTACCTATGATGGTCAATACTCATATGTACTACATTATATATAGTGCCTAGGTTCTGGGGACATTCTGACTGATCACTAAACATCAATTGACTGGTTTCTGAGCCCCCTTATTTCTCTATATTAACACTGTGGTGCTTAGGACACAGCCAAGATTTAGTCTCTAAATCTTACTGATTCTGTCTCCTTAACATCTCTCCTATTAATCATCTTCTCTTTACTCACACAGCCTCTACCCTAGTTCATAAATTCATCTCCCATTACCTGGACCATTGCAATAGCCTTGAACTTGTTCTTGCCCAAGTTCTACCTTTTCCGATCCATCTTCCATACAGCTGTCAAATTGATATTCTTAATGCCCAGACCTAGCCCCACCACTACTCTACTTAAAAATCTTCTGTGGCCTCTATTCCTCCTAGGATAAAATACAAACTCCTCTCTTGTTACTTAATGCTGACAATATGACTCCCACATGCCTTTACAACCTTACTTTATATTCCTCTACTCACTTCATTTAGTCAAACTGGCATGCTGTCTGTTCCCTCATACATGACATTCCATTTCCCATGTTTTACTTCCACACCAAATACAGGTGATTCTCCCATGTCTAGAATGAACCTAAGTTTGATGGCATTTTTTTATTTTCCTGTTTTTAAAAAAGATTCTAACCCCTCTCATTAGATAGAGTTCTCCAGTTCTGAACATGGTCTGGATTTGGTGCCTGGACCCAGAGCAAAAAGATCCCTAGAGGAGAAGATGGTGGAGAGGGGTTGGTGTAGAAAACTGACCCAATCCCATAGGTTCAGAAGTGGTTCTTATGTTTAGAAAGGGATAGGGCAAGACCTGTAATCAATTTTATTGATATTGAGAGTGAAGATTGATGGACAGCAATGACAGTTGGTGGAGGGAAGGGGTGACTTGGAGAGTGACAGTTGCTCTCAAGGTCACTCTTTCCTGACCCTCAGACTGGAAGGAGCGCTCTCTCTGTGTCTCTGGATAGAAGTACCCTTATTCCTGAATTTTTCCCAACTATGTGACACTCTACCTGGATTTCTGTGATCATGTCATCAAACAAAGGGATTTAAGGGGAGCAGTTTGAACTGTAAGGCAAATCTTTAGGGGCACTAGCCTGAAGAGACAAGCCCAACAAACTCTGAAGGTCAGATTCTCTTTTCCCTCTTGCTGTCTACTGCTAAAGACTTTGAACTTAAGAAAGCTAGCACAGATATAGCATAGACAGGAATAAAAGAAACCCTCCACCATCCTGTGAGGCCTGGCCTCAGCTCAAAAGCTGAAAGAGATTCAAACCCAGTCTGTGGGAAAGTATAGGGAAATCCCTATTCCCTATTCCCTGATACCTTCCTGATCCAAACTTGTTATTAAATTCATCTTGAGTTAAATAATCGACAGACAGATAAGAGGACTATCATTTCAGGGGGGGCATAGAGGGAACAGAACCTAAGGATAACTATTCAACCATAAAAGGTCCTTATTGGACCCCTGCTGGGCGACCTTGGTGGGGAGGTTTATCCTTCAGGAAGGTCCTTGATTACCTGCTCCAGGGTATCTTCAACATCAATAAATAGAGAAGACACCCCCCCCAGGCCATCATAGTTGTTCAATTTCTTGGGAACCCCATTTTTCAAAGACAGCCTCTCAGCAGAGGGTATCTCTCTCCTTTTACCTCACCAGCATTCATATTCCCTCTCTCCCTTCAACTCCTCCATTACCTTTTATAAACCTTTCTTTATCCCCTGTACCTCTTCCTTCCTCTAAAATTCCTTTAACTATTACAATTGGGGAAAAGGCAGAAAGTAAGGAACACAAAGAAAATATGGAATTGTCTGCCAGGTTGCACAACCTTTGCAAAAGCAGAAATGTGCTCATCTTTTTCTTGATGCAGAACTCCAGGAAGCTACTGCCTTCTGTCAACCAAATCTTAGCATGGCAGCCAGCTTCCTGCTGCTTGCCAACTGCAATGAGCTTTCCTTATGAATTCCCTCAAAGATAAGCCACACATCACCTGCCTCATTATGACAAGGGGAGCCAGAGCAATTAAAGACTTCTTGTTGCTACTGATTATGAATACTCTGTGTTCAGACACATTAACAACACTTGCCAGCCTTCTTCTTCAATGCACAGTATAGAGCTACAGTAAATACTAGCATTCTATGAGTGTTCTGCGGAGGTATAGTAGAAAGAACTATAGCCTAACACTTTGGAAAACTGGGTTCAAATTCCAGATCTACTACAGCCTGTGTAGCTTAATATAATTCAGTTATCCTCCATGGATATCATATTCTTGTCTGTGGACCAGATGTTCTCTAACGTCCCTTTTATGACTATAATTATTCAAAATGGAATGAGCTGCCTCAATAGTCAGGGGTTCAAAGATGGAGGAGTGAGAGGTAGCAGTTTTGTCTTAGCTCCTTCATATGCTCCCCTGCAAGGACTGATAAAGAGCACAAGACCAAATTCTGATTGATAAAGACAAGAAAAAGTCACAATGGGTCATTTTTATAGGCCACGGCATCTTAGGAAGACAGGAAATAAAGGGTTCTCCCTCATTGGATGTGTTTAAGCAAAAGTTGGATTACCAGTTGGCAGTGATGATGTCACAGAATCATCTAAGGTTTGGATAGCCTCTAGGGGTTTTTCCAACTCTGATATTTTGTGATTCTAGGATTAATCACCTTCCTTCCCTTCTCAGATAGCCTTCCACCTCTTCTGTATGTATCTTGTTATGCACCTGGTTACTTGTAGGTTGACTCTCTGATTAGAATATAAGCTTAATGTGTTTTTTGTCTTTCTTTAGAATCCAAGTGATTGGAACAGTGCTTGGCACATAATAAGGGGTTTACTAAGTACTTGTTGACTTGATCTGACTTGGCTTTCTATTAGCCAGAATTTCCTACTAGATGACACCTACCCAATCCTTTCTTCAAGACAATAATGAGCAATTCAGTTCAACAAAAATTTCACAGAATCATAGAGTCTCTGAATGGGAAAGCATCTCACAAGCCATCTGGATCAATCCTTTCCTGACCAAGACTCTCCTCTACCACATTCTCAACCAGAAGCCAAACTCTATTTTAAAACTTTCAATGAAGCAGAACCCACTACCTCCAAGGACTGTCCAGCACACTTTGGAATAGCACTGATAATTAGGAAGTCAATAAATAATTTGTCCCCAACTATACTCTCAATTATACATTTCAAGGTAAAGAAATACTTACATAAAAAATCAAAAGCTGTAGACATTTCCCACATCTGGCCTGGAGCTGTGCCTTTGTCCCTCAAGAAGGTCTACTGATGATGTTCCAAAAAATCCAAAATAAGCATGTGCTATGAAGATTGTCAAAAGTTAACAGTGTTACTTATGTTTTACATAATAATTATGCAATACAGTACATGTTCAGGCTGACTGGCTAAAGTCAAGATTATTCAGGGCTCATTACGTTTTTCTTCATATATTGAAAAAATACGCTGATCCTTTCTCTCTGGGGCATGCACTGTGAGATGTTTTTCCAACAAGGCTATTGAAATACCCAAGATATCCTCATTCTTATCTACTCCCCTTGGAGATACGTGGAATATATTTGTGAGGTGCTTCCTCGAGGGCAGGGACAATTTTTCATCATATCTTCTTATCCTCAGTACCTAGCACACTGTCTTATATTTTTTATAACAAATAAGGATTAAGTTTGAGTGGACTGATTAGCCCAGCCTTGAGAACATGGTACAGAGACTTAGAGATGGGAGATCATGTATCATGTAAGAGTAAAGAGTAAAAAGGTAAAGAGCAGTAAGTAGACTAATAAAGTTTGACCATAGAGTTCATGGAGAGAAGATAGGCATAAGATGATTGGAAATGTAAGACGAGGGCAGATTGGGAAGAACTCTAGGTGCCTAAGAGAAAAGTAGATAGATAGATAGATAGATAGATAGATAGATAGATAGATAGATAGATAGATAGATTAATGTGTGTATACACATATTTCATTGAGTGCAATGAAGAGAGATGTGACTAGATTTCATACATTTTAGGTGTGTGGAGTAAGAAAGAGAGGAATTGAGAAGAGATTAAGTAATGGGATGATGGCAGAGGCAGTTAGAAGGCTCAGTGGAAAGAATACCAGTCCTGGAGTCAGGAAGAACTGAGTTCAAATGTAGCCTCAGACACTTACTAGCTGGGTAACCCTATAAAAGTCACTTAACCTCTGTTTGCCTTAATCCAGTGGAGAAGGAAATGACAAACCACTCCATGTCTTTGCCAAGAAAACTTCATGGACAGTATGGTCTAGAGGGGCATGAAAAGTCCGACTGCCCAAATAAATGAACAATGACAAAACTGGATGATAAATGGTATTCCAAAAAGGGACGTGTTGGGGAGAAGATAATGAATTCCATTTGGACATGTTGAGCTTGAGACTACAGTTCAAAATGTCTAGTAGGCAATTGGAAATGTGAACCTAGAAAAGAGACTAGAACTGAAAAAATAGTTCTGAGTCATCTGGATTGAGATGATAAATAAACCTATGCCAGCTGATGAAATTATAAAGTGAGAGAGCAGAGAGAGAGAAAAAAGAGAAGAGGGAATAAGACAGAGATTTGGGGTGAATTCACAATGAGTGGGCATGGTATAAATGACAATCTAGCAAAGGAAACTGAGAAGGAGCATTCAGACAGAACAAGTAGAAGGAGATCCAGAAGAGGGTAGGGGCATAATAACTTGAACAGAATGGCTAATCCAGCAAGAAAGGCTGGTCAAGTGTCAAAAGTTGCAGAAAGATTAAAAAGGATGAGGATAGAGGGAAGCCATTAGATTTGGCAAGTAAGAGATCATTGGCGATTCCAGAGAGAGTGGTCTCAGTTGAGTGCTCAGGTGAGACACTAAGTAGACACAGGCAAATCAACAAAACCCCTTTTAGATCAACAGATGACTTAAAATAACTCTACAGATTAGCTCACAGGCCAAAAGCCAGAAAGTCAATTACAGCAAAAACAAACAAAAAAATAGCATAATAACTTTACTTCATTCTCTATGTTCAAAAAGATGAAAATAAGCTTTAAATATTTGAAATCTCTTGCTGGCAAGAATTACTTTAAAAAATATGTCAGTATCAATTCTAAGACAGAAGAGCAACAAGAGTTGGGCAATTAGGGCTAAGAGCCTTGCAGAGGGTCACACAACTAGGCAGTTTCTGAGACCAGATTTGAATCCAGGCCCTCTCCACTCCAAGCCTGGCACTCTAGCCACTATGCTACCTAACTACCCCTAAGAATTATTCTTTTAAGAGAGAGGAAAGGACCTCCTTCTAAAAGAGTAAGTCTTAGAAGTTTATTTCACTTTCCTGATTGTTAAACGTTTCCCCAAGATGCTCATCAAAATGTTTCCTCAGAACTACTGAGAAAAGAAGGTAAATTTTCTCTATTTCTCTTAAAAAATGAAGGAAGAAAGAAAGGACTCTAGAGTCCTAAAACACAAATAAAACACACACACACACACACACACACACACACACATGCTTGCATGCACACATACCCTCTCCAATCAACCAAAAGGAAGAAGAATTCAATCCGTCCTGTAGACAAACAGATTGTGTAGTTGTTGGAGTCCAGGGAACATTTTTACAGACCTTCAGATAAAGCCAAGACTTTGCTAGAGGTGAAGAAGTCACAAGCTAGAGTAAAAAGATTGGATGGGGCTTAGATGTTGAGTCAAGTTTCTTCAGGAGTTTCAAGTGAAATTGTTGTTATTTTTATTGGAAGACTTGTCTCCAAATGGTTCAGAAACCAGCAGGTCTGGTCTATTTAAACCTTGGAAATTAAGTCTAACCCAAGAGGATATGAGTTACTTTGATCGCCTGCTTGCTGTATGGGTATATTTCCTGACCCTCGGAAGGAGGTACATTTTAAACGCAGATGCACGATGTTGCTGCCAGAGTTAGTTACATCCTCCGCAGTGAGGCATAGACTTCAAAATCCTATTGAGCTTGTCATTTTCCCCTTCATAGAGACTGACAGTACAGTCTAGAAAAGTCAGGGTTAAGGTTTGGGGATTATACAATGGGGAAATGAGCCTCTCCATAAGGTCACATCCCTGTGAGAGCATGCTGGCTAAAAAACAGAAATTTCCGCTTTCTCCATTTTTGGTGTGTGTATGTTGTAATTTTTTAAGCAAGTTTGGAATAATTAGGACATGAACATGTCCATAAAATATTAATTACTGTGGAGGGTATAGCCAGGTGACTCAGTGGATTGAGAGCCAAACCTAGAGATAGGAGATCCTGGGTTCAAATCCAACCTCAGATACCTCCTAGCTGTGTGACTCTGGGCAAGTCACTTAACCCCCAATGCCTAACCCTTACCACTCTTCTGTCTTGGAACCAATATACAGTACTGATTCTAAGACAGAAGGTGAGGTTTTAAAAAAAAATAGTATTGACTGTGTAATAGAAAAGGAATTAAGAAGGAGCTGTATAATCAAAAAAACCTGAGTTCAAGTCCTTATTCTGATATAAATTCTCTTCATAATCCTGGAAAGTCACTTAATCCTTCAGTTGATGCTCATGGCAACTCTATACATCTATACATTAATCACAGAGCAAATGCTGATATGCTCTCTGATAAAATTATGGCTCCAGGCAAAAAAAAAATAAAAATACTTTCCCTCTAAAGATACTTATTCTTCTAAGAGGACATAACAGAGGTACAAGATAATTTAATAATAATTAATAATAATAGCTCTCATTTATATGCAACTTGGGACAGCTAGATGGCACAGCAAACAGAGCATTAAGCCTAGAGTCAGGAAGACTAATCTTCCCAAGTTCAAATCTGGCCTCAGATAAGCTCAGTGGTCCTGGGCAAGTCAATTAACCCTGTTTGCCTCCATTTCCTCATCTATAAAATGAGTTGGAAAAGGAAATGGCAAACCACTCCAGTATTTTTGCCAAGAAAATCAATGGGTCCCAAAGAGACAGACATGACTAAAATGACTGAAAAAAATCAAAATATATCACTTAAACGTTTGCAATATGCTTTATAAAGTTTAACTCATTTTATCTTCACAACCCTGGAAAGTAGGTACTACTATTATCCCCATATTTGCTCAAGATCACATAGGTGATTGAGGCTGGAGGCAGGATTTTACTCAGGTCTTCCTGACTCAGACTTAGTGCTCTATCCACTGTACTACACAGCTCCCCAAGGAAGAAAATAGTAACAATTAGGATGCCCCTTCCTATGGCTTCCAATAAAGGACTATCATCTTTTGACCTTGAGATATAGCCCAAGAAGATCAAAGACCAAAACAAAAATGATTTTTTCATGTTTCAGAATATTCAGAGCCTAATTTTTTGTGGAAGTCAAGAAGTGGAAACAACGTAGATTCCCATGAATTGGGGAATGGCTCAAAAAATAGAAGATTAACTGCAATGTAAAAAAAAATGATGATTGTGATGAATACAGAGAAGCATGGGAGGATTTATGTGAACTGATGCAAACTGACAAGAAGGAAAACAATAACATCAATGACTAGAGCAATGTAAATGGATAGAACAAAGAAATGAAACTGAACACCATGCAATTTAATATCCTAGGAGCTTGGCTCAAAAAAAAAAATTCAGAATTCCTCCTTCCTTTCTTTGTCGAGGAGAGAGACTATGGATGTATAATATTATTTGTACTATCAAACAATAGATATCTAAAAATGTCAACTGATAGAGTGCTGGAAATTGAATCAAAAAGATTCTGCTTTAAATCCTACCTCAAATACTTATTGCATTATCGCAATTAATTTACCTATCTAAACCTCAGTTTCCTCATCTGTAAAATGAAACAGTTGGACTTAATGACATCAGAAGTGTTTTTCTTCACTTACATGTCAGAAGGGAGAGATGGATAGGGAGGAAGAGAAGGATCAAAATATATTCATTTTTTTTTGTTTTATTTTGTTAAACCATTGCTGCTTGAAGATTGGCTCCTATCTGCCAAGGTCATACCCATCAGGACACAGAGATGAAGCAAGGTGAATTTCTAAATTCTAATAAGTGTCAAGCAATACTCACAAGCAACTTTATCCTTATCACCACCAACCACATTGGCTCCCACTTCATTCTTCTACATATATGTTCCCTCTAATGCAAGGAACATGACCACTTTGCTAGTGCCTGGTCTATACCATTTCCAAGAAAAGGCAAAGCACTAAGATTTCAAATCTTATCAAGTTGCTGCCATCATCACTGAGAGACCCTGGAAAGGAAAATGAGGACTTGCAGGCTCCCCCTTTTTCATTCTGTTCTGAAGTCAGGGAAGCAAGCACCAGAATTCCAATAGCTCCCCTGCTTCTGAGAGCCAAGAATTGCTTGAGGGTATTCCCCATGCCCCTCTAAATGAAGTGCTGTCCAAGAGACTCCCCTTCCTGCACAGAGGTCTCAGAGGCATGACGAACACAGCATCTTATTTGCTGCTGCCAAAGCTGTTCCCTGGGCAAACGCGGGCAAATTAGGCAGAAAATTAAGCCTCTGCTCTGTCTCCTCATAGAGGCTCAATTAATCCTTTCCATCCAAATTCATGAGGAAGCTTCCATACAAATAGGGTGAATGTGGAATGAATCTAAAAATGAAAACTGAAGGCAGCATATGGTCCATGGACTCTCCCCAGTGTCCATTTAATGCTGGATCATTTCATGACTAAATAACGACTGCATCTGTAGCAGTATGTTTCCCCCACCCCCCCACCCCTTCCCCTTGTGCTCCATTGGAGGCAGCAAATGATTGCTTTTCCATAGTGCTCAGCAAATCCCAATATTCCTTCAGCTCTCCCTGACAGGTAAGATGACTAAATGCCACATTAAGCCTTTACAAAAAGTAAAAGAACAATGGACTGGCTACTTGATGCAAGGTGGCAATGGAAGATGGATATTTAAGATGACATGGAGAAGTTGAGGAAGGTTGCTGAGCCATATGTGAGGTGGGGGGACAGGTAAGTTCCAATGTAAAGCTTGGAAGGAAGGAAGGAAGGAAGGAAGGAAGGAAGGAAGGAAGGAAGGAAGGAAGGAAGGAAGGAAGGAAGGAAGGAAGGAAGGAGGGAGGGAAGGAAGGAAGGAAGGAAGGAAGGAAGGAAGGAAGGAAGGAAGGAAGGAAGGAAGGAAGGAAGGAAGGAAGGAAGGAAGGAAGGAAGGAAGGAAGGAAGGAAGGAAGGAAGGAAGGAAGGAAGGAAGGAAGGAAGGAAGGAAGGAGGGAAGGAAGGAGGGAAGGAAGGAAGGAAGGAAGGAGGGAGGGAAGGAAGGAAGGAAGGAAGGAAGGAAGGAAGGAAGGAAGGAAGGAAGGAAGGAAGGAAGGAAGGAAGGAAGGAAGGAAGGAAGGAAGGAAGGAAGGAAGGAAGGAAGGAAGGAAGGAAGGAAGGAAGGAAGGGAGGGAGGGAGGGAGGGAGGGAGGGAGGGAGGAAGCGAGGAAGCGAGGAAGCGAGGAAGCGAGGAAGCGAGGAAGGAACTCTAGCCTCTGCTAAGTACTAGTCACACATCTCCATTGCCTCTTAAAAATCTCAAGCTGGAATCCTACAGGTATCTTAATTTTAACAAAACTCATTATCATCCCCCACTAAACCCTTTCCTCTTTTGACTTTCCATTACTGTTAGCATTTAAATCTCTTTGTAAGTTATCTCCTTCATTCCCTTCTAGCCTTCTTCCATTTGATTCTCTTGTAGAACAAGATGCTCACTAGCTGATCTCACAGGGAAAGTTACATCACCTTTGTTTGCCTCTGTTTCCTTAAGTATAAAATAGGGATAATAATAGCCCCTATTTCCCAGGGCTGCAGGAAGGATCAAATGAGATAACATTTATAAAGCATTTAGCTCAGTGTCCGGCACATACTAAGGACCATATAAATGTTAGCCATTGTTATAAATACACTCTATTCTTCAGCAGCATTGACCCACTTTCATTATCTCAAACACAAAACTCCAGTTCTCATCTCCATACCTTTGTTCTTATGGTCCCCAGCAGCTAGAACAATCTACCCCTTTTGCATCTTTTTCTATCTTTATTCATGACTCAGCATGAATCTTTTTCCACTGGAGGAATTTCCTGGTCCCCCAACTTGCTAATGCCTGTCTCTCTCAGAGGGTCTTCCTTCTGTCCTGAATATATCTTAAATGCACCTAACTGTATATATATAATATTTTCCCCATTAGAACATTTTATCTGTTGGTTTGCTTTTTGAACCCCCAGCACTTAGCAGAGTGCCTGGGACATCGTATGTCCTTAATAAATGCTTATTTATATCATTTAGTAGGACTGACTGTCTGACTACATACAAGTTGCCAAATACTTTCTCCTCTGCATCAATAGAGAGAATTTCTACTGGAATTCACTGGTGGGAAACTTCTTCCCCACCCCGCCCTCCAAAAAGTTTATATTTCTACATTTATTTACAGTTTACAGTGCACTTTATATTTTTCATCTTATTTGGTCCTTACCACCCATCAAATAGGAAATACAAGTATTATCCCCATTTTATAGAGGAAGAAATTGGTCTGCCCAAGATCCTACTATGAGTCAGTGGCAGAGCTGAGTCTCAAACATAGGTCTCAACTGAAAATCTGATATTCTTTCCTCTGTGGTTTAGGTCTTAGAGTACATGATATTTTAAATAGTGATTCTGTAATCGAAAATTCTCACCAAAATGAGAGCAGGTTCATTTCTCTCTAGATCTATTATATGGGTATACATGAATTTATAATATGCACACATTATCTGACCAGTAGGTTATTTTGTTCATGAACTACATCCATGTTTCTATATAATCAATATCTATCATTTAAGATAGACTGATCACATTAATTCTGTGATTTGGGGAGTTTTAAAAACTAGATCTGCCTAAATCAGTCCCATTCACTCCCAATAAGCGAGGATAAAGTTGACTTCAAGCAATAAAGTCTCATTAACTAAGTTTTCATGACTGGAAATCCAGTCCAACTCAGTTTTGAACTTCATAACTTGTTTGGAAGGCTGCACTGTGTTTGACCCACAGCCTCTGCCAGCTGGGAGGGTGAGAAAATCAACATTCAAGCCAGGGCCTGGGACTGAGCTGCTGTTGCTTACGAGGAAGGCTAAAATAATCAACCCATCATCCTGTAACTAGCCAAATAACTCCTCCTCCACCACCTCTTTTTCTTCCTTCTCTTCTTTTGTGATTTGAAATCAATCTATCTAGATGAAAATTCCCTATTCCAAATACTACTCACTGTCCCCTAATACTCATCCAGCTTAGCCTTACCCCACCCAATTCCTATCCCACACCTCCCTCCAATTCCATTGTGCTCTCTTGAACCCTTGACCTATTGTTAACAATTTGCCTTTGTATTAAACCTCTTCTCCTACCTTCCTTCCATCTTTTACTCTGAGAAAAAACTGATTTCTCCCAGTAAACACTGAATCCCTGGCCATCCTCAATAGTACTGGATGTGCACATGTCCGCAGATACACTGGGTCAAGAAGGGTGAGAAATGTCTCTTCACTGAAAATTCCAGACCCATCCCTTTGCCCCCATCACTCAGCAACCCCTCTTCTTTTGAAGTTCATGCCCTCTGTCTCATTTTCCCATCCAGATCTTGATTTCCATTATTTTACCTCACCAGTTCCCATATCATTTTTGCCCCTTCCTTAAGAAGTTCAGCACCTGACTCATAGTCTTTGTCTCCATCACAATCCCTGTTTTTCAGATTTGGGGGATCCAATATACATTTTATGTCCCCTCAAAAACCCTAGGCTCCCAATATATGAACCTTTTCAACTCAAGTGATCAATACTCTTTCCTCACCTCTACAGAAAGGATAATATCCTTTAACTCCTATCGCCCATGATGGTTTTACCACAGGACTCTCACTTTTTGTACTTCCATCTTTCCCTCTGACTTTTGCATAACTAGTTCAAATTTATTATTCTCTAACCTCAAATACACCCACAACCTCCTATCACTTCTCATACCTTGCCAGACCCCTACCCTGGCTTACTCTCCACTTTCCAAAGGCTTTTACACTCTACTCAGGGCTGCTGAAAAACTGAAGGAAATCACATAACAGCTGACTGAGTCTACTCCTAATTTTGATTTAATCTCTTCCCTATCAATTTCCCTTTCTCTTATTTCATATCTCCTTTCCCTCTGCATGCTTAGATTTTACTCATCCTTAAGAAGCCTTCAGTCCGGCTTGCTCTCTCCTTAAGTTATCATCCTATATTTCTTCTGCCTCTGATTATAGCTCACATTTATATATTAAATCTTGAAAAAATGCTTTATATACATTATTTCATGTGATCTTCACAACAATCCTATAGGTACTATATAATGTGATTATGATTATGATTATTATTCCCATTTTATATGTGAAGAACCTAGACTTATAGGGGCTAAGTGACTTACCCAAAGTCATATATATGGTAAGAGTCAGAGACAAGATTTGACCCCAGGTCTATCCACTATGCTCTGTTATCTCTATATCATAGTAAAAATGCTTTTAAAAACTGTGTATTGGCTCCAAGGTAGAAGAGTGGTAAGGACTAGGCAATGGGGGTAGTAAGTGACTTGCCCAGGGTCACACAGCTGGGAAGTATCTGAGGCCAGATTTGAACCTAGGACCTCCCATCTCTAGACCTGACTCTCAATCCACTGAGCCACCCAGCTTCCAAACTGTGTGACCCTGGGCAAGTCACTTGACCCCCATTACCTAGCCCTTACCACTCCTGCCTTGGAAACAATACACAGCATTGATTCTAAGAGAAAATAAGGATTTGTTTGTTTTTTTTAATGCTAGGGGGAAAAAGAGATCTATATTCATTTCCTTCATTTCCTCACCTTCTACATACTTCCCAATCCTTTGTAATCTGACTTCTAGCTCCACTACTTGACTAAAACAACTTTCTCAGGAGTTATCACACCCTCCCTTAAGGAGGATGTAAATTAGGTCAGAGACTGCTTCATTTTATTAAGTGTCAGCTAACAGAGTACCTGCTACATAACAGACACTTAGTAAATGCTTATTAATTAAATTGAAGTTATGCTGGGAGTTCTCTAGTATCTTTTTGCTAAAAGCATTAAAGTTCCAGATTTACTGTGCATACGATGTGTCACAGTGGAATATTTGAATCAACCAATGCCCCAATCTTCTCTCTTTTTTGAAATCCATATAATACTCTAGGTTCATATTAAGCTTCCAAACTACCAAGGACCCCAGATTTATTTCATACACTATTATTACATGACTCACCTACCCTATTCTTTTACTCAGTCATTTTTTTAACCAAGTCCATCTTACTTCTATCCCTTTTGTATTTTATTTTGTTCTAAATATTTGATCCACTGTTCTAGTCAATCTTCTCTCTTTCATCTTCTTTTGACTTCTTTATAAAATGTAAGTTGATAATTTCAGTATAGTTGCCTAAGAATCTATGTTAGTCTCTTTATAGACAGCTCTCTCCTTTCTACCTCATCAAAATCAATTGTGTTTACATCTTCTGAATTGCACTCTTGAGAGCTTCCCATCCCTTTTAAGCCAATTTCTCCTATGGAATTTCATCCTGATCTTGTCTCTGAGCCCTTGGAATTATGTTCTCTCAAAATCTACTAAGTGTATCCAATCATGCTTTTCTCTCTTCTCTCATACTCTAAGATGTAATAGTCATTCCCCCCCAAGATTAATTTCTGTTTACCAATTAATCCCTCCTTGTTGACCAGTATCAGATCAATATCTGTAGCAATATCTCTCATTGGTTTCTCCAATTTTTGAGGAATTAAATCATCATTAAAACATATCAAGCAATGATCAGGTGCTAAACATTTGGCAGTAAAAGAGCTATAGGTTACACTAGAATCATTTCCATATTATATCTCCATGACAAGTTGGTAACGTTTCTAATTTAGCATCCTCTGTGGGACTACTCCCCCAAACAGTTACACTCAAAAGTTAGGGTCCCTAAAGAAAAACTAACTATTCTGCCCCTTAGAGTTCTAGCCCCTACCAGTGTGTGTCTTAAATAAAAATTACTCAGACAAACATAATTGTCTTTTTTTTAAGTAATTTGCTGAGAAAGTAGAGAAAGAATACTTGATATAAAACATTCTTCCCAATGTTTGGGTCTCTTCTCAAGCTATTACTGGTGCTCTCTACTAATATTCTTCTTCCTCTGTTATACCCCCTACTCTCTATAGTATCTGATTTTTAGCTCTATATATCAACATAATTTTCCATTTAAAACTATTGAAAGAGTTTTAAAGTACTTTGGCAAGGTTAGAGGGGTTTTGTGAGGACTTATAAGCCTGGAATAGTTAGTTGGGGTCAAATAGAAGTTAGGGATGGAACAAAATGAAAAGGCCCAAATTGAGATACTACTTTCTATGGGCCAGCTTCAGAACCTAGCCTTTGACGGTCTACCCATATTATCTGATGAGGTCACTGGTTTATGGAGTTAATTCCTTGCTGAGTGAATTTACAGAAGCAAATTTAGCATCCCTACTAATAACAGAAAAAATAGTCTGTGAATAAGAAAGTTACCTGGCAAGAAGAAAAGGAGCCAGAAGAAAAAGGCAAAATAAACCAGTTGTCCTTCCCCATGGCAAGAGATTATCACCTTGTGAGTCCTGACCTCTAAATCACCTGGGTACAAAAGAACTCTTTAGGAAACTGAGAATCGGGATAAAATTCAAAGAGAATAGAAACAGACTGGCCAAGATCTTCGGTCTAAAAAAAGACTGATTTATTAAACCTGACATTCACTAGCCTACTCATACCAACCTCATAGACAATTTACATAACTGCATTTCACTGCAATGTGTTCATCTCTGAAAATAAATGAGTGGCTCCCGTGTGTGGCTCATGGAACATGCTTCCCTCACTCTGTTTGCTTCAGGGATAAGATCAAAGGAATCTGCTTACTCCATAGAAGGGCAGAAAGCTATGCGAGTTCTTCATCTCTCTCATATATGTTTATCTAATAGCAACAGTCTATAATGAAGGACCAACATTGTCCCATCTAACAGCTCTTACCACAGTCACCATCTCCTCCCTCTAAACTGTGCAGTTAATTGTGAGTACCTTTGACCCAGTGATACAATCACTGGCATAAATCCCAAAAAGATCAAAGAATTAGGGAAAAGACTTATGTGTATAAAAATATTTATAGCAGTATTTTTAATAGCCAAGGAGGAAGAACTTTGGGAAAAAGCATTTATAAAGAAATTACTATGTGCCAGGCACTATCCTAATGTTTTACAAATATTATTCTATTTGATTCTCAGAACAACCCTAGGAGATGGATGCTATTATAAGCTCCTTTTTTACAATTTGAAGATACTGAGGCAGATGGTTTAAGTGAGTAGTAAGTGTTTGAGGTCAAATTTGAACTGATTTTCTTGACTCCAAGCCTAGTGTTCTATCCACTGCACCATCTAGCTTCCAATACTTTGGAAACAAAAGGAAAGCCCATCAATTTTGAAATTGCTAATTACAGTATGTTATATGAATGAAATCATGTACTGTTGTACTGTATGAAATAAAGAAAGGCACAATCTCAGAGTATATATATGAACTGCTACCAAATGAAATAAGAACCAAGAAAACAATTGATATAGGATAAATAGTACTATAAAGGGGAAAAAAAACTTTAAGTATTGTGAAATCTGCTCTATGCAGTGGCAAAACATGGCTCCAGAGAACTGATGATAAAACATATTTACCTACCTCCTGACAGAGGAGTGAAGGAATGAGACATACATTTTGGAACATGGGAAATCCATGGGTCTGGGGAAACAGATTGCCAAGACTTGGTGTAAGGATAATTTTAGGGTTGTGACCTAATCTAAATTAATTTGGTTGCCAGAGAAAATCCCAAATAAAATACCCAAGTCAGTTTGGAAATTTATGGTGATTTTAATTAATATAGAGGGGAGGAATTAAGGAGAAGAGAGAGAAGAGGGGATAGGATTTCTCCCACCTGGCCTGGAATTCAAAGACCTCCACCACGAGGTCTTTGAAGAAGATTAGAAACTTTTCTAAGAGGATAGTGTTTGGAAGGTAAAGGAGAAAAGAATCAGTCTAAACTTCGAGAGAGCTCAGTGAAGATGCCTCACCTGAACTAGGTTATTCTCCCAGTATAGTATCAAGGAAAACTCATCGCCAAAACCAGACAATAGCTGCCACCACGCCAAGATGCTGAAATGCTCAGCAAGCTGCCGCCAGAGCCACCTTTCCGCCTAAAGAGCCAAAGAGAGGAAGTGACACGAAATATATGTACAGTTTTTACATCACTTTCCTGTGTCTCACATGTACCAATGGTAGTTTAAGCTTGACTTAGGACAGCCCAGGGGTCTGTCAGTTGTTTCTGATTTGTCATTTGCTAGCACATGACTATCATAGTCCATCCTCCAAAATACTTAATCCTTAAGTATGGGTGTAGACACTCCTGTTTTTATTAGACTAAGTAGGGTGGAGTAATCTAAAGTGCACATTGGCTTCTTTGTTAAAATAATCGAGTTGGTTTTTTTTTTAATTGGGGGAAGAGAAAAGATCTAGAGATAATACTGTGTGCCCTGTTAAAAACAAAATAAAAAATGGAAGAAATACAAAAGAGGATCATTGAAGAATTTTTCAAACTACAAAGAGGAAAACATGAAGAAGTTCTGAGAGAAATAAAGAAAAGCAAAACAGCTTTGAAAGTAATGTATTGATTTCATATGTAAAATCTATATCTGATGTTTACTTTCTCCAGAAGGAGGACAGGGAAGGAAGAAGGGAGAAAAAGAATTTGAAACTCAAATTTTTAATGATGTTTTAAAATTTGTTTTTATGTGTGATTGGGAGAAGATAAAAATAGTTTTTAAAATCACAAACTAAAAAAAACAATAAAGTAATATGTTGAAATTATATATTTTTTACAAGCAAACAATATATAACCAAAATTTAAAGTTTTACATATAATTTTTTCTGTTCTACTTGTTATGTGAAAATGTTCTTTCTCTCTCTCTTTCTCTCTCTCTCTCTCTCTCTCTCTCTCTCTCACACACACACACACACACACATACACACACATACACATACACTTTGGTGTTCACTAAAATCAGAATTTTAAGAAAAGAAGAAAAGTGCCAGTTTTGATTGGCCTTTGTGGCAAGTGAAATACATATTTAATAACATACAATTAAAATGCATCCTTGAGCATAGCTTTGGAGTTGGACTGTTTAGCAATAGAATGTTAGAACTTTAAAGAACTTGAGAAAACATCTGGACCACTTCTTTTACAGATAAAGAAATTGAGGCCCAAATAGGTTGAAGGAATTATCCAAAGTCAAAAGGCCACATAAGTGGCAGAACTAGAATCCAGATTTCCCAATTCTACTAAGTCATGCTAAAATGGACACATATCCTTTCACACACTACACACTGACACTTACTTTAACATCCATATTTGTTACCATTGAGGTCCCTTTAGGTTTAAATTTACATTAGAAAAAAAAATAAGACGATGACAGCATTGTTTGTTCATTTCTTCTTCCATTGACTTTTCTTTCCTGTTTCTGGCCAAAAAGTCTAGTAGACTGTGAAGACTGGATTTACCTATCTCCTGATTGTAATAATGAAGGTACTTAGCTCTTCCTTTATTGTGAATATTAAATTGTAATCCCCTGATTGTAACAATGAAGGTTCTTAGCTCTTCCTTTATTGTGAAGATTGAATTATAATCCACAATATATTTTTAGATTTTAATCTACAAAAAGGTGATAACTCAGTATTTGAAGTATATCTACCCATTTTAACTACAAAAAGTTGTTAACTAATTATACAAAAGGTGAACTAACCAAAAAATGTGTTAAGTAACCAGAAAAGGTATAATCTAACCAAAGAGAAGGTGTGAACTAAAGAGTGGGCAGTCCTGGAGTCGAGCGTCTGCTGTGATTGGTAGATGTGAAATTTAAGGGAGGTGACACAAGAGAACAATATCTTTAAAAAGAGGACTAGAGGCCATAAGAAGATATATTCCATTTGAGATTCGAATTGGATAGAGGATCTCTGACTTGGAGTGGGACTGGAGGATGAGCCTCTTGAGCTTGGATTCAATGGAAGATCTCTGACTCAGAGTTGGCCTGGAGGAACTGGACCCCTGGAGGAACTCATACAGGAGACCTCAGACTGCTTTTCCCTTTAGGCAATCACCATTGGTGAGTGAAAGGATGACTTAGTGACCCTGCCTTTCTCAAAGGTCTAAACCTCCAAGAAAGACCCATTGTCTTGAGATTTTTTTCCCTTAGCTGGGGCTTAGAAATTCTAAGTGGTATCTAACTGGAAGCCAGAGCTTGCTCACTCTCCACCCCCCTCCTCTCTCTCTCTCTCTCTCTCTCTCTCTCTCTCTCTCTCTCTCTCTCTCTCTCTCTCTCTCTCTCTCTCTCTCTGCCTCTCGCTCTCTCTCTCTCTCTCTCTCTCTCTCTCTCTCTCTCTGCCTCTCTCTCTCTCTCTCCTTTTCTCTCTTCCTTAATATCTTCCCTCTATTGCAAATAAACTACCATAAATTACATTTACTTTAGTAATTCATTTTGGGATTTAGAAATTAAATCCCTGGTGACCACCTATATAAATATTCAGAGTCCAACCACAATTAAATTTAACAAGACAAAATGCATTGGACTCAAAGTGAGAAAACCAAGGTTCACAACACATCTCTTGCCACTTAATTAGGATATGATCTTGGGCAATGTACTTTATTTTTGTAAACATCAATTTCTTCATTTGAATAGTACTGTCTGTAGTATTTACCTAAAAGGGTTGTTATAAGGCTTAGTTGTGATAATGAAGGTAGAATGTTTTATAAACCTAACAATGCTGTATTTGTTATTCAACTATCATTATTATCATACAAGGTTGTTATCAAAATCAAATGATTTCATCAAATATAATCTCCAGCAAGCTTCTTTGATTCTCAGAAGCTGGGGCTAAAAAAAGGGAAGGAATAACATCCCCAGAACTCCTTCATGGCTCACTCTTCTCCTGTATCTCCAATATGACAACACTAAGCCATTACATGAAGGGCTCTGGCCCTTATCCTGACTCCTTTTTCTCTCTTAATATCTGTGTACCCATCCTAAGTTCTGATTAAGCAGATTCCTGTCTACATCACTTCCTGTTCAAATCCTTGCTTTCCTTCTAAGTCCAAATTGGGTGCTTTTTCCAAGAACTCCTGAATTGGTGGCATATAGAATAGTGTGCTACACTTCAATTCAGGAAGCCCTGAGTTCAAATCTGGATCTGGGCACTCACTAGCTGGGTGATCCTGGGCAAATGACTTAACTTCTGTTAAAATGGAGATAATAATAGCGTCTACTTCCCAGGACTGTTGTGAAGACAAAGTGAGTAAAGTGTTTTGCCAAACTTAAAGAACATAAAAGTGAGATTATTGCTAAAATTATTATGGGGCAGCTAGGTGACACAGTTAGAGCACCAAGAATGAAGACAGAGAGATGAATTCAAATCTAGCCTTAGGCATTTATTTAATAGCTATGTGACCCCAAGGCAAATCACTTAACCTTGTTTGCCTCAATTTCATCATCTAAAAAATGAATTGGAAAGGAAATGTCAAACCATACTAGTCTCTTTGCCAAGAAAAACCCAAATGAAGTCATAGTCGGACAAGACTTAAAACAACTAAACAACAATTATTATTATAACTAGAGTGATTTTCTCCTTTAACCTTTCTATTTAACCTTCCTATAAATTCATCTCACTCTGATTTGTGATATAATTATTTGTATACATTTTTCAAACACATCCCTTTATACATTAAAGGAGAAAGAAATATGCATTTAATAACTTCTACTATGTGCCAGACACTATGCTATTTACTAATATTTTATCTCATTTGATCCTCAAAAGAAAAGGCAAGTGCCATTATTATCCTCACTTACAGCTGAAGAAACAGAAGCTCCTTGAGGTCAGGGATTACATTATTTTTCTCCTTTGTAGCATAGCTCCTAGACATTGTGAAAAAGAGATTACTAAACCAGAGAATAATAATAATAATAAAGGGTTGAAGAATTGGACTGAGCAAAGAAGCCCATAAAGTATGAAAAGGGTTTCTCATTTCTGTATCTTTGTACTGTCTGTCTCCCATGTCCAGAATATAGTTCTTTAACCTCTCTCTTCCTGGAAGATGCAGCTGAAGTACTGTTTTCTGCATGAAGAACTCCCTTTTCCCCCTACTTCCAATGGCTAGCAACCCCTCTCAAAAACTTACTTGTATTTAGCTACTATGTACTTGCCTCCTCCATTAGATCTAAACTTATTACCAGTAAAGATTGTTTCATTCTTTGTGCTTATATCCCCAGTACAATGCATAGTGCCTGACACATTGTAGCTACTTCATTAACACTTGATTGGTTGATAGGGGCAAAGAAGACCTGCATCCTGTATCTTTCCAACAGTTAGATCCCCCAGTTAAAATTAAAACTGTTTGGACTGAGAAGCAAACTTTACATGGAAAACTGCTTTGGAAATTACATCTTTGTGTGACTCCTGACTTCTTTTAGTAAGAGGATGCCAAGAGAAACATATGCAACCCTTCTAATTTTTCTATTATCTAACTAAATTCTGTGCAGATACCTGGTTTGGGACATTCCAATAAGCTGAATAAAATCCCATTAAATAATGGGAGTTCACTTGAAACTAAGGATAAATATTAAGTGTGGAATGTTACCATTGCCCTAGTTTGTTCTCCTAAAAGGGAAAATGACCCTTATGACTGGGAAGTATTCTGATTATTAGTTCTCTGAGGGAAAACGCCTTCTTCAGCAGAAAACACTCCACCAATGACAGCCAGATGGAAACAGTAAAATAATGATCATGCCCAGAGTTTTCCCAAATAGGTACTGAAGTCCTCAAATGAGGCATTTTCAGATGCTTTACTGTCTCCTTGATGCAACACTTCAGCTATGTGTCCACAGTAGAGCCCAACCATGACCCAGATCCTGGAAAAGTTGTCCCTCAAGCCACCTAATTTCCAGCCTATTCATGCAGACTATAAATCTTGTACTGTGCTTTGGTGAGTTTCCAGCTGTTTTCAAGTGTTAACTAAACATAACTTTAATTACACTGCTGGGCTATATAAATATTATGCTCCACAAAATGGTACAAAGCAGATATTTTTAGGAGTTAACAGATGTTCGAAGTGATTACCAAGTCACAGGTCTGGAGAAGAAAAGAAGAGAAAAGAGGTTGTCTTCAGCAGCCATTTGTATGGAGGGCTCTTCTCTTCACATCTGAAGTGCAGGTGTTCAAAGGGGGTACATGAATATTCACAAAAGGCTTAGCAGCCTCCTGGTTTCATGCCTTGTCCTCATCATTCCAAACCTGAGAGATATCACTAGGATCACTTAGATTGAGCTGATGCAAAAAATAGGTTAAGTGAGTTACCTAGAAGATCAACAATAGGGTTCAAATTCAATCCCCCCAACTTGGATTTTGTTGCTATCAGTCTTGGGCTGTCTTATAGCTTCACTGAAATAATAATAGGCAGGCAGAGCATCCTGTCCATTGAGAGTGAGCTCTCTCTCTCTCCAACTAGTTGAGCCCTGGGTTTGCAGAAATCTAATATGACTTTTTTTTTGGTAATAATTAAGAAAAGAGGTCATGTAAGTTGGCGGGCAAGGACATTGGATCTAGAGTCTAGATGGCTTCAGCTTGAATCCTGAGTCTGCTACTTTGGATCTACACCTTTCCTTACCTGTCTTTAACCCCCAATCAACAAGATGGCTGATGGGAAGTTGTAGTTTCCCAAACCTAGGAGAAAGGACTGAAAGTGCATGGGAGTTTGGAACCTCAATGGACAGGGGAAATCAAGGAACTTCTGATCTCTGAGGAGAAGGGAAGCAAGGTATATACTTACTCTAGTGGCAAGTACATGACAGAGGCTTTCCCTTTCCTCAAATTGAATAGAATCATAATAATAAGGGGAAAGACTTGTACAAGAATATTATAGCCATGCTCTTTGTGGTGGCAAAAAAAAAATTAGAAAATATGAGGAATTGGGGAATGACTAAAGAAATTGTGCTATATGTTGGTGATGAAATACTATTGTGCCCAAAGGAACTGGAGGAATTCCATGTGAACTGGAACGACCTTCAGAGGAAGTGATGCAGAGTGAAAGGAGCAGAATCAGAACATTGTATACAGAGACTGATACACTGTGGCACAATCAAATGTAATGGGCTTCTCTACTAGCAGCAATGCAATGTTCCAGAACAATTCAGAGGGACTTATGAGAAAGAACACTATCCACATTCAGAGGAAGAATGGTGGGAATAGAAACACAGAGAAAAACAACTGCTTGATCACATGGGTTGATGGGGATATGATTGGGAATGTAGACTAAATGATCACCTTAGCGCAAATATTAATAATATGGAAATAAGTCTTGATCAATGACACATGTAAAACCCAGTGGAATTTCACCTCAGCTATGGGAGGGGGTTGGGAGAAGGGGAGAGACAACATGAATCTTGTAACCATGGGAAAATATTCTAAATTAACAATTAAATTTAAAAATTTTAAATTAATAGAATCATGAACAATTGGAATCTTTTCTGGCTCCCTGACCCCCTTAGTGAATCATCTGACTGCACAGAATTTGATGTTTTTCCAGATGCTCCATATGCTATGCTGTGGGACACAGTAAAGTCAGCCACTCTCTATTCTCTCATGGTACCTTGCTATCTGATCAACTGGCACCACTCCACTCAGGAATTTCCTGCTCTATTTAAATCTGTTATTTTAAAAAGGGGTTTATCTCCAGATAAAGGTTAGATGATTTTTATCACATTCTGACCAAATGCCTTAAACTTAACTGAGATTGTATCAAGGTCCCTCCAATAACTGCACAAAATGGGGCTTTATATAAAAAAGAAGGGTTTATATTAAATGATCTCTAAGGTCCTTCTAGCTCTAAATCTGAGATACCATGACCAATTAATCTCTCAAGCTAAATTCAATTACAATAGGACTTTGTTTTATGTGACCAATGCATTTCAAGACCCATTGTGTACACTGAAAATCACGTATACCCCTTTATTAAAGAAATATTTCCTATACAAACATACCCATACCTAGGCACTTTATGACTTTTCTTAGGCTTATCAAAGCAACCAGCATCACTACTCTTATACTTTTATGCCATTATTAATAACTCAACAGCATCAATGAAACAAAGAGAAGCACTGATCAGCAACAGATGTGGTAACACGTGAGAACTTTGGACAAAGACTGACGTGAGAGCTAATGTAATGATTTGCACTAATGCTTCTCAAAGCAAGAATGAACATGGTTGGTCACACTGCTGGAAGACTTTACACGTCTCTGGAAAATCATGGAGATAATTAGTTTTTTATTTATGTGTTTTTCTGACTTAATTTTTTTGATTACCAGTTTTGTATACCTGAATTCATGTGTGTTGAGTGCGTATAAAACGAGGTCCTACTTTTTTCGTTGTTAAGTTGTTTCAGTTGTGTTTCATTTTCGTGACTCCATTTGGGTTTTCTTGGCAAAAATATTGGAGTAGTTGGCCACTTCCCTCTCCATTTTATTTTTAAAGATGAAGAAATGAGGCAAACAGCATTAAGTGGACAACTAGTGTCTGAGGCTGGGTTTGAATTCAGGAAGATGAATCTTTCTGACTCCAGGCCTGATGATATATCCATGGTGCCAACTAACTTCCATGAAACTCAATTATACCATATAGAAGAAGGAAATATTGATTGTCAAAAATCTTTGAAGCTCAGTGGCAAGCACCAAACATCTAGAAATGTACACAGGTAATTAAATTTAGTACCAGAAGAAGACGTAGAAGACATTTAGCTGAATTTCCTTATTTTGAAAAGAAAGTAAGATTCAAAGAGTCTTGAGGACTTGCTCAAAGTCACATAAGTAGGGGCCTCTGACTCCAAATCCAGTTTTCTTTCCATTATACTAGACACACATGATATAAATTAAGTCTCCATAGAAGAGGAGACTTCCATTCACAGAGAAATCATTTAAGAATCTTCAATACCAATGGCAGTATAGGACTGAAAGATAGTTATCAGAATTTGGGGGCTTAGGCAACCTCTGAGAAGCTAAACAGAACCAAAAAGTAAAAATCCCACTAAAAATATGCTTCTGAAACATTCAGATCTAAGAACATGAATAACTTTGAAAGCAAAGCAGATCAGAAAGTCCTAGATTTTTTTTTAAATCCTTACCTTTCATTTTTAGAATCAAATCTGTATATTGGTTCTAAGGCAGAAGAGTGGTAAGGGCTAGGCAATGGGGGTCAAGTGACTTCCCAGGGTCACACAGCTAGGGCCACTCAGACCCTTAACCATATGTGTGACCCTGACCAAGTCATTTAATCTTGTTAATCCTCAGTTTCCTTACTTGTAAAATGTAGAGAGAATAACCACTTCTATCTCATAGGATTATTGGGAAAATTAAACAACTTAGTACAGTAGAAAAAGTACTAGATTTGAAGTCAGAAGTCTTGGATTCAAACCCTACCTGTTATTGATCTGTGACCTTGAGAAGATCTCATAAGCTCTGAGCCTCAATTTTTCCATCTATAAAATGAGAAGGCTAGAATACTAATGTTCCTTCCAGCTCTGAATCTGTGATCCTACCAAGGCAGAAGAACAACTAGGGCTAGGAACTTTGGAAAACAAGTGTAAGTTTGGTATTGGAATAAAATAAAGTTAAAAAAATAAAAAATACATTTCAATTGATAATATATGTATAATCCAATAGAATTGCTTGTCAACTCCAGGAGGGTGAAGGGAAGAGGGGAAGGAGACAACATGAATCATGTAACTTTAGAAAACGTAAATGTAAATTTGTTATAAAATAAAGATTTAAAAAATTAAAGTAAGGGTTAGGCAATGGGGGTTAAGTAACTTGCCCAGGGTCACACAAGTAGGAAGTATCTGAGGCCATATTTGAATCCAGGACTTCCTGTCTCTGAACCTGGTTCTTTTTCCACTGAGCCACCTAGCTGCCCCCATCCTATAATGTTTACTAAATTATTTTAAAATCTCTTAAGCTTATTTTTCATCTATTCTGTTATCTTGTTTATATGAATTGTAAAAGTAGTCTCCCCTTCTTTAGGGCAAGAGTGTTTTTGTTTTTTTCTTTGAATGCCCAGAATAATGCCTGGCATGTAATAAATATTGGATAAAAATTGATCGACTGATATAAACATCAATTGACAGAGGGAGTGCAAGGGATAGCGGGTCATGCCTAAAGCCAAGAAAACTCCTCTTCATGAATTCAAATCTGGCCTCTGACACTTACTGTGTGTCCATTTGAAAGTCACTTAACTCTGCCTCAGTTTCCTCATCTTTAAAAATTATCTGGAGAAGGAAATGGCAAAGCACTCTGGTATCTTTGCCAAGAAAACCTCAAATGAGGTCATGGAGAATCTGACATGACTGAAAGATAATTGAACAAAAAAAGTATTATTATTATTACTATTGTTGTTGTTGTTGTTGTTGTGACAGCTTGGCATAATCAACAGAGAGCTGGCCTTAAAACCGAGAAGATCTGAATTCAGGTACCATCTCTGGTACACCCTAGGCAAGTCACTGAATTCCTTAATGCTATATAGATAACTATGGCTATAAATTGCAAAGAAGATGCCAATATAAATTTGTGGAAGGAGTTTCCTTATCAGAGAATTCTCCACACCAACGAAATCACAGGTTCAGTTCCTATCAATTATTATTAGCATTAGTATAATTAATTGCTGACAAAGCTTTGTAACTGGCAGACTTCTTTCAAGAGATTCAAAAATTCTCCAGCTTCATATTATCTTTACAAAATCCCTGAGGCACAACTGGGCAGGCAGTTAATTTACCTCTGCATGTTATAAATAGCAAATCAGGATATCCGGAATTTATATGCCCGTCCAGTGCTACCTAAAGGGTTCAAAGGTAAGCTATTTGATGAGGCATGCAGTTAGATAACTACCTGATCCTCTTGGGCTCAACAAGAAAAGAAGTAGAAGGAGGAGGGGGGCTTTTTGCTGAGGCAGCAGGAATAAAGATAAAGGGTCACCAGCTTGCTTCCTCTCCTCAATGTCCTAAGAGTTTCCCTGGGGTTTATTGAAACTTCAAGGCAATTTAGTGGCCCAGTCGCTAGCTGCCACACTCTCCTCTCATGCATTCTTTACCAAGAGAACTATAAATCAAATAGTAATGAATGCAACTGGGGCAGAAGAGCAAAGGAAAATAATGAAGAAAGGCAAGCAATAGAATCATTCTTAGCCTCTATCCCAAAGACAATTGGATGCAGTCTTTCTCCCAAGATACATCAGCCCTAGAATACCTATGGGCTCTGTATATACAGTTCTGTGTCCTGACAATCAATTATGCTTCATTTCTTTCTTAAAATCTTCTTTGCATAATCCTGGGAGTTCTCTTTGCCATTGGTCCATTACAGTTTATTAATGAATTTTTCTTTAAAAAAAAAGGCAATTTCCCTTTATTTCATAGGTGAGATACCAAAGGTCAGAAAAGCAAAAGATTCCTGAGTGTCAGAGCAATATCAATAGTGTCAAGGACTGGAACCTAACTCTCCTCTCTCCTTGTTGACTGATTTTTTGAGCCATATCAACCACTGTTAAAAAAATTAAAGATAAACATGAAGGTGATTATAAGAAAAAAAAGTATTTTTTTTTACTTTACAAAAGAAGTGACTGAAGGGTCCTTTAAAGAGCAGCTGCCCTACTGAATAGGGGTGTTAGTTTGCATAGCATTAAACTACTTGAAGGAAAAGGCTTGGGGGAAAAGGCTTTAAACTTAAGTATTCAGAGAAGATTAAAGACCAATGTGAAATACAGATGAAGAATATATTCTGAAGCTCTACCCCCAAACCGAACTCACATTGGCAGGTTGGGTGACCAGAGTGAAGCTCTGGGGTTCATTTGAAGAGTTGTAAGAGGTGAACTCTGTTTCTAGGTTCCTCCAAGATTCATCTCAAATGCAACTCATACAAGAGATTTTTCTTGGCTGTCCCAGTCATTTATCTGCCCTATGTATCACTGTATGTTTATTTTGTATTTATCTTATACATGATTACTTATCTGAAAGTATATTATAACCACCCAGAAAAATGTAAGCTCCATGAGGATAAGGACTACCTCTTTTTATATGTTCTGTATATCCCTAGCACCTACATATGCCTGACATAGTTATTTGTCCTTGGTTTTCCAACAGGACCAGTGGCATCACTGGTAAAGGCTTGACTTGTATTAGAATTGGATTTAAGTGAGGCAGAGTTGCACAAAGTTCTCAGCCACATTCTCTCTTTTAAAGTCATTAAAATCCACTGACAAGACAAAAATAGAGATGACTGGGATGCGGTGGATGACCTTGGTTTCTTTGATGTCTAACCTAGCCCTAAACACTCCATCTCATCTGCTATAGCCACCTTTATGCCCACTGAACAAATTGTTCTCATCTACCCATTCTGCTGGAGCAAGTCTTCACATTCTTGGGGTAAACACCACCCCCAACTCACCAATAGGTTTCTGGTCCAATGGTTACCCTCAACCTGGTTTACCCATATGCTGAGACAGTTTTCTCTGGGTGTGGCCACTGCACATGCTACAGCTTCCTGAGCCATAGGTCAGAATTGGGTGAAAGAGTTGAGTGAACATCAAAGGGGGATGAACAACTCTGTAAAGGACTCAGCAAGTCCTCACACCAAAGGTGCTATTCCTCTCTGCATATCCCATACATCCCATGATGCATAGTAACCATTTAGCAAACATTTGCTAATTGACTGATCAGTTTTGAATTCTAAAGAGAAGCTACCTGGGCCCTGTATGACCCAAGTTGTGAATGAATGAATAAAAAAGCTTGCTATGAACAAAGCATTGTGGTAAGTACCATTTTTTTAAAAGCAAGGATATTCCAAATCTTAAGTCACTGCATTCAAATGAGGGAGACAATACACATAGAAGGAGGTTTCAGTTGCAAATCAAATGGAAAGACCTTCTAATTCTTAGAGTGCTGAAAAGCAGATAGCTATGTCCTCTTTAATGGTATTACCTTTAATAAAATATTATTTTCTGATTTTTGAATGACTTGTCAATACCAAGACAAAGACTTTGGTGACATGAATACTATAGTACCCACTTAGAAATTCAATAAAATATTTCTTTTCACTGTCTTCCAAAACATTTTTAAATGGTTATTTATTCATGACTCTACACAGGAGTTAGACTGCACCTAGCCAAAGTGAAATGGGGCAAATCTCTAAGTATGGCTTCTAACCTTCTAAGAGTTAAGAGAAGGAAGAGGTAAGAAGTGACCCAAAGTCTGGATTTCTCCAGGTGACCTTAAAGATAACAGCTGATCATAGCTACTCTTTGTCTTTGAGCAGAAATACTCAAATTGCAGAGTAATTCATTCATCAAAAGATATTTTAAAAAACTAGAACTAAAGAAATAATAGGAAAATCTACCATGAAAAGATTCTCTGGAGCTTCCTCACACTTTCCAAAAGCCCACTAACCACCTCCAAACAGACACAATAAGTAAAGACAGAAACTATTAGCAATGACCAGAGAACTAAAGCTTCCTTTCAACAGCTATGGAAAGCATGAGGAATGCTCTAGAAGTTTGCAAAACTTATGCTATGCTTCCAGTCAACTAATAACTAACTATTCAGCAATAAAATAACTATATTAAGTAGTAATATTGAACAAAATGCAGTTTGATTTCCCTGTTATAAGAATGGATGAAAAAAGGAAAACTACTATATACTCTGGAATAAGTGGGAGCATGGAGTGTTCTTTGAAAGAAACATTTCAAGAAGAAAAGAAAAACTAAAAAAGTCTTAGAAGAGGCAGAAGGCATTTTAAATCATTGTCACAGGGTGAGAAAGTAGAAGAACATGACTGGCAAAAAAAAAGAAAGGAAGAGGAGACTATTAAACTACTAGAGATATATGATAGAATTAAGGGTCTTTCAATGAGAGGATGAGCTAGAATTCCCAGAGAGGGGGACAATAGCTTGCCCTGCTCCACAAAATGATGAGGAGGTTCTATCATAGGAAGAAGACATTCATCCTGATGGCAGGAGTTCCCTGTTGACCTAACAAGAACAGAGAACATAAATCACAGCCTTCCATCCAATCCCAATGGTAAATCAGTGGATTAGATTAGATACACAATATATAGGGGTAAATGACCTTACCAACCCAGTATTTGATAAACCCAAAGATCCCAGGTTTTGGAATAACAATTTTTAAAAAAGCTGGGAAAACTGGAAAACAGTATGGCAGAAGCTAGGTATAGAACAATATCTCATGCCCTATAGCAAGATAAGGTCAAAATGGATATATGATTTAAATATAAAGAGTGATACCATAACTAAATTAGTAAAACACAGAATAGTTTAACTGGCAGATCTTTGGAGAAGGGAAGAATTTATAACCAAACAAGAGAGAGTATTATAAGATGTAAAATGAATCATATTAAATTTTTAAAAAACTTTTATTCAAACAAAACTAATCTAACCAAGATTAAAAGGAAAAAAAGAAAAAAATTATAATAAATGTCTCTGATAAAGGTCTAATTTCTCAAATTTATGGAGTACTACTTCAAATTTATAAGAATATAAGCCATTCCCCAACTGACAAATGGTCAAAGGATATGAACCAGCAATTTTCAGATGAAGAAATTAAAGCCATCAAAAATCATATGAAAAAAATGTTTTAAATCACTCTTGAGTAGACAAATGCAAATTAAAACAGTACTGAGGTACTACCTTACATCTGTCAGATTGGCCAATATGACAGTAAAGAAAAGTGATCAATGTTGGAGGGAATGTGGCAAAATTGGGACACTATTGTATTGCTGATGGAGTTGTAAACTGCTCCAAACAATCTGGGGGGCAATTTGGAATTATATTCAGAGGACTATAAAACTGTGCTTCTCCTTTGATCCAGTAATGCCACTACTGGATCTGTATCTCAAAGAGATAATAAAAATAGGGTAAGGACCTACTTGTACAAAAAATTATTTATAGCAGCTCTTTTTGTGGTGGCAAAGAACTAGAAATTGAGAGGATGTCCATCAACTGGGGAATGACTGAACAAATTGTGGTACATGTTGGTAATGGAATACTATTGTGCTCTAAGAAATGATAAGCAAGATGATTTCAGAAAAGCTAGAAAGATCTGCAGGAACTGATGCAGAGGGAAATCAGCAGAACTAGGAGAACATTTTGCATAATAACAGCAAAACTGAATGATGCTTATCTGTGAAACCTTGGCTACTCTCAGCAATTCAATGAGCTGGGATAATCCTGAAAGATTTATGATGGGGAATGCTATCCACCTGCAGAAAAAGAACTATTGGAGTAGTCTTTCATATCAGCATATCTTTGGTTTTATTTTTGGCAATAACCGATATGGAAAAAAGGAAATATCATTGATTTTTTCATCTTTGGTAATAAATATGTGATGCCTTCTGTTAAGAAAGGTTGGATCAAGCTTGAATCTGAAATGCAGTTAGTAAAATATTATTATTCATTTAAAAAAAAAGATGGCTTACATATCACCATCACCATTAACTGCTGCCTTCATGATATTGAACTCTGAAATCCCCATCTCCAGTCATTATCTCCTATATTTCCATCTCTCCTTATAAATCTATTCAGTTTAATCATGGCCCCCAGTCCTTCCCTATCTGAGAATATATCAAGCCCTCAGTAGAATATAAAATCCATGGAAGGAGAGAAGGTTGGAAAAGATTACCCCTAAGGTGCCCTTATAGCTCTCAAATCTATGATCCAACAATTGTATGATATTTGTTGAGTTCGTACAACTCTACTCATGACTGAGCAGGAGGAAAAGCCCTTTCGGGGAAGAATAGCAGTCAAAATTCAAGAGATGCCTGTGAATTGGTCCAGTGGGAATGAACCATGTCACTGTCTGACAGAATGTGAAACTGGTCAAGCTCCTACATGAAATGCTTACAGTTTTATCTCACTGCCTATTTGCCAGAATCATGGAAAAACTAACACATGTGGGTCCCATTAACACCCCACATAAAATAGCGGTAAAGCAGAAAAGGTCCCTGGGAAAAACTGCCATAGCCTTGTAAACAAGGCAGCAGGGTTTTTTTTTTTTAAGACCATTCATCATTAGAAATAGATTTGACAGATCTTTTTCTCTGCTTCAGTCAGACCAATATAATCCTTTTGCTGCTAAGAAACTTGTGAAGCTTGTGAAGGATGGATAAAAAGGGGTTAAGCTAAGGCATCTTTTAAAGGCAAAGGAAGAAAATTTAAAAGGGCATTTCCTTTCAGATAAGCTATAAAAGCTCTGCTTCCCTCCCTTCTGGCCTCCATAACACCTCCCTGAAGTGCACACTGTATGTGGGAAAATCCAGACTGCTGCCAAGAGCAAGTCAAGATTGTTCATCTTACCAATCATCTTTGCCTTCTCCCCAAACTATTTTTAGCAGCACCTCCAAACTTTCACAGAACCACACACAGGAAACATAGCTGAGCTTCATGCTTTGCTTTGCTTTTTAAAGATTGTGTAATCTTGTACTTTATATTTGAACTCTCTTCTCAATCAATTAACAAGTATTTACTGAGTGACTCCTATGTGCCAGCCACTGTGCTAAACACTAGAGGTACAAGCACAAAGCATAAAATAATCCCAACTCTGAAGGAGTTTACATTTTGATGAGGGATATCAGTGTGCAAGGGTTCTATTAACCGGAGGGAATTAGGAAAGTCGGTGTAGACGATGATGCTTATAGCTGAAAGAAACTCTATTAGGCCAATGTAAGGAGGGAGAGGCTCCAGGGAGTTGTGTAACCATAAATCAATGGTCATCTCCAAGTTCATGGACAGTCAGTTACTGTGACTAGTGCAGTGGTATCAGGGATCCCTCAGGAGGTGTAAACCTCAAAATTTCTTAGACTTATAAATGTTGGAAATTTCACCATTGGGAAATTTCATACTTGAAAAATTTCCTATTGATAGTGGGTCTTGACTATTGGAATGTGAACCCCATTGGCATGGGAGGTTCCTTCTCTTCCCTTCTTAAGATTACTTTAGGACAGAAACCCTTTGCTGAACAATGGAAAGGACTTTGACCTATGCTTAAGCATAGAACAGGAATTTCTTTGAGTCATGATTGATTTTAGAATTGATACAATGGAGATACTTGGAATCAATCTCCACCCTATTCAGTCCTAACAGGATTGAGTAAGGGCTGCAGCCTAGATCAAAATTTAATTATTCCAATCTCTACCCTACTCAGGTTAACAGGATTTAGAAAGGGCTGTAGCAAAGGAGCAAAGATTTAATCATTTGAAAATATGACCTTCAACAGACATGTGCAAAAGCCAGAGACCTCTAGGCGGTCCTGGGTTTAAGCTAGAGCCTCCATTGGCACAGGGAAATTGATGGACAGGTGATTGGTAGATGTGAGGACTGAGGGGAGGCAACTTGGATGGTTTCCTTAAAGATAGGGGAGTCTGAAGACTCGGGGTGGGAGTTGAGAAGTTGGTCGGGGTGGTTGGTGTGTGCTCTGAGAAGCTTGCTCTGAAGGAAGCTGAAGGTGGGGGCCTCTGAGACTGTTTCTCCATTTTGGTCACGTGAGTAATAGGGACTGATCTCTTTTCTTTGCCCCAGCTATCTAAGGGCTTGGGCCTTTTGGCCCAGCCTAAACAGAAGGGGTATTTAAGCCCTATTCCCTTCTCTCCCTTTTCTCTCTCTCTATCTCTAATTCCTTTCTTCCTCCTATTGTAATTAAACTCCATAAAGATTGACTGCTGACTTAAAGTTTCATTTAGGAATTACATAGCTGAATTCCTTGGCGACCTTAAATTAATATATATCAGTCTTTCAAAGTGATTTCCTTGTCACAGAGGTTTGCATTTTGCTTGGTATAAGTCTGACATCCCACAGTTGTCTCCTAGATGGGAATGGAGAGCCAGCAGACAACCACTGAGGGCATTAGGGACCTCAAGGTAAGAGAGAAAAATAGGTAGGTGGTCTGCCTCTACAAGTATGTGAGAGCCTGATCCAACCAGCTCATGGAACCAGTTAAGTTAAAAGTAAACATTTGCACTTCAGAAATTGAACATACTTCAAATCAGGACTTGATTCATTTTTGTGGACCTTCTAGACAAGAAAATGATGAGGAAACTCTGAATAATGTAGATTAAACTCAAAAGTGAGTATCTCTTATAGCTAATCCCTTCATTCTGCTGACACTGACATGGTCACCCCCCTCATAAATGCCCCCCTAATTTTTCAATGAACTACTAAATATAGCCTTTCTGCCCTCAAAAGTCTCTCCTATCCAATCTACACAGCTGCCAAAATGATTCTCCTAAAGCACAAGATCAACTGTGTCATTCCATTCTGTTTGGCAATGAAAGACCTTTAACAGGTGGATCCAACATGCCTTGCCAGCCATATTGCACATTACTCCCTACAAGCATTCTCCTAGGGTACAACGAAAATGGCCTTCTTGCTGTTTCTTACACACAATATTCTATTTGTTTCTGGGTTTGCACTTACTGTTCCCCAGACCTAAAACTTTCTCCCTTCTCACGTGGCTCTCCAAATCTCTTTTTTGACCCAAGAAGATCAAGTACCATATTCTAAATGAAGCCTTTCTTGATTCTCCTGGCTCCTAGTGCCCTCCTTCCCCAAATTTATTGAGGAGTAGAAATAAAAGACTAGATCTATGATTTGCCTAGTAAAGAGAACTCTCTGATGATGAAACTCCCCCATGAATACAGGTGCCAACCTTCTTTGAAACTTATAGTTTTAGGAAGTTGCCTAGAGCAAGAGAAGCTAAGTGACTTTTCTAGAGTCATATGTAGCAAAGGCATGTCTTTCTAAGTCTGAGGTCAGTTCTCCAACCATTATGCAATAATGCCTTTACCTATTTATTTTGTATATTGTAATGGTAGAAATTTTAGGCTTTCTGGGAGAGGTTATAATATTGTAATGGTTAAAGTGTGGCTACAGGATTTATGTAATATTGAACAATGGCCGCCAAGGAATTTACTTGTGAAATTCCTAAAATGAAACACTCAAGTCAGAATGGAGTTTATGGAGGTTTAATCACACTGGGAGTAGGGAAGGAGAGGGAGAGAAGGAGAGAAGAGAAAAGGGAAAGAGCTACTCAACCTCTGACCAAGGCAGAGAGAGTTTTAGGCCCAAAGGGCCCAGGTGGAAAGAATCAGTCCTTAACTCACGTGAGTGATCTGAAGGAAAGCTGTCTGTGGGCGTCCTCTCTGTCCAAGCTCCTAACACCAACTGGCGTCTAGCTCTCTCCACAGGAAGTGAGCGAATTTCAGAGGCTGTTCCCTACCTCACTTCCTGTGTCTCACAAATGCCAATGGTTGGCTCTAGCTTGGCTTAGGACAGCCCAGGTGGGCAGTTAGTTATTTCTGATTTGTCATTGACTAGCACATGCCCGTGTAGTGTGGGTGTGCACAATTTTTTTGGGTGCTAGACCAAGATGGAGACTTTTAAAATTCACAATATATATTTTGATGTAGTTATTTATTTACACATTGTCTCTTGGGAGGTGTGTACTGGGAGCTAAGATGGTAAAGGACACTCTGCTTCCCTGAACCCTACACACACACAAAAGAAAAAAATCACTTTTAAAAAAAGGAAGCAGAGAAAACACATCTCTGGGAAGAAGAGAGAGTTGCCCAGGGAGCACAGCAGCTGTGGGAGCTGGCAGAACTCAGACCAGCCCAACATGCTTCTACTCCACCAGAGACAACAAAACTGCAGAATGGGAACAAGCCCAGCCCAAGTCACTTCACATAGGCAAAGAAAGCAGAGAGGTCTGGATGCTGGGGGCTGATCCAGCCTAAGCCACTCAGCATGGGTATCAAAAGCAAAAAGAGAAGGAAACCTAAGTTCTCTCACATGGCAGTAGAGTCCCAGAGGCAGCAAAGCAGCAGAGTGGGAAACCAGCTCTAAGCCCCTCTTCACAGATATTAAAAGCAAAACAGAGGAGAGGTGAAGGTACTTCACCTGAGGCAATGATGCTGCAGAGTGCCTAAGTCAACAGAGCTCAGAGCAAGGCACCTGCCCAGGCCAAGTCACTTCATTGGGTCAAGGAAGTAGCAGAGCAGAGACCAGCCCAATCCATGAAACAACAGAAGAAATGGTATCCTGGGGAGCAGATTTTAACTAAACAAAACAGCTATAAACCTTCCCAGAGCAAACCAACAGGGCCATCCCCTCAACAGACACACTTTGGGAAGGAAAGGCAGTCAGTCCTACCCCAAGTACCAGAGAAGAGTACTCTATAAACTTGGAACAGTGCTCACTGGACCCAAGAACCAGATAATAATCTGAATGGATAGATAAGGTAAATTATAGACCAATATTTGTAGTGAACATATTAATAACATGTGGTCTCTTGTCTGACTGTAAACTCCATGAGGGGAAATACTGTCTCCTTTTATCCAATAATACCACTACTAGGTCTGTATACAAAAAAGATTTTTAAAATGGGAAAGGACCTGCTGGTACAAAAATATTTATAGCTGCTGTTTTGTGGTGGCAAAGAATTAGAAACTAAAGGGATGTCCCTCAACTGGGGCATGGCTGAACAAGTTGTGGTATATGATGATGATGTATTGTGCTGTAAGGAATGATGAACAAGAAGATTTCAGAAAGGGCTGGAAAGACCTACATGAACTGATGCAGAGTGAAATAAGCAGAACCAGGAGAACATTATACCCAATAATTGCAATATTGTGGAATGACCAATATGATAGACTTTGCTACTAACATAAATACAATGATCCAAGACAATTCTGAGGGAGTTGTGAAAAAGAATGCTATCCACCTCCAGAGAAAGAACTGTTGGAGTAGAAATGCATATGAAAACATATAACTTATCACTTATTTATTTGGGTACATGTCTTGGGGTTTTGATTTTATAAAATTATTCACTTGTAAAAATGAATAATATTCATGATAATGCATATATAACCCAGGTTGAATTGCTTGTCAGCTCTGAGAGAAGGGAGGGAAGAACAAATGGAGACAATATGCATCCTATAACTTCAGAAAACTTATGTGGAAATTTTGTTATTAAAATAAAAAATCCAAAGGGAAAAAATAAAGACTGCCTCATTTTCATCCTGGTATCCTAGCACCTCTCCTAAAGGACAATGCAAAAGAATGTACAAATTACTGAACAATTGTGTTCATCTCACTCCCCAGCAAAGTTTTGCTTAAGATTTTGCAAGGTAGACTTCAACACTATGTGGTGGCTAGTTTTGAAAAGGTTAAGGAACTAGAAACCAAATTGCCAACATTCACTGGATTATGGAGAATGCAAGAGGGTTCCAGAAAAATATTTACCACATTCAGGCCAAGAAAGAACAGTTAAGGGTCAGCTGTGTAGCCCAGGGAATAGAATACTAGGCCTGGAGTCAAGAAGATATGGATTCAAATCTATTCTCAGATATGTCCCAGTTGTGTAAGTCTGGGCAAGTTACTTAACCTGACTGCCTGGCCTTTGCCACTATTCTTTCTTAGAATTAGTACTAAGACAGAAAGTAAAGGTTTGAAGAAAAAAAAGAAGCAAC